>NC_047085.1:111788792-112091823 GCF_902459505.1 Geotrypetes seraphini
GTAGGCAGATGCTTATTACCTGATAATATGACACACGACCTACTGCTACTGGAACAATGGTCAAATACTTGGCAGCTAGGCTTCAATGCTAAAAAATGCAAGGTAATGCACCTGGGCAAAAGAAACCCGCGTAGAACTTATGTACTAAATGGTGAGACCTTGATCAGGACCACGGCGGAACGCGATCTAGGGGTGATCATTAGCGAGGACATGAAGGTTGCCAATCAAGTGGAGAAGGCTTCCTCCAGGGCAAGACAAATGATGGAGTGTATCCGCAGAAGTTTCGTCAGCAGGAGACCTGAAGTTATGATGCCGTTGTACAGAGCCATGGTGAGGCACCACTTGGAGTACTGTGTTCAGTTTTGGAGACCACAATACCGAAAGGACGTACTGAGGATCGAGTCGGTTCAGCGAACGGCCACCAGGATGGTCATGGGGCTCAAGGATCTCACGTATGAAGAAAGACTAAAGAAATTGCGGCTGTACTCACTTGAGGAAAGAAGAGAACGGGGAGATATGATTGAAACGTATAAGTACATCACGGGACGCATTGAGTCAGAAGATGATATCTTCTAGCTCATAGGACCCTCAACCACCAGAGGGCACCCGCTGAAAATCAGGGGAGGGAAGTTTCATGGTGACTCCAGGAAGTACTTCTTCACTGAAAGAGTGGTGGATCATTGGAACAGACTCCCACTCCAGGTGGTAACGGCCAGCAGCGTGACGGATTTTAAGAAAAAATGGGATAGTCAGTGGGATCTTTAAGGGAGTAAATTCAGGGGGGGATACTTGGAATGGACAGATTTGGTGGGCTATAGCCCTTTTCTGCCGCTTTTTTCTATGTTTCTATGTTTCTACGCTGGGCGGGAAGGCACTCGCGCATGTGCGGTGCGGTCGGCTCGAAACTTCTAGTTTCTACAAGCAAGTCTGTTTGCGAGGCTTCATCATCCGGGCTCCGTCGATGATGTCACCCATATGTGAGAATAAGCTGCCTGCTTGTCCTGGGATAATTAAGGCTACCGGCGCCTTATGATGAACTTAGGCACTGGTAATGTAGGCTAGGGGTTTAAAGGCCTACATTTCCGGTGCCTAGGTTCATCATAGAATCGCATCTAGTGGCGTTCAGTGACACTTATGGCCAACTCTGCCCCTAAACACACCTACTTAGGCATGCGGAATCACTAAGCACCACTAGGCACCCGGGTATTAGCCGTCAGTCCTGGGAGACACCTGTGGGTCTCCTTCCCTTTTACTCTTCCTTCCTAAGATTTTATTGTAATCCTTCCCTATCATTCTTTCCTTTTGTTTCTGGTCTTGTTTGTTATTGTTGGTCTGTCTGTTTTTGCCCCCTCCCATTTTAATTTTATTGTAAATCACTTAGGGGTCCTTTTACTAAGGCACGCTAACCAATTTAGCACATGCAAAAGATTAGCACGCACTAAATGCTAACGGGCCCATAGAATACAATGGGCGCATGAGCATTTAGCGTGCGCTAAATCAGTTAACGCGCCTTAGTAAAAGGACCCCTTAGATCTTAACTTTGGTTTTATATTGGCCATATTTCAAATAAATTGAACTTGAACTAGTGGCACCTAGATTTAAAAAGAAATTTTTTTAATTGGCTTTCAAAGCCAAAGAAAATAATAAGATAGGCACCGGTAGGTGCAATCTAAGTGTCTGTCGGTGCCTAACTTTAGGCAGCCCTTGCAGAATTTCCCTCTTTGTGCAAATAGCCTACATTATTTTAGAAAAGTGTGCACACTTTAATCTCCACAAGGATCCCCTCTATCCCCTACTCTTTTCAACCTATACATTGCATCTCTCGGAACATACCTAGATAATCTAGGCATCACCACCTACAGTTATACAGATGACATTACCATTCTCATACCTTTTGATCAATCAAAGACCACCATGACAAACACACTACACCGAACACTAGAAACAGTAGCAACCTGGATGAAAGATCATAAACTGAAACTCAACACAGACAAAACTAAATTCATCCTCCTCGAAAATGACAAGTCCTAACCATAACCAATATAGAAATTAACACAATCAATTATCCCATTCAAACTACCATAAAACTACTAGGAATGACTATAGACCGATACTGCACCATGCAACCACAAATAAATAAAACAATACAGAAATCCTTCGCAGTGATGAGAAACCTAAACAAGTCAGGAAATTCTTCGAAAAAACACAATTCCAATTTATAGTACAATCCCTAATCCTAAATCTACTAGATTACTGTAACATCCTCTACCTCCCATTCCCTGCTACAATGACTAAACAACTACAAACAGTCCAAAATACATCTCTGAGACTCATCTACTCATTGAGAAAACACGACCATATTACAGAAGCATACATCAACTCACATTGGCTACCAATCCAAGAAAGAATACTATTTAAATTCTACTGTATGTTATTTAAAGCCTTAAACGAAGAAAGTCCAACCTACCTGAACAACCGCCTCATCCAACCCACCTCAATCAGACATAGAAAAACACACACCTAGTGGCGTACCTAAGGTTAGTGGCACCCGGGGCCCATAATTTTTTGACACCCCCCCATGTAATAAAATATTTTTTATAATAACCATGAAACTGAATAAATGGTCATAATAGAAACAGGCAGTGAAAATTTTATTTTATTGAACCTCATAAATGTAACCATTATTCCAAACATACCATAACATAACATAAATTATATCTGAATTGTCATGACATCAGAAGTACATATGGAGTAGTTGCAGGTGATGCTTGGGACAGTTCTGATTGTGTTAGTTCGGTTTTATGTGTTTTTTGAATAAAAGGGTTTTTATTTCTTTTTTGAAGGTTTTGTAGTTTGTGGTCGAGGTCAATAGGTTGTAGAGTTGGGGGTCGAGTGTTGCAGCTCGAATGGCTAGGAGGTTGTCAAACAGTTTTTTTCTTTTGACGTTTTTGGTTGGAGGGTGTGTGAATGGTGCGTGAGTTCTCCTATGTCTGGTTGAGGTGGATTGAATTATTTAGCTGAAAAAATTAGTTACCCCCCCCCCCATTCCACACACATTAATTCTCTTCCATTTTTGTTCCCATTATAAAAAAAACACTGATAAGTTCTCAGAAAAAAAATACATTAAAATAAGAAGTGAAAACAAAGGCCCCTACAGATGAGAACATAACATAAGAATAGCCTAACTGGGTCAGACCAATGGTCCATCATGCCCAGTAACCCATTCTCATGGAAGCCAATCCAGGTCACTAGTACCTGGTCAAAACCCAAAGAGTAGCAACATTCCATCCTACCGATCCAGGGCAAACAGATGTTTCCCCCATGTCTTAATAACAGACTATGGACTTTTCCTCCAGGAATTTGTCCAAACCTTTCTTAAAACCAGCTACGCTATCTGCTTTTACCATAACTTCTGGCCACTTCATTTTTAAGCTGAGATCTTTCCTTCCAAACAGAGACTTTGCTAGATGTCAAATACAGCACAAGGTAACTTCACACGGACTTAGCTGTGCAGGAAATGTGAATCTCCTCATACACCCATCATATAGTGCAAAAATGTGCAAAGGTCTGTTTTTTTCTTTCGATCACTACATAGACTAATGCCACACAAGCAGCGCTGTTACAAACATATTCTGTAGGTCAGTGCTAAGGTTAACAAAGTTTCCTTCCTTGGACCAGAAGGAGATAGTGACAAACCACTGGAAGAGATCCCAAAACAAATACCCAGGAACAACACCTAAAGACCCACTCAGTGTGTGAACCAGTTGAGTGGAGTGGACTAACTGGGGAGTGGAAATGGGCCCGGAGTTTGCTCAGCAGAATTTCCCAGATCACCTCTTCCTCTCAACACATTGACACGCTGCCACCACCACCACTAGGAACACCTCACCAGGTAGGCCAGCAATACTATAAACTTTATAAAACACATTATTATATTTTCTTATAAAGCACATATTTTAACTGAACTCGCTGACATCCTCAGCCTTTCCATTCACAAAAATAGAAGGAAGAAAAGTTCCCATTTCCTGCTGTCTCATGTCCCCGGCCTATACAATATTTTTCTTCTGCAGAGAGCAGACCCTTCAAAAATCCTGACCAAATCCTCATTTCACTTGCATTATAAAGTACTGAGGATGCCATCTCTCCCCAATCCCAGGTCCTAAAGTCTAAGACAGTAGCGCAAACTAGTGTTGCCAGATTCAGGGAAAAAAAATTTGATTCGATTCAGCCTATTGAATTGGTTTATCGATTCGATTTTCCTGCCCAATTGGGTGTTTTTTTCAAACATCCTGGTGGGTTTATTTTATAGCTTTTTGACCCCCCTTTGGCTTCTCCTAACCACACAGGCGCTGTGGTGTAAATAAAATAAAGAAACAAAAAGGACTTTTCCTCTCTCTGTTAAATCCTAGCTCACGTTTGCGGTCTAACACCAGCTCTGGCAGAATACACATTTCAAATCTGACATATTGTAATCACAAAACAGAAAATAAAATTAGTTTTTCTACCTTTTTGTTGTCTGGTTATTTTTCAAATCTTGTTGGTCAAGGCTCTGGTTGTCTTCTGATAACTTGCTTGCGAGGGTCTCCTTCTTTCTTCTTTCTCCGTGCTAACCATCCATCTGCCATCTCTGTCCTCCCCTTCCGTTTCCCTTCCCTCCCCCGGATGTCTGGCATCTTTTCTTTTTTTGTCTCCCTCCACAGATCCACCTTTTCTTAACTACCCTTTCATCCAGCAGCTCTCCCTCCTTCCCCACCACCCCAGGGTCCACCATCTCTCCCTTTCTTTTCCCAACTACCCTCCTAACCAGTATCTCTATTCCCCCCCCCTCCACACCATCCCTTGTGTCCAACTTCTCTCCCTTTCTATTCCTTCCCTCCCTAAAACCCATGTCCATCATCTCTCTCTCCTCTATTTTCAGACCCATTATTTCTTCCCACCCAAAGTCCGGCATATGCACGTCTCTTTGAACCCCTCCCCCTTCCCTCCGTGTACTTCTACACCAGGGCCCCCCTCCCCTGAAGGCCTGTTCCCCCCTTAAAGGTCTGCATCCCACCCCTGAAGGCCTGTCCCCCCCTTGAAGGCCTGCCTGCCTGCTCCCCTTGAAGGCCTGCCCCCCTGAAGGCCTGTCCCCCCCTTGAAGGCCTGCACTCCCCCTGAAGGCCTGCACCCCCCCCGAAGGCCTGTCCCCCCCCTTGAAGGCCTGCCTGCCTGTTCCCCTCGAAGGCCTGTCCCCCCCTTGAAGGCCTGCACCCCCCGAAGGCCTGCACCCCCCCGAAGGCCTGCACCCCCCCGAAGGCCTGCACCCCCCCGAAGACCTGCATCCCCTTCGAAGGCCTGCCCCCCCTTGAAGGCCTGTCCACACCCCCCCCAAAGGCCTGTATCCCCCCGAAGGCCTGCACCCCCCCAATGGCCTGTCACCCCCCCCACCCGAAGGCCTGCCTGTCCCCCTGAAGGCCTGTCTCCCCCCCTCTACAAGGTCTGCCTGCCCGCCCCACCCTGAAGGCCTGCCCACCCCACCCTGAAGGCCTGCTGCCCCCTCCCCCACTACCTCGAAGGACCGCTCGGCCCCACCACCACCACCACCACGAAGCACTGCTCATTCCCCGGCCTCCCCGCTTCATTTCCCTGGGGAAACAGCCTGCAGCAAGATCGCGCGATGCCAGCGATCTTTGCTTGCTTCAGCTGTTTCCTCCGCCGCGGTCCCGCCCCTCCTCTGACGTCAGAGGAGGGGCGGGACCGTGGTGGAGGAAACAGCCGAAGCAGGCAAAGATCGCTGGCATTGCGATCTTGCTGCAGGCTATTTCCAGCGCGACACCCGGCACCGGGGGGGGGGGGGGGAACCGGACCGGACCGAGAGCACCCCCTCAGGGCTTGGCACCCGGGGCGGACCGCCCCCCACGCCCCCCCCCTTGGTACGCCACTGCACACACCCCATTCACACACCCCTCGATCAAAGAAGTAAAACGGAAAAAACTATACGATGGCCTCCTGTCCATTCAAGTAGCTAAACTAGATAACCAAATCTCCAATCTACTGATAACTACACCAGACTACAAGACATTCAGAAAAGAAATAAAAACTATACTCTTCAATAAATTCCTGAAACAGCCATAACTTCAGAAAAGAAATAAAGACTACATTCTTCAAGAAATTCCTGAAACAGCCCTAACTTCAAACTTACCGTCCTTCCCCCCTCCCTCTTCCCGCCACATAGAAACTACATAACCTACTCATTACCTCTCTAGAAAGGACAAATGTTCTTCTATTGTAACCCTCCGTTTTTTTATCTCTTTTGTAATCCGCCTTGAACCGCAAGGTAATGGCGGAATAGAAATCTCTAATGTAATGTAATGTAATTGTTATACCTGCTGTTGTCACTGCTCAATAAAAAAGATTTCCATTAAAAAAAGCCTGGAGATTTCTAGAATGTTCTTCCACACATGGGCAAGAGTTTCCATGTCAGTGTCATTGCATGGAATCACCTCTGTTCTGTATAAGGTTATTAGTGGGAGAAAACACCTAGAGGCGGAACGAAGGTTTTATGAGCCTTGGTATACTGTGGTCCTTGGAAAGAATCTGTTACAGCTAAGCAATGTTACTTTCTCCATGGACAAGCAAGAGAACACTCTCACATATAGGAATCATAAAAAGGAAAAATGGAAAAAGACAATCCCCTGGATGTTCAGCCTGCAACAATAAGCATTTTGCTGACTGCCACTGGCATTATGCCTGGATAGTCAATGCTGGGCTTCAGCATAAGCCAAACCTCTTAAAGCACATGTGACAAACAGATGGCTCGTGGAACAAATACGGCCTGCCTGGCTGTTTTATGTGGCCTGTGGTGACTGTGCCGCAGCACAGGGCCAATGTTTGGATGGAGCAAACAGGGCAGCTGCCCTGGGTCCCAGTGCTCTGGGGGGGGGGGGGCCCTAGTGGGTTGGCATCTCCACCCCCTTCTATCCATGCCAGTCTGACGTCTTCCTCTCCTGGTCTTGCAGACACATCCATTTTTTGTTAGAGGGGGCTGCCGTCCCTAAAATTAATTCTTAACCGCTATTTGCAGCCCTTCCCTGTGCTTTCCTTTTGCCATGGTTCATCCAGGGGGAAACAAGAAGTTGCGTCATTGGGGAAAGAAAGCACAGAAAGGGGCCACATGCAGCGACTGAGAATTACTGCCGAGGCTATAGGTCCCCTGCAACAAAAATGGATGTGTCTGCAAGACTGAAGGTGAGGATGATGGACCAACGCGGATAGAAAGGGGAGGAAATACCAGGCCAGGAAGCCCCTTGGACCAGCTTCTTAAGTAGAATGGGGGAGGCTGGGGTGGGAAAGAAGGGAAGGGGAAGAACTTATGATGCTGGAAATAGAAGGGAGAGTAAGATAGTGGGCAACGGTGCAGAGCCAGGATGGAAGGGGAGGAGGGTAGAGAGAGATATGATAGACTGCCTTTTCTAATCTGGATGTTCTCTCTTGGAAGTTCATTTAGGACAGGTTCCTGAAGAAGGATTATTTCCAAAACTGAATCAATTGAACCATCTTTGTTTCCTGGAGTACAGCTTTTGCAATTGGACCCCTTGTGAAACTTGTTTGAGGAGTTCCTGCTTTTTGTAGGCCATCCACTTAAGTTAAGTCTTTTTACTGCTTTTTGGATAGACTGTGCAGTTATTCTACCTTGTTGTTAGTTAATGTGTTACTGCAACTTTATATAATGTTGTATGATTTATCACTGTTATTTTGATTCACTACACTCGAGTAAGATTCTATGATGGTGTGGTGTGCTGGGTTGTTACCCGCGCACAGATTGAAGGATTGAACGGTTCCCGTTCATTTGACTGACCAATCCACACTGAGATCTTCTCACTACAAAAAAAGTTTTTATTATTATTGATATTAGTGTTATATACATATATATATTGTTGTAGTACACGTTTTTCTGCCTCAAGCTAGTAACATCTAGAACTCTTCTGTTCACAATATTAGTGCTGTTCTAGTACAATCGGGGCTTTTATTTTGATGTAGGGCAGAAAATGAAGGAGAAAAAATCAGCACATGGATAAGAAAGTCTTGGAGACAGAGTTAAGAGCACAGACATAATGCAACCAGAGACTGGGAAAAGATGATTGAAAAATAAAATCACCAGACAACAAAGGTAGGAAAATTTTTATTTTCAATTCAGTGACTGAAATATGTTAGCTTTGAAAATTTACATCTGCTCTCTATATTTTGCACTGTTCAGGAAGAAATTCATTTGTTTCTATTTCTCTGGTCTTGTACTGCAGGCGCTGGATGTGATGTATTTAGATCTAGATATTAGCAAAGCCTTTGACAGTGCTCCATACAAATGTCTAATAAATAAACTGAGTGCCCTTGGGATGGGCCCCAACGTGACAGACTGAGTTAGGAACAGGTTGAGTGGAAGATGACAGAGGGTAGTGGTCAATTGAGATCACTCTGAGAAGCATGAGATCCTACGAAGAGCCATACTGAGTTAGACCAATGGTCCATCTAACCTAGAATCCTTCTGCTAAGACTAAGGGCTCCTTTTACGAAGGCGCGTTAGCGGTTTAACGTGCGTGATAGTACACGCTAATTTGCCAGTCGTGCTACCGCCTCCTCTTGAGCAGACGGTAGTATTTTGGCTAGCGCGGGGGTTAGCACGTGCTAAAAAGGTGCGTGCGCTAAAGCCGCTAACACGGCTTCGTAAAAGGAGCCCTAAGTATCTTAATAAAAAATTTGGCCCATGACTTAGCCTGTGCTTTAGATTTCGGTCCCTTATGTGATTGAGTTTGACACCCCTGACTTAAAGATACTGCTACTTATGTGGCCCAATTTTACATGGTTTATTTATGCGGCGAGGGGCCAAATATCAGCACTTAACCCAACTATGCCCCAGAAGGCCCATCAGTTAACTGCTTTTGAATTCTGTGCTATCTGCTGGTTATTTCACTGGAGATAACTGGTTAACTGCTGCTGAAAACGACCAGTGATTTATTGATTTATGACTGGGCTTTATTAACTGCCTTTATGAAGAGAGATTCACCCAAGGTATGTACAGCAAGTTTTGTTTTTTAAATCAGGTACTTATTTTCCCTATCTGTCTTGGTGGGATCACAGTCTAACCAAAGCAGCTGGGGCACTGAAGGGTTGAATGACTTGCTCAGGGTCACAAGGAGCAGTACTGGGATTGAAACCACAACATAGGAGACATTTTTTGAAAATAATTGGGGGGGGGGGGTGCGCTCAACTCATAACTCACAACAAATTTCCCTTCACCCAGCAAAGAAAAAAAAATGGGAAACCAAAATATATTATCTGGACAAATCAAAAACTAGGGTCCAGCCACTCCCTCCTTCCCCTCCCAATGTGTCAGCATCTACTCTTTCTCCCTCCCTCCACTCAATTCATTTATAGCTCTTTTCTCCAACCAGTACCTCTTTTCCCTCAGCCCACCTACATCACACTCTATTCCCCCAATTTTTTTCATTTTTCCCTGTCATCTTCTTCCCCCCTCCATACTTCTTAATTTTTCTCCTCCTGCACAGGCATAATTTGATGCTTTATATTTGGGGGAAGGGAATTTAATTGCTCTTGGCCTGCTCTACTCCCTAAATCTTTTTAATCTGTTTTGCTTCTCATTTTCCCTATTTCCAGCCTTCTAGGAGTATTTCCCTCCACTCCCCAGCAAGGTCCAATACACTTTTCTCTAGCAAGTTGCTATTCCATGCAGGTTTGGCTCACCCATCTCTTTACTGATTCCCATTTCTCACTCTCCTCTACAGGTGAGATGTTCTACAGGTAGATTTAACTCATCTTCAATTTGTGACTTCTCATAGACTACAGGCTTGGATCATTTCCTTGCTCTGCTCTCCCTGGCTTCAGGCAAATTCCTGTATTATGGGACTGGGGATTAGATTCTCATAGATTCAGGTTATAAAATGATGAGCTGCTATCGCAGCCGTTATTGTAGCAATTTAAAAAAAGCGAGCCGTGCTTCAAAAAACACTTATGTGTAAACATTAGATAAATCTGCATGTGCCCTCAGCAGTGGGAGAGATGCCCACTCCCTCCCGCTGCCAAGCAACACCCCCACCTTGCAGCGGAAGAGATGCCCACTCTCTCCTGCCATGTCGCACAATTGCCTGACACTGCTAATAACCAAACCCCCCCCCCCCCAAGCAACACCTGGCAGCGGGAGAGATGCCCACTCCCTTCCGTTGCCGCCTCTCCCGTTCCTCCGATGACCCCCAACCCATCCCCCTTACCTTGTTTACGATGGCTACTCCTGGGATGCACCATGGAGGGGCCTGAGGCTCTGATTGGCTCAGGTTGTTTAAGGCCCCTCTTATGGGGGTTAGCAATGTTGGGTGATTATGCGACGCAGCAGGAGAGAGTGCCTACATGCCTACCCTTAGCTTTGGAAGCCCAGCAAAGATCATAGTTTGAAACCTGAAAGATTACATGGGACAATAATGTGTTCTGGGCTGCCTGCAGGATATTGCTCTAGTAGCCACAGAACAAACATCCAGCTTAAGGAGCTGAGTTGAGACCTGGGAGGCTGTTACAGAGTTTTACCAAGAGCAAAGAGGGGAGTAAGGATTCAGCAGTTATGCAAAGAGCCAACACGCAGAGTTTGTCAGACTGCCTGTCCCTTCTCCTCCATCCCCAGCTGCCAATGGTCTCCTGCCACCTCTTTCTGTTGCTGCTGTGCTGCTTCTTTAGGCTTACATATCCAGTGCCCTTGCCACTTCTACCTTCTGTGGTATGTAATGGGGGGGGGGGGGGGAGAAATATTTTTAATTTTTGTGAGGAATGGGAACAGTGCTACTCTCCATTTTCTTTTGGCTCAATCTCTGACCATAGCTCCTCTCAATATCAGTTGCCAAAAGAAAGTAAGTTTTAAAAAAGGGACATTATCAGGTCATGGGATTCCATGCTTCCACAACATCCTCCCCTTTCCCCATCCTTCTATTGAAATACCGTATTGACCCTAGTGACCACAAAGTTGGAAGAAAAAAGCAGATACCAGCAGCTACCCAAAACTTACCCAGTTCAATTAATAATATTACTGTATATCTCCCATCCAGTGACTCTTGTGCTCACTCAGTTGCAGCTGATGTATTTGAACTGTGAACATAAATATCTTTTTGTTGCTTGTTCTTACTTTTCTTTTTCCCTAGTCTCACCCCTCCTGCCACTTCCATCCCTTTCATCACCCCTTAGTGCTTCTTCCCTGCAACCTGATCTCTCTTCTCATAACCCTTTTCTCAGTTTATCTCCCCTACTAGCCCCCTCCTCTTTGAATCCCACAAAGTTCCTCTCCCAGACCTCATCTGTTTCTCTTTCTTTAGCCCATCCCTCACCCACTTCTCTTTGTATTACAGCCCATGCCCCCTCCTCCAGCTTATATTCACTTCTCACCCACTTCTCTTTGTGTTGCAGCCCATGCCTCCTCCCCCCTGCTTACATTCATTTCAATTCTGTTCTCCCTTTCACATCCATATCTTTTCCTGTGCCTACTCTTTCCTTTCCCTGCTTCTCTATCAAATCCTCATTCCTTTCTCATTGCCTCCCTCAGCACGTCTTCCCTTCTCCATGGTACACCAAAAGCAGGAAGCCTGTTTGACCTACACTGCAGCTCTCCTTTGCTCCCTGCTATTGTTATTAGCCTATTGCTCAGACATTCCTTAGCTCAGTGTTTTTCAACCTTTTTTGGGCAAAGGCACACTTGTTTCATGAAAAAAATCACGAGGCACACCACCATTAGAAAATGTTAAAAAATTTAACTCTGTGCCTATATTGACTATATATAAAGTAATTCTCTTGAATAGGAATCAAGTAAACACAAAGAAAGTATTTTATAATTACTTTATTATGAAATATTAAGTAAACAGAATAGTGAAAAATTATAAAATACTTTATTCAGTGCGAAACCTGGGCCTGTTTGGCTGAACACAAAGCTGATATTCTGGCTGGAATCGAAGAAAGACACACACGTAGCTCTTCGTCAACAGCTCTCAGTCTCTCTCTGTATTTGGTTTTTATAGCATACAAAAATAGACAAATATACCCTCCATCCTTTTTATTAAACCACAATAGCAGTTTTTAGCGCAGGGAGCTGTGCTGAATGCCCAGCGCTGCTCTTGACGCTCATAGGCTCCCTGCGCTAAAAACCACTATTGCGGTTTAGTAAAAGGTGACCATATTGTAAAATATAGACAGCAGATATAAATTCAGAACTGTGCATAGTAAGTGAAGGGAAGTTTTCATCTCTGGGAATTTACCCAGTTAACTATTAAGTTATTTGGGCAAATTCCTTTGAAAACTGTGGTAATACTGCCTCCACTTTGCTAAATTTAAAATAAAATCATTTTTCCTACCTTGTCTGGTGATTTCTGGTTGCACTTTCTTCTTCTGACTGCGCATCCAATCTTTCTTCCCTTCTATCAGCCTGTATGCTTTCTCTCCTCCACACCTCATTCCCTCCCCCAACTTTTTCTTCCTCTCTCCCTGACCTTTCTTTCTTTTTTTCTGTTTCTCTTCTTTCCTTCTGTTTCCCTGCCTGCCCCCTTTCTTTCTTTCTCCCTGCCGTTCCCCAAGCCACTGCCACTGCCGCTGCCATCGGGGAACAGGACCCACCAATGGATAACAGGCCCCAAAGCCGACGCCGACGCATGCTCTCCTTGACGTCAATTCTGCAATTGGAGAGGAAGTTCCGCCCAGCCAGGCAGCGATTGGCTGGCCCGAACTTCCTCTCCGACTGCATAATTGACGTCGGGGAGAAGAAGACTTATCGGCTCGATAGATTAGATCGCCAAGACAAAGTGAGTCCTGGGTGATCGACTCACTTTGCCTTGGCGAGCTACTGGCGCCCCTGCCTCGGGCCCCCTGTCAGCTCCGGGCTCCTGAATGCAGGACTGGAAGTACTGCCCTGATGGCGGCCCTGCGGCACACCAGGCAACATCTCGCGGCACACTAGTGTGCCGCGGAACAGCGGTTGAAAAACACTGCCTTAGCTAACCAGTATGCTGCAGAGGGAGGCCGGACCAGTAGCTCAGGAGACATCAAACTTCTCTGCTGCTTTCCCCTGCAGCCTATTGGTTGGCTAAGGACTGTTTGATGAATGGTCTCTCCTAAGCCATTGGTCCTGCCTCCTTTGCAGTTTATTGGCTGGCTAAGTAATGTCTGACCAGTAGGCTGCAAGGGAAGGTGGGAGCAGTAGCTGATGAGGAAACACAGCCTTACTTCCTGCTTTCCCTTGTAGCTCTACATCCAGAGAGGGTTACCAGACATCCGGACAGCTTTTCAAAATCTTCTGGCAACAAGCGATGTCGGGATGGTATTTGCGCATTGCGGTGATGTCACACCAGCGCATGCGTGAATGCTGTCCAACATCATTTGTTACTCATTCAGGTCAAGGGGGGTGGGGCTGGGGGTGGAATGGGGTGGGGCCAGCCAGAATGGGGTGGACTTGGGGGCGGAGCCATGTGTTCGGATTTTCCATTTTGAAAATCTGGTAACCCTACAACCATAGGATTTCAGCTCTGATGTCTGAGCAGTGTTGGAAAAAATATTGGGGGTGCTCTAGCAACCACAGAGCTGGCGCCTATGACTAGGGTTACCATATTGGTGAGAACAAACACATTGGGCTAGATTCACTAAGGGCATGGATCGGATCCGATCCGTAAGTGATCCGATCCGATCCATGTCCGGGGGGGGGCTGATTCATGAATCGCCCTCATGCAAACAAGGGTGATCAGAATCACGCCCCCAACCGACCACACGGATTGCTCTCCAGCGATCCCAATGCAGGCGCAGACTATCTGTAGATGGTCTGCACATGTGATGGCCTTCTGTGCCTGGCAGAGCTGAAAAGAAAACTTTTTTTGTTTTTTACTTTTTTACGAGCCCGTGATTTTAACCCGCTTTAAACCCGTGGGATAAAACCACAGGCTCGCACTGCAGGGAAGGGCAGTCGGGGCAGAGAGCGTGAGTTTACAGGGTGACAGAGAGTGGAGAATCGGGACAGAGGGCAGGAATTGTCAGGGCGACAGAGAACGGAGAATTGGGGCAGAGAGCAGTAGTTGTGAGCAGGGCGGCAAAGAGTAGAGAATCGGGGCAAAGAGCAGGAGTTAGGGCGGCAGAGAGTGGAGAAACGGGGCAAAGAGCAGGAGGTAGGGCGGCAGAGAGTGGAGAATCAGAGCAGAGAGCAGGAGAGGGCAGTCGGAAAAGACGTGAGCGACTGGTCCCCAGCAGTCACTTCTTTGTTGATCGGCCAGTCTAGTCGGTGTTCCAGATTTTGTTTAGTGAGTCGCTGCCTGCCTGCTTTGCATGCCGTTTCCCCTCATTTGCATGCGCGGATCGGATCGGATGATCGGCCACGAGGTTAATGAATCGGATTGGAGGGAAATTGGGTTGCAAAGGGGTCGGGACTTGATCGGTGGGCTTAGTGAATCTAGCCCATTGTCCTGTCTCCACTATACCTCTGTCCCTCTCCCACCATGCACCCACTCCACAGTACAGTCACCTTGCCCTGTTTCCTGCACACTTTCCCTGTCCCCAACAGAGGAGAAAAAATAAATTGAGCCTGCTCGGCCCCCCCCCCCCCCCCCCTAAACTGAGTGCTCTTGGGAACCACCAGAGGCTGTAGACAGGGCAGGATCAATTCTTCGAGGGCTCCTAGGCACACAAGTACATTGGATCCCCTAGACATGCCCCGCCCCACTCCCTGCACCGCCCACACCACACCCCCATTTATTTACCTGTTTTCTTATTTACTGCTTTATTTCTACTTGTATTTCTTTTATTATAAAATTTAAAACAAACAACAAAGATTACCATTCCAGTGCCAGTTTTAGTTCTATGCAAGCCCCAAACATCTCTGAACGAATCCCCCCTTCCTTTCCTTCCCATCTATTGCCCAGGACATTAACTCTGACAACATGGAACAAAAGAAGATCAGCAGACAATAAGGAGATTCAAATCAGGTTTATTCAAGGTGCTCTCAGGAACCATGCCTGATGCATTTCACCAAACAAGACTGGTCAATGCTAAAAGAAAACCATGTCTTTCATACACACAGAACACAGAACCACCCTCACCCAGTATGAAATAAGTAATCACAAACTAAATCCCCCTCTCCCCATTTTATAAAAGCATGGAAGAGGTTTTTAGCACTGGCTAAATTTTCTGTGCTGTTCTGACAATCATAGGAATTCTATGACCATCGGAGCAATACAGAGCATTCAGCATGCTGGCTTGTGCTACAAACCGAAAGAGCGGTACAGTTTAGGGGGGTGAAGAAACACTGGTGCATATCCCCCAATACTGAACAAAATATAAAGATATCAGATGTAAATTTGAAAAAAGAGAAATAATATCACTTTACAAATTAAAAATAAAACAAAAAATAGAAAATAAGATAATACCATTTTATTGGACTAATACATTTTTAATTAGCTTTCAGAGGAAAAACCCTCTTTCCATAGGTCAGTAAAGTTTACTGCTGTTACAGTATCCTGTCCTGACCTGAGGAAGGAGAATTTGGTCTCTGAAAGAGTAAAAAATGTATTAAAATTAGTCCAATAAAACGATCACTGTATTTCCATTTTCTATTTATAAACATTTATCAACACAGCTACAATACTACTTTATCCTAAAGCAATAAACTAAAAAAAAAAAAAAAAGAATTTTTGTCTACCTTTGTCATGTGGTTTCTGCTTTCCTCATCATCTTGTCATTCTCTTCCTTCCATCCATCTGCCCCTTCCAGAAACAGTCTGTCTCCCCCTGCCATCTCTCCACCTGCCCTCCCCTCCACCTTGGTCTGGCATCCATCATCTTCCCTCTGTTCCCTCATGGTCTGGCATCTCTCTCCTTCTCTCCCCCCTATGGTTTTTAGCATCTCTCTCTTCTCATTTCCTCCACTCAGATCTGATATCTCTATCTCCTTCCCCGTTCTCTGGCATCTCTCTCTCCTCTCTCTTCCCTTTCCTTCTCTGGTCTTCCTTCTCTATTTTCTGCCTCCGTCTAAATTAAATTATTTCTTACTATTCAGTCCTCTGTTTTCCTCTTTAGTTTCCCTCTACCCACAGCATGCCACCCTTTTCCTTCACCCCTCCACTATCTCACCATTCACCTTTCTTCCTGATTTTTTTTTCCAAACGGCAACAAGTAAGATTGGCAATGGGCCTCCCCTCCGGCATAAACGTCACTTAAGATCAGCATTGGTAACGGCCCGTCTCCATTCACCTCGCCTTTTTTTTTTTCCAACCGGTGATGGCACTTAAACATGAATTCAGACACAGTCTCTGTTTCCACCATCTCTTCCTCATAGGAAGCGCTCCCTCCCTTCGTGACTCCCATCATAGCTGGCATATAAATCACTTTCAACTCAACCAGAGTAAGAAATTTAATTCTGAACTTAATACTTTGCTCTTTAAGGATGCATACCTCTTTAAGGTTATGTCATGCCTTTGCAGCTTGCTTGGGAAGTTCCTATAATTACATGTATTTCCTCTCCATATTTATTGAATAGATTAGATAGATAGCTCTGAAGGCTTTTCTAAGGTAGTATATTCAAGGAAACTTGAAGACATAATTTTTTTGGTGGGTGGGAAAGGGGAGTGCACTGGCAATCTTAAAGTGCTTTTCCTATAATGACAACAGTGCACCCAAGCTCTTGATTTCACCAGGCTCTTTACACTATGCTCATTCCCTCTCACTTTTTCCTTTTATCACTCTTTTCACCCCCCCCCCCCCCCACTATCACCTTTTTAAAAATTCACCCTCTCCATTCAATGAGCAAAGTTTGCAGATGGAAGAGAACAGGGGGCCCGCTGAAGGAGGACAAACAGAGAGCAGCTGCCCTACCGTCTCCCTTCACCTTGCCTTTTTTTTTTTTTTCCAAACTTCAACGGCATTTAAGATTGGCAATGCCCCCCCCACACACACTTCAACAACACTTAGGATCGACAATGGGCCCCTCCTCCCTTGCATCAGAGGGAAGCTTTGGGCTGAGCACCGCGTTGCCGATCTTACTTGCTGTTGATGCTGGAGGGAGGGGGGCCCATTGCCGATCCTAAGTGTTGTTGATGCGGTGGGGGGGGGGGGCTTTGCCAATCTTAAATGTCATCGTAGTTCTTTAATAGTTAAAAGCACAGAAAAATAAAGTCACAACTCCCTTCTATCTGTGCCGGTCTGTTGTCTTCCTCTCCTGGTCTTGCAGGCACATCCATTTTTGTTACAGGGGGCTGTTGTCCCTGGCATCGATTCTCAACCGCTATTTGCGGCCCCTCTATGTGCTTTCCTTTTGCCACGGTTCATCCAGGTGGAAAGAGAAAGTTGCGTCATTGGGGACTGACCGCGGCAGAGGGAAAGCACAGAAAGAATATAGAATCTGGGCCTAGGTGCTATTCTATAAGATGGCGCCTAAATGTCATACAGCATAATTGCAAGGAGGTGTACAAGTGGATGGAAAATGTACGGGACCATGGGCATGCCTTCCAGTTACACATGTAGGGGTCAAAATTCAGCTGTCAGCGGTAAACATTTTGCTCACCAACAACAGTGTTATTCCATTATTCAAAGCTGGAACTTGTGCAGGCTCCAGTTTTGAATATGTAGTTATTTTAAAGCCGGCTAATACATAGCCACTTAAGTTGATATTCAGCACTTAAGCAGACATGGGTTACTGCATAAAAATAGGACAGGGTTTTCTGCAGTTCCATTTATGTGGCATGCAGCGGTTGAGAATTACTGCCGAGGATGGCAGTCCCCTGCAACAAAAATGGATATATCTGCAAGCCTAGAGGTGAGGATGATGTTGGACCGGTGCAGATAGAAAGGGGAGGAAATGTCAGGCCTGGAAGCCCCCTGGACCAGCTTCTTAAGTAGAATGGGGGAGGCTGGGATGGAAGAGAGGAAAGGGGAAGAACTTATGATGCCATAAACAGAAGGGGGAGAGAGAGAAAGATAGTGGGCAACAGTGCAGAGCAGGGATGGAAGAGAGGAGGGAGGGAAATAACAGGCTACGGGAAGGGGGGAAGGGAAGGAAGGAAATGGACCATGGGAAGGGAGAGAGAAGGAGGGAAGGGAAAAAGGTGAGCGAGAATGCCAGACTGCAGGAAAGAGAAAATAGTGATACGAGAACAGGGGAAGGGGGATGGAAGGAGAGAGATGTCAGAGCACAAGAAGGGGGAGAGAAGGAGGAGAGAGAGATGCCAGACCACAGTAGGGCTAGAGATGCCAAATTGTGGGAAGGAGAGAAAAAATATGCCAGACCATAGGAAGGGGGGAAACAGAGATGTCAGAACACATTCCCTGTTTATTTAATTGCTGTAAACTGAGTTGAGCCTTCTCAGAATGATGACTCGGTATACAAAGTTAAGATTTTGTTTAGTTTAGTTTAGAGAGGGAAGATATGGTGCACAGGAATGGGAGGAGTGGAGAAGGGGAAAGAGATGAAAAAAAATGCTGTTTAGGATTGATGAGAATAGGGGAAAAGGAGGGAAGAGATAATAATAATAACAGTTTATATACCACAGGACCGTGAAGTTCTATGCGGTTTACAATGATTAAAAGGTGTTACAGAGGAGCACAAGTATGGAGAGGAGGGGAAGACATGGAAAAATAGATTGAGAAGGAAGCAAAAAAATGGAAGAAAGTTGAATGTTAAAGATTAATGCCAAAGATGGATATATAAAGATGGATATAGGGCAGAAAGTGAAGGAGAAAAAATCAGCACATGGATAAGAAGATCTAGGAGACAGAGTTAAGAGCACAGACAAAAGGAAGTGCAGTTAGAGACTGGGAAAAGACGATTAAAAAATAAAATCACCAGACAATGATTTTAAAATCACCAGACAATGATTTTATTTTCAATTCAGTGATTGAAATATGTTAGCTTTGAAAATTTACATCTGCTCTCTATATTTTGCACTGTTCAGGAAGAAATTCATTTGTTTCTATTTCTCTGGTCTTGTACTGCAGGCGCTGGATGTGATGTATTTAGATCTAGATATTAGCAAAGCCTTTGACAGTGCTCCATACAAATGTCTAATAAATAAACTGAGTGCCCTTGGGATGGGCACGAATGTGAAAGACTGAGTTAGGAACAGGATGAGTGGAAGATGACAGAGGGTATTGCTCAATGAAGATCACTCTGAGGAACATGAGAACGTAAGAGCCATACTGGATCAGACCAATGGTCCATCTAACATAGAATCCTTCTATTAAGACTAATGCCCTGTTTAACTAAGGTGTGCTAAGCGTTTTAATGCACGTTTAGTGCATGCTAAATCCACATGCGCACTAAACGCTAACGCGTCCATACACTAACATGCACTTGTTAGTGTTTAGAGTGTGGTTAGCACACACTAATATTTAGTGCACACTAAAATGCTTAGAGCACCTTAGTAAAAGGAGCTCTAAGTATCATAATAAAAATATGACCCCTGACTTAGCTTGTGTTTTAGATTTTGCCCCTTATGTGACTGAGTTTGACACCCCTGCTTTAAAGGAAGAGATGAAAGAATGGAATGAGACATTAGTTAATATCTCCAGTTGATTGTTATAAACTACGAGGTACATAATCGAAATGAAAATATGTCTAAAACCCGCCTAAATCGGCCGACCAAACTTAGTCGTCCTAAAGCGATAATCAAAAGTTTGTCGAGACTGCCTAGACGGAACTTAATCATTGTGACTTAGGCGATCTAAAAACAGGTATAAGTGCCCAGAACGTATCCAAAATGACCAGATAACCACTGCAGGGAAAAGGTAAAGACCCCCCCCCACACTCCCCAGCGATCACTGCACCCCCCTCACTGCCATAAAAATCGGAATAAAAACGTACATACCTGCCTCCAGAACATCAGCACCTGGCATAGGAAAGCCTAGAAGAGCTGCACAGAAGTGGCTTAAGTAGTCTGGGAGGTGGGCTAGTGAACCATAGAGAGGAAGACCCAGGTCCATAAGCCACTCTAACCACAGCATTCATGGTGGAAAATGTGAACCCACCAAAAAAAACCCCAAACCCTACTGTACTTCCATATAGGTTCCACCTGCAGCCATACAGTCTATTGGGATGGTAGTCAGGTGGATATAGTAAGTTTTGCGGGGCTCACCAAGACCTGCAAGGGAGTTGTGGTGAGATGTTTATGTGTGACCGTTTTTGTGAAGTTCACAGCAGTGCCCTGTAAGGTACTCCGCTACTCTGTTGCCATGTCTGGGTGGACAGCCAATCACTTTGTTGACCCCTCCCAAGTTCAAAAGGTCTTTTTTTAGGCGTTTTGGAATTGGATCATTTTTTTGGACAAGAATGCGGTATAAAGATAGATGACTTGGTAGTCTGGACGATCAAACGGCTGGACATATAATTAGACGATTCTCGTATCCTCTTCAAAGAACGGATGGTATAATTCAGTGTTATATATGTTAGGGCAGCAAGTTCGCCAATCAGAAAGGAAATGGAGAGATTCCACTTCAGATGAGCTAAAAAAGAAAATGTAGAGAAATTACTAGAGTTTGTCAAACTGAAATTTTAAAAAGCAAGAGAGAACTTTTTAATAAAAAATTAGAGGAAGCTGGAAATAATTCTCATCAGCTTTTTAAACTAGTGGAGGGATTAACTAGTTTGGTTGTTTCTGATACATATGAATTGCCGCTGTTGGGTCAGATCAGTGGTCCATCGTGCCCAGGAGACCGCTCATGCGGCGGCCCTTGGTCAAAGACCAGCGCCCTAACTGACTAGCCCTTCAGCAGGAACTTGTCTAACTTTGTCTTGAATTCCTAGAGGGTGTTTTCCCCTATGACAGACTCCGGAAGAGTGTTCCAGTTTTTTACCACTCTCTGAGTGAAGAAGAACTTCCTTACGTTCATACGGAATCTATTCAGGGAATCACAGAATTTTTTTATGACAAGGTGTCTAAATTAGTTGCAAACAGCTCTTTATTTTTCTATTGCTTAAAATAAAACTGGTGAAGTAGTTATTAATCTGAATGGGAGGAGTGAAAGAACTTGAAACTTGAATAAACTCAAATACTCTCCACTAGTTATTAACTAAGCTTCAGCACTATAATATATTAGTGCCCACGGAAGAAAAAGCCTCAGTATTGGGTGAGTGTTAGGACACTACTAGTGCTGCCCGATTTGCCTATTCGAATCGATTCATCAATTCACTTTCGTGAGTCGATTCAAATCGATTATTTTTTTTAATTGGGCTCGCCGATTCAGTGACCAACCCTTTTCCCTGTACCTTCGGGCTTCCTAAAGCAGGAGCGGCAGCACTCTAGCAACAAACAGTCTGTCCTAAGTGCTGCCTCTTGCTGGCCATCAACTGCCACTGCTGCTTTAGGGGGCCAGGTGGGAGGGTCAGTAGGGAAGTGCTGCATAGGTGCCAATGATGGGTACCTTTGGCTTCGTGGATTTATGGGGCCCCCTAAAGCCCGGAATTTTCCCCCTTATCTCTAGCATCCTCCGGCTTCATCCCTGGCCTCCCGATCTCACCTTCAAAACTAATTATTTATTTTATTTCTTCAATTTGTACGTCACACATACCTATACAAGCTCTAGGCGACATTACAGAGGAAGGGGTTAGAAGAGGGTACGGAGGACTATGGAGATCAGGAAGGAGTGGAGAGGAGAGAAGCATGTAGAATATTTCATAGAAATTCCTAACTTTACATATAGGAACACCATCTATGTAAATGATCTCTAAATGAATTAAAGTAATATGTAAAAAGGAATAGAAAGGAGGAACCGTTAAATAATAGAATTCAGTTAATAAAATAAAAAGAATAGGGGTAAAAACAATGAAATAAAATTTAAAATAATTCATAAACTGGAAGAAAAAATTGAAAAACAAAATCAAATAAGTCTGGCAGAAGTCCAATTTCCTGAAGCAGCTCTGTTGCCTCAGCATATTTTAAATAATCCCAATGGCAAAATGGTGGGGTCCATCGCTTGAATTGCGGGGATGAAGTTGAAAAAAAGGAAAGATTCTAGACCTCTGGGGGAGGGAAGGGAAATGGAAGGCAAGGACAGAGACGGAGAAAGAAGAACACAGCAAATGGGCAGGAGACCCTGGCAATCGAGTTATCAGAAGACAAACAGAAACCAGAGCCTGGGGCCAACATGATCTGAATAATGACCAGAGAACAAAAGGTAGAAAAAATAATTTTATTTTGTGTTTTGTGATTATAATATGTCAGATTTGAAATATGTATTCTGCCAGAGCTGGTGTTACCGCGAACGTGAGCTAGGACTTACAGAGGGGAGGAAATGTCTTTTTTGTTTGTTTATTTTGTTTATACAACAGCGCCAGTGTAGATAGGAGAGGGGTGGGTGAAGAAGCTATAAAATATACCCACCAGGATATTTGAAAAACCCACCCAATTGGGCAGGAAAATCAAATCGAATTATCTTAGTAGGCTGAATTGAATCGAATCAAAATTTTTTTGCTTGAATCAGGCAGCACTAGACCTTACCACCACCGCATCATCGGCATACAAAACTTTTGTGTTAGCATTAATAATATGCAACTCTATTTTATGAAAGATTGTGATGCTAAATTTCTCATTATTATGCGCCCCCAGGTTCAATAATGTTAGGTCAACGATTGTTTTGTGACTGCCTATCATTACCTCAGGACCTTAGAACTGAGATTGCCTGATGTCGATATCGACTCCGACGCTGTTCTTGGCGACACCGTACTTCTCGACACCAGCAGTACTGTGTTGTCTTCTGCTGTTTGAGTATGTGGACTTCCTTCATTGGAACTCAGGTCACACTAGCATTGAGTCAAATCATGCTGACCTTGAAATAGTCTTGTAAGTGCTCGCTCCCGAAATTGAGGAGTGGCTGGATTAGGCCTCATTCTCATGGGACCGGAGTGCGACACCGTGGGTACCGGTGACAACATCAATGGTACCAGTGTTTGTATATGTCCCATACCTGGTCTTGTGAAGTGCCTTGTCCTTGATTATCTCGGCACCAGACCTTGACTCCGATAGAACCAGCAACAAAGCAAACGGTACCGGTGTTTTTTTCCTTCAGTCTCAAAACCTTGAGCTCCACTTAAAGTTCAACTCATGCTACTTTTGATGCAGTCCCGTATGTGACCTATCCTGATCTGGGCTCGATGTCAATTTCATCTGTATGGGACGGGCCAGCGATACTGATGGTACTGATGAACAGTCTCCAGTACCAGTGTTTTTCTTTGCAACTGGGACTCAGCTTCACCATACTGTTTTCATGAAGTTTCATCACCACCCGGTTACGACCTCATCCATATGGGACAGGAATGTGACACTTCTGGTACCGAACAATTGACTAGCGGTACCGGTGCTCTCCCTTACGTAACAGATTGATAACTTGATATGGGAGGACTTGGGTGTGTGTGTTTTATCCTTTATCCACTCGGTGTCTGCAAAGCAGCGGTACCAGTATTTACCAAACACAAAAGATACACAACTTGCTTGGGGAAGAATTGGGTGAGCACTTTCTGATGCTGGTGTCAACCAAAACTTTTGCCTGTGTCAACATCGATTCTTCCGGTGCTACTCTGGTCTGAACCTTCGACACCAGTTGCATCTGCAGTGGAATCGCCATCGGTGTCACCATTTCTTCAGGTTTGACTTCAGCTGCTCACATCATTGTCTTCTGCTGCTTGACTCTGCTCCTTCAGTCTTAACAAATATTTTAGGGAACTATAAAAAAAAAATTCCCTTTTTAAAGGAATCTTTTCTCTTAAGTTTAGAGTCTTCATTTTTTCCCCTTTTCAGAGGTTTCTATGAGACTCATTTTATACAGAGTGATTCCTATTTCTGCATTTGATATACCTTAACTTCTTTGTGAATTGCTAGTGCAATCTACCTTGAAAATGTCTTAAGGATCAAGTGTATATATACATGCTGGTGAGGGCAATATTCAACTCATGTCAGCCTTTTTTGATGTGTTTCTTTGGAGCATATCCTCAACATTAAGACTTTCGTTTTGGTATTGCTATGGACTGAGAGTCGACATTCCTACTGTACATCGAATTAATATACAGTGTCGCCTTCCCCTGCTTGACTCTGCCTTCTCAGTACTTGCATATTCTTAGAAGCATCAATGACCACTGACTGGAACTAACAAGGGTGGAGAGCCTATCAGTTAGTTTTCTCGTCATTACAGTTTTGTCCTTGATTTTGCTGCGATACAGGATGAACCAGGTGTATTCATTTCTCATTCCACTGTTCCACTAATGTTGCAGGGTGTCTGCTTGGGAATATCCATACTCTTCCTCAGTTTCTTACAGTCCTTTATACTTCATGCTGGAGGTTTGGGAGTGGCTGTAGGGGAGGAGGAGGCCACTCAATTCTTTTTAGGATAACTTTTCTTCTCCTGGTTTTCATCACAGCATTTTTTCCTTTAGCCTTTTGGTCTTGGGATTTTCGTCTTTCTGCTGCTATACGGCTCTTGACATCTTTCATTTCTAGGGGTCTGGCATTTTTTCTCCTTCCCACTTGATTGGTTTTCACACCTTTCGGTTCTGCTGTTATTTTCGCACCCAGGTGCAGTATTCTTGCTCTTCCCGAGTTTTCGCTCTTTGGATTTCAGGGAAGCCTCTTCTTTCCTTTCATTCCTTAGGGCTTCCTGTATGTGCTTGCGTTTTTTAGTCACATAGCACAGTTTGCATTATCAGGCCCTTCTAAAGGCCTCACATCTTTTTTCATATTAAAAAGGAGTGCTTGCGTTTGTGACTCCACCACTCTGCCATCTTCGGATTTTTTTCTTTTCCGGTATGACTACTACCCTTCAATTTTCACGGTGATTCTACCAAGGGTCTCCAGAATTTGGCCTTTTTCTCTGAGAGCATTTCTTATTCTGAACTTGCTCTTCTTTGCATGTTTACATTTTAACATTTTTTGCTTGGCACTTGAAGGTTTTCAGGTCACATGACTTTCCTGTGTCCTGGAGCACTACTAGCAAGACTCTATCTTTCCCTTTCCACTGTCCATGTGACACCACTGGCAAGGCTACTTCTTTGCCCTCTTCAGTTGACCTTTGCTTATCAGTGGTCTCAAGTGACGGATCGTCTCTCACAATATATATTGTGACATAATTTCTTTTGCAGTCGCTTCGATGGTGGATGACCTCTTCCAATATCTCCAGAGGCCTCCTTTTTCACTTACCCCCCTCATCACAAGGTCATCATGATGGATGCATCCTCGTATGCCTGGGGGGGTTCATATGGACGATCTTCAGACTCAGGGTCTTTGGATGTCAAGAAGTGGAAATTTCATATCAATTTCCTGGAGCTCAGAGCGATTTTTTATGTCCTCAAGGCATTCCATCATCTTATCTGGTCCCAAGTCTTCCTCCTTTGCACAATCAAGTAGCGATGTACTGCATCATCAAACAAGGAGGCACGGGCTCTCTCCTGTTATGTCAGGAGGCCCAGAAGTTCTGGACTTGGGCAACCATTTGCACCTAAAAGCTGTCTATATTCAAGGGGAGAAGAATTCCCTAGCAGACAACCTAAGCAGAATTCTTCAGCCTCAAGAAGGGACTCTCAACTCTGCAACTCTCCAGTCCATCTTTGCTCAATGGGGCCTCCCCCACAAGTGGACTTGTTTATGGCTCTTTACAATCACCAGTTGCCCCAGTTTTGCTCTGGGCTTTACTCTCCTCTCCGCCTGGAAGTAGATGCCTTTCTCCTGGATTGGACAGGCCTATGTCTATATGCATTTTCTCCAATCCCTCTCACCTTGAGATCTCTGTTCAAGCTCAAGAGTGAAGCAGTCACCATGATTCTCATTGCTTCATGGTGGCCCAGGCAAAATTGGTTCCCTCCTCCTTCTACTTCAACTCAGTTCCAGGGAGCCCATACCTCTTCCAATATGTTCTACTTTGCTTATAATGAGTCAGGGATCTCTTCTGCATCCCAACTTGCCATTACTATATCTGTCAGCTTGGGTTCTCTCGGGAAGAATCCACTTACCTTACATCCCTCTCAGCCTGTTCGACAAATTCTTGATTCATCCAGGTAACTAGCCACTCAACAATGTTATCAACAAAAGTGGACTAGTTTCTCTTCCTGGTGTCTCCTTCATCATCACGATCCAACTTCTTTATCAGTGGATTTGGTGTTGGATTCTCTGCTTCATCTATTTGTTTCTGGTCTTAAATCTACATCTGTCAGAGTCCATCTCAGTGCTCTTACAGCTTTTCACACACCAGTCGCAGGAACACCTCTTTCTGCTCATCCTTTGATCTCCAGATTCATAATAGGGTTTTTCAATGTGAAACCACCTCTCTGGTCCCCCACCTGTTGTCTGGGACCTTAATGTGGTATTTTCCAGGTTGATGAGGCCACCATTTGACCCAATGGCCTCAGATCATCTCAAGTTTCTTACCTGGAAAGTGATCTTCTTTATTGCTCTCAACTCTGCAAGGAAGGTCACTGAGTTACAAGCCTGAGTAGTAGATCCACCCTTTACAGTTTTCATCATGACAAGGTGGTTCTCCGTACAAATCCAAAGTTTTCTTCTGAAAGTTATCACTGAATTTCCTCTTAATCAGTCAATTCTCCAGTGTTTTTTCCTAAGCCTCATTCTCATGCTGGAGAAACCGCTTTACATACTTTGGATTGTAAATGGGCTTTGGTCTATTATATTGACCGGACAAAGCCACATCGCACATCTCCTCAACTGTTCCTCTCTTTTGATCTAACCAAGTTGGGGGCATCCTGTTTCCAAGAGAACGATATCCATATGGCTGACTGCCTGCATCTTGTTCTGTTATGCTCAGACTGGACTGGCACTGGAGAGTCATGTCACAGTCCACAACATTAGAGCTATGGAAATCTATAAAGTTGCCTCCTGGTCCTTAGATCATACATTCACTTATCACTACTGTCTGGAATCTTTCTCCAGACGGGATGGGCACTTCGGTCAATCTGTATTAAAAAAATTATTTTCCTAAAGGCCAACACTCCCACCATCCCATTTCTGTTACCTTGGAGAATATGCTGCCTGCTTGTCCTGGAATAAAGCACAGTTACTTACTGTAACAGGTGTTATCCAGGGACAGCAGGCAGATATTCTCACAACCCACCCAACTCTCCAGGTTGGCTTCTTAGCTAGCTTATCTTAACTGTGTGACTGCGCGCCCTACGTTGGGCGGGAAGGCACTCGTGAATGCATGGTTCGGGCTATCATGAACTTTCTAAAGTCTTAAATTGGCAATGCATTTTTAAAGTGGTCCGTGCCAGGATTCCGTCGGTGACGTCACCATATGTGAGAATATCTGCCTGCTGTCCCTGGATAACACCTGTTACAGTAAGTAACTGTGCTTTGCTGCGGTTTTTGAACAATATAGGACTTGCTAGAAGTGGTTTAAAAGAAATAAAACCAATCGATAGTAGCATTAAGCCCGGTTGGTTGCATAGAGTTAAGGGTAAAAATCCAGAACTGTTCTTTGCATTGGAGACTTAATTTCCTATTAACTCTTTGGACTTGGGAATGTGATCTATTACCACACATTTGGATTGGTAAAAACCATGTGCATATGAGGTGCAATGTTGTACTAAGGGATCTTGTGTTACCCCTCTGGTATGTGCACAGTGATGCTCGTCTAGTCTTACTCGTAGCTGTTGTGAAGTTTGCCCTATGTACAATTTATTGGTATTAATGCAGCTTCTTCTACAGAAGTATGGAAGACTTTTGAAGAAACATAACAAAAAAATCTATTTGCCAAGTATGTTTCTGGTATTCATTTTTCAGCTAGGATTTTATTTTTAGTTCCTTATTCAATCTTAAGCAAGTGTAGTAAAGTTTGTTTGTTGTTTGCCACTAATAACTTACATTATTAACTTGTCTCTCCAGTCTGAACCTTTAAAGAAAGCAGTAATTACTCCAATTCTACAAAAAAGGAAAAAAGAAAGATGAAGGCTACTCTACATAAGAATTGCCTTACTGAGACAGACCGAAAGTCCATCAGCAAATAACCTGTTTCCAGCAGTGGCCATCCCAGGTCCCAAGTACCTAGCTAGATCCCAAATAGCTAAATTGTAGACCTGTGTCTAACATCAAGTTTAGCAAAAATGTTAGAGAAAGAAGTACTAAATCAATTAAGTGACTTTATAGAAAGAAATATTATTTACATTTTCAGCAGTCTGAATACAGATGCAACCACAACAGGAGCACATTGCTATCTGCCATTTTGAAATATATCCTGGTGTAGACTGATCAAGGCTTTGATGTGCTGTGGGTGCAACTAGACCTCAGTGCTGCATGCATTCAATACAGTATCTCATGACAAATTGCTTGTCCATTTAATAATCTATAGGCTTGGATTCTCAAGTTTATTAGGATTTTATATACCGCCTACCAAGGTTATCTAAGTAGTTTTACAATCATGTACTCAAGCATTTTCCCTATCTGTCCCGGTGGGCTCACAATCTATCTAATGTACCTGGGGCTATGGAGGATTAAGTGACTTGCCCAGGGTCACAAGGAGCAGCGTGGGATTTGAACCCATAACCCCTAGGTGCTGAGGCTATAGCTTCAACCACCGCACTATACACTCTGTTCTGAATTGGTTTGTACCCTATCAGATCATTCTTTTATCAAGTGGAATTGTGTCATTTCATCATTTAAGTGTTTAGAGGAATCTTTCAGGGATCACCCATGTCTCCTTTGTTATTCAATTTATACTTGACTCCTTTAGCCCATTTATTGCAGAATATGGGTGCCAATTTCCTTTCTTTTATGATATTCAGTTGTTAGCTTTACTTTATCTTGGAACTTAATTCCAATTTGGAAAAGCTGAATGACTGGCTTTTTGACAATGAGCTAGTCCTTAATATAAAGAAGTCCTCAGCCATGTGGATTTCTAGAAAATCTCATCTCTATTAATGGTTCTGTCTATTCAGGGCAAATCTTTGGCGCTAGAGGACAGATTTATCTCTTTGGGATTCCTCTTTGATAATCAATTGAAATTTCATTTTCAGATCAATAAGGTTGTTAAATTGTGTTTTTACAAGCTGTGCATGATTCAAGTATGACATTTTTTAAACCAATGTAATCTGATTATGGTAGTTCATGCCCTAATTGCAAGCAGATTTTAATACTATAATTCTTTGTTTCAAGGTATCACCCAGATGAGCATAAAAAGATCACAGTTGGTTCAAAAAGCACAGTTACTTACCGTAACAGGTATTATCCAGGGACAGCAGGCAGATATTCTCAACATGTGGGTGATGTCACTGACGGAGTCCCCTAGCGGACGTTTTCGCAAGCAGACTTGCTTGAAGACCTTCAAGCTTGCGATTGGCCCGCGCATGCACGCGTGCCCTTCCTGCCCAACCTAGGGCATGCGTCTACTCAGCATGGCCTCAGTTCAGATAGCTAGCAAAGAATCCAATCACAAGAAGATGGGTGGGTTGCGAGAATATAGAAACATAGACATAGAAACATAGAAGATGACGGCAGAAAAGGGCTACAGCCCATCAAGTCTGCCCACTCTGCTTACCCACCCCCTTTCTATGCCCTAATGACCCAATTTCCTTATCTTGACTCTCGTAGGGATCCCACATGGGTATCCCATTTATTCTTAAAGTCTGGCACGCTGTCTGCCTCGATCACCTGCACTGGAAGCTTGTTCCAATGATCAACCACTCTCTCTGTGAAGAAATACTTTCTGGTGTCGCCATGAAATTTTCCGCCCCTGAGTTTGAGCGGGTGCCCTCTTGTGGCCGAGGGTCCCTTGAGAAAGAAAATATAATCTTCCACTTCGACACATCCCGTGAGGTACTTAAATGTTTCGATCATGTCTCCCCTCTCCCTACGTTCCTCAAGAGTGTAGAGCTGCAATTTGTTCAGTCTCTCTTCGTACGAGAGACCCTTGAGCCCCGAGATCATCCTGGTGGCCGTCCGTTGAACCGATTCAATTCTGCGCACATCTTTACTGTAATGTGGCCTCCAGAATTGCACACAGTACTCCAGATGAGGTCTCACCATGGCCCTGTACAACGGCATTATGACTTCAGGCTTTCGGCTGACGAAACTTCTATTGATACAACCCAATATCTGCCTTGCCTTAGATGAAGCCTTCTCCACTTGATTGGCAGTTTTCATGTCTGCACTGATCATTACTCCTAAATCTCGTTCTGCTGAAGTCCTAGTTAAAGTTTCTCCGTTCAAGAAGTACGTCCTGCATGGATTTCCGCTTCCGAGGTGCATGACCTTACATTTCTTAGCATTGAAGCCTAGCTGCCAGGTTGAGGACCAACTTTCCAATGTAAGCAGGTCCTGCGCCATATAATTCTGTAAACTGCATTCACTTACTATATTACATAGTTTGGCGTCATCGGCGAATAGTGTTATTTTACCTTGAAGCCCTTGAGTCAGATCCCCTATGAATATGTTGAAAAGGAGTGGACCCAGGACCGAGCCCTGTGGCACTCCACTGGTCACCTCCGATGTTTTAGAGAGGGTACCATTAACCACCACCCTCTGAAGTCTGCCACTCAGCCAATCATTGACCCATGCAGTTAGTGTCTTTCCTAACCCCATCGATTCCATCTTGCTTAGCAGCCTGCAGTGTGGGACACTGTCAAAAGCTTTACTGAAGTCCAGGTACACGACGTCCAAAGACTCTCCCAAGTCCAACTTTCTTGTTACCCAGTCAAAGAAGCTGATGAGATTGGATTGGCAGGACCTACCCTTGGTGAATCCATGCTGACTGGGATCCCGAAGATTCCCTTCATTCAAGATCGTGTCCAATTTGCTTTTAATTAGTGTTTCCATGAGTTTGCACACTATTGATGTGAGACTCACCGGTCTATAATTCGCAGCCTCTGCCCTGCAACCCTTTTTATGCAGAGGAATGACATTAGTTAATTTCCAGTCCAGGGGAACTTTCCCCTTACTTAGGGAGAGATTGAATAGCTCAGCCAACGGTTTCGCCAGGACATCGCTCAATTCTCTGAGCACTCTTGGGTGCAAATTGTCTGGTCCCATGGCTTTGTTCACCTTGAGTCTTGCCAGTTCACTGTAAACTTCACCTGGTGTGAACTCAAAATTCTGAAACGGGTCTTCTGTGCTTTGTGTTGCCTTCAACTGCGGACCATGTCCCGGTGCCTCACAGGTGAAGACTGAGCAGAAGTATTCATTCATTAGTTCGGCTTTATCGGAATCTGCTTCCACGTAACTTCCGTCCGGTCTTCTAAGGCGTACTATCCCGCCTGTGTTCCTTTTTCTGTCACTAATATACCTGAAGAAGGATTTGTCCCCCTTTTTAATGTTTTTTGCCAGAATTTCTTCCACTCGAAGTTTTGCCTCCCTAACTGCCATTTTGACCGCTGTAGACCTGGTCCTATATTCTACTTTTGCCTCTCTTTTCTCCGTGCGCTTGTAGGAGAGAAACGCTTTTTTCTTCTCCTTAATGAGGTGCGAGATCTCCGCGGTAAACCATTGGGGTTTATTGTTTCTTTGTCGTTTATTTACTGATTTTATGAAGCGGCTAGTTGCTTCATGTATGGTTGATTTCAGTGTTAACCACTTAGCTTCTACATCATCGGTCTCCGCTTGGTCCTGCAGCGTCTGATGGACGAAATCTCCCATGCGTGCGAAGTCTGTGCCCCGGAAATTGAGTACCTTTGTTTTCGTGTTTGATCTAGGGAAGCCTTTCCTAAGGTTGAACCATACTATGTTGTGGTCGCTGGAGGCTAGCGTATCTCCTACTGAGACCTCTGAGATGCTTTCCCCGTTGGTGAGTACCAGGTCGAGGATTGCCTGGGCCCTAGTGGGCTCCGTTACCATTTGTTTGAGACGTGCTCCCTTTATGGAGGTTAAGAGCCTCCTGCTACCGCTGGTTGTCGCTGAAAATGAGTTCCAGTCTGCATCAGGCATATTGAAGTTCCCTAGCAGTACAGCTTCTCCTCGTAGAGTGATATTCTCTATGTCTTCAATTAATTCTGCGTCCATGTCTTCCAGTTGTCTTGGGGGTCTGTATACCACACCTAGATACAGGCATTTTTCTCTGCCTCTTGCCAGGTTTACCCAGAGGGACTCCCCGGTGTACTTGACATCTGTGATCCTGGAGGTTTTGATGTCCTCTTTAATGTATAGAGCTACCCCCCCTCCTAACCTGCCCTCTCTGTCCTGACGAAGTAGATTGTAGCCCGGTATAGCCATATCCCACCCATGTGAGTCCGTGAACCAAGTCCCTGGATAACACCTGTTACGGTAAGTAACTGTGCTTTACTCCAGGACAAGCAGGCAGCATATTCTCAACATGTGGGAGACCTCCGAGCTAACCAGAATGGGATGGAGGGGGAGTTGGCAATTTAGGAGAATAGATTTTGCAAAACGAACTGTCCAAAATGGCCATCATGCCTGGAGAAAGTATCCAGACAGTAGTGTGAGGTAAACGTATGAATTGAGGACCAAGTGGCAGCCTTACAGATTTCCTCAAGCGGACTTGAGCGGAGGAAAGCAACAGACGCCGCCATCGCTCTGATCTTGTGGCCCGTGACTCGACCCGGCAGGGAGAGATCAGCCTGAGCATAACAGAAAGAGATACAAGCGGCCAACCAGTTAGAAATGGTCCGCTTATAAACGGAGCGACCCAAGCAATTTGGATTGAAGGAGAGGAACAGCTGGTGAGCAGAACGATGAGGAGCGGTGCGCTTCAAGTAGAAGGCCAGCGCACACTTACAATCAAAAGAAAGCAGAGCCACTTCTCCAGGGTGAGAATGGGGCTTCGGAAAAAACACAGGAAGAACAATGTATTGGTTGATGTGAAACTCAGAGACTACCTTAGGCAAGAACTTAGGATGGGTACGGAGAACCACCTTATCATGATGGAAGACAGTGAAAGGTGGGTCCGCTACCAAGGCATGAAGCTCACTGACCCGACGGGCAAAAGTGAGAGCAATCAGAAACACGACCTTCCAGGTAAAATACTTCAATTGAGCCCGTGCTAGCGGCTCGAAATGAAGTTTCATCAAGCGAGCAAGGACCACGTTAAAATCCCAAACCACAGGAGGAGGTTTAAGGGGCGGATGAACGTGGAAAAGGCCTTTCATGAAGTGGGAAATCACAGGATGAACAGAGATAGGCTTCCCGTCAATCGGCTGATGAAAAGCAGCAATGGCACTAAGGTGGAATCGAACCGAAGAGGACTTGAATCCAGCGCTAGACAAGTGGTAACAGATAATCCAGGACAGCAGATAAGGAGGCAGATAGCGGCTCCAGCTGCCGAGTAGCACACCAGGAAGAAAAGCGGGTCCACTTCTGATGGTAACATTGGCGAGTGGACTCCTTCCGAGATGTCTCCAGAATGTCCAGCACAGGCTGGGAGAACTGGAACGAGGGCATTAAGTCTCGAGGAACCAAGCCGTCAAGTGCAGAGACTGTAGGTTGGGATGAAGTAGAGAACCTCAACTCTGCGTAAGCAGAGAAGGAAAAACAGGGAGAAGAAGAGGCTCCCTGGAACTGAGTTGCAACAGAAGGGAGAACCATGGCTGTCGGGGCCACCGAGGAGTTATCAGAATCATGGTGGCACGCATGGACTTGAGCCTGACGAGAGTCTTCAGAATCAGAGGGAATGGAGGGAACGCATACAGAAACAGGTTTGTCCAATCCAGCAGAAAAGCATATGCCTCGAGCCTGAGAGGGGTGTAAATCCTGGAATAGAAGCGGGGAAACTTGTGAATGAGAGGGGACGCGAACAGATCGACATTCGGAGTCCCCCAACGAGCAAGGGTCAAGGAATGGATGGACCACTCGTGAGGCTGCAGAAGACGACTCAACTTGTCCACCAGACAATTGTGCTGGCCCTGAATGTAGACCGCTCGAAGAAATATGTTGCGGTGGATGGCCCAATCCCAGAGCTGTATCACCTCCTGGCACAGGGACAGGGGCCCCCTGCCCCCCTGTTTGTTGATATAATACATGGCGACCTGGTTGTCTGTGCCTATCAGCACCACTCGGTTTAAAGCAGGTGACAAAAAGCTTTCAGGGCGAGGAAAATCGCTCGAAGCTCCAGCAGATTGATGTGACAAAGGCGGTTGGCACTGGACCAAAGACCCTGAGTGCGAAGACCATCCAGATGAGCCCCCCAAGCATAGGCCGACGAGTCCATCGTCAGGACCTTTTGCGGAGGAGGAGCATGAAACAGAAAACCTCTGGAAAGAATGGAAGAGAGCATTCACCAACGGAGAGACTGTTTCAACAAAGGAGTCACGACAATGACAGGGTCCCGATTCTGGTTCCATTGGGATGCTAGAGTCCATTGAGGAATACGGAGATGAAGTCTGGCAAAAGGAGTCATGTGAACCGTGGAGGCCATGTGCCCTAGGAGGACCATCATGAGCCGAGTCGGGGCCAAAGACAGATGGGCCACCATCTGGCATAAACAAACAAGGGCCTCCTGACGAGGCCGAGGCAAGAAGGAGCGGAGACGAACCATGTCCAGAACCGCTCCGATGAATTCCAGAGACTGGGACGGACAGAGGTGGGACTTGGGAAGTTCACCTTGAAGCCAAGACTCTGAATGAGTAAGATGGTCTGATTCGTCACTCGCAGAACTTCGTCGCGCGAGAACGCTTTGATCAACCAGTCATTGAGGTAGGGAAACACCTGCAGGCCGCGGAGACGCAGGGCTGCAGCTACCACAACTAGACACTTCGTGAAAACCCTCGGAGAGGCCGCCAGGCCGAAGGGAAGAACACAGTATTGGAGGTGGAGATCCTCCACCCAGAATCTCAGATACCGGCAAGAGGCCAGGTGTATCGGAATGTGCGTGTATGCCTCCTTGAGGTCCAGTGAGCACAGCCAGTCCCCCTCGTCCAAGAGGGGGTACAAGGTAGGAAGGGTGAGCATTCTGAACCGTTCCCTGACCAGAAACTTGTTCAGAGCACGGAGGTCCAGAATCGGATGCAGATCCCCCGTCTTCATGGATACCAGAAAGTACCGGGAATAAAATCCGGTATACCACTGGTCCGGAGGAATCTCCTCGACCGCCCGAAGGCGAAGAAGGGCCTGAGCTTCCTGCAGAAGAAGAGGCAGCTGAGACCGGGCAGAAGGAAACTCTCTTGGAGGAAGGTCCGGGGGCACGTGACTGAAGTGAAGGGAGTACCCCTCCTGGATGATGGAAAGTACCCAACTGTCGGTAGTAAGACTTTCCCAATGGGTATAGAAATGATGGAGACGACCCCCGAAGGGGAGGGGGGAAGGCTCCAGGAAGAAGGGAGCCTGAAGGCTCAGACTGGAATTGTCAAAAAGACAGCCCAGGCTTCGCCGGAGCCGGCGGCTGGGCCTTAGCTTGTCACTGCTGCTGCTGTTGCGGCCACTTCGAAGGAGGCCGAGAGAATGCAGGAGTAGATTTCTGTGGATACCTCCGGAGAGGAATTTTGTATTGCCGAGCCGGATGGGTCTTCGGCTTAAGTCTCACCAGAGAAGCAAAGGACCTTTCGTGTTCTGAGAGGCGCTTGGTGGCTGCCTCTATGGAATCATCAAATAGCTCATTACCCACGCAAGGGAGATTGGCAAGATGATCCTGGAGATTCGGATCCATGTCCACAATCCTGAGCCAAGCGAGACGACGCATGGCGATTGCAAACGCCGTGACCCTCGAGGACAACTCGAAGGCTTCATAGGACGCCTGAAACATATAGAGGCGGAGCTGGGAGAGGGTCACCTCGAGGCGACGAAATTCCTGACACTGAGAATCCGGCACCTCCTCCTGGAATGAGTGGAGGGCGTCCACACAGAACCTGAGGTAGGATGTGAAGATAAAGTTATAGTTGAGGATACGGTTCACCATCATTGAGTTTTGATAAAGACGGCGACCAAATTTGTCCATTGTATGGCCCTCCCTGCCCGGAGGGATGGCAGCGTAAACTTTCGAGGGGTTGGACTTCTTGAAGGAAGACTCAACCTCCAAGGATTGGTGAGAAAGCTGAGAACTCTCAAACCCCTTAACTGGGATCATCCGGTAACAGGATTCCAACTTGGAGGAAATGGCCGTGACCACATAGGGGGTCTCCAGGTTCCGGAGAAATGTTTGCCGGAGAACCTGGTGCAATGGCAAGCGCAGCACCTCACAACACCCATTTCCGATCAACATGATCAACACCCATTTCCGCCAGGAATTCCTGGGTATAACGGGACTCAGACTGGAGGTCCAGGTTCAAGGCCCTACCCATTCCAGAGATGAAACGAGTAAAGGAGGAGTTTTGAGAAGAAGACTCATCCCCCTAAGGAGACCCCGAGCAAGATCTGGGGGCAGCCGAGAAAGAGGGAGAAATTTCCTTCGAATAATAAGCCAAGGTCTTGGAGTCCAGCGAATGGGAGATCGAAGAGGCTCGACTAAAGTGTCTGGGGGGCGTCGAGAAATGACCCCGTGCAAGGTGGACCAGGGAGGACCCCAGAGTCCAAGGAATCAGCTGGTGGAGCCTCGGAGAAGACAGAGCAAAGGAAAATTCCTCCACCGGTTTCAAAGAAGACCCCTTAGAGACTGGCATCTGCCTTGATGGGGAACGCAAACTAGAGCCCAACTCGAGGACAAGGGTGTGCCTGGAAGGCTTTGCGGTTTGAGACCTGCCCCGAAGGAGTGGAGAAGACCGTAGCTTTGTAGGAGGGGCAAGCCTCGACATAGTAGCGGGCGAAAAGCGGGCCCCTGTCCTGGATCCTCGAAAAGTCACAGGTGACTCGGAGGATGAAGAATCGCTCGAGGGATCCCGATGAGTCTTGCGGCATGGCCTTAAGCATGTCCTCGAACATAGGCACCGAGACCATAGGCTGTTGGATCGTAGGTGCAGCAGTGTGCTCCTTTGGGGGCGACCTCGAGAAGAGTATTCCCTACGTAAGGAGGCACACTTAGAATGATGTCTCGAAAATGCCGACGAGGCGGCACTGACATGAGACTCTGAGGCAGGCTTCTTTGCCGGCACACCTGAGGAGGAAAGAGGAGACTTACCCAAGACTGGAGTAGCAGGAGAAGCCGAGGTGGGAGCCTTTGAGGCTGAGGGGGATTTCGAGGCCGAGGACTTCGAGGCCGAGGCACCCAACGAGGGCGCCGAGGCTGAGCTCGAGGCCTGTCCTGCAGGATCCATGGGGCCAAATAGTTGGAGAATCTTGGCCACCCTCCGACGAAGAGCCCGTGGTTGCAAAGTCGCATAACGTGGACACGACTCAGCGCGGTGCTCCGCACCCAGGCACTCCACACACCAACGATGAGGGTCGGTGATGGAGATAACCCGGTTGCACTGAGTACAGTTTTTAAACCCGGAACGAGGCCGGGACATAAGAAAAAGGACGGCCGCTGCCCCGCGAGGCCAGGCGGCCAGAACAAGACCGGTGAACCAGGACAAAAATATACGAACGGAAAAAAAGAAAAATAAAGACGCGGGCACAGCGACTTAAGTGAAAGTAACCAAATAAGCTGCAGTGCAAGAAGGACAACGAGATCGCATGAAGCAAGGGAGCAGTGCTTCTGGCTCCGCTGAAAATATAGAACTGAGGCCATGCTGAGGAGACGCATGCCCTAGGTTGGGTGGGAGGGGCACGCGCGCATGCGCGGGCCAATCGCAAGCTTGAAGGTCTTCAAGCAAGTCTGCTTGTGAAAACGTCTGTTAGGGGGCTCTGTCAGTGACATCACCCACATGTTGAGAATATGCTGCCTGCTTGTCCTGGGATAATACCTCTACTCATCTTGTAGCTAGAATAAAGCCAATGCATCATGTTATTCCTATTTAGTTTGATCTTCATTAGCTGCCAATTTAATCAAGAACCATGTTTAAGATACTATATTTAGTACTGAAATCTCTGAAGACAGGTGCCCCCCAAAACCTCTCTGTGATGTTTATTTATTTAAAACATTTTTAATCCGTCTTTATCCAAGGCGGCTCACAATATTTCAAGGCGGCCATAGGTATTTCAAGACTTGCACAACATAAAGATCCTCTACATCAGCAAACAGAGTTCACTTTATTGAATGACCCAGCATGGACCGTGTTTTGGCAAAACGGTGTCAGGTCAAAACCGCGGAAGACAAAGGCGCGTGCCGACAACTGAGCGCAACACGGAGGCGCACGCCGAAGAAAATAACTGTTTTTAGGGGCTCTGACGGGGGTGTGTGGGGGGGAACCCCCCACTTTACTTTATACAGATCGCGCCGCATTGTGGGGGCGTTGTTAGGGGTTTGGGGGGTTGTAACCCCCCACATTTTACTGAAAACTTCACTTTTTCCCTAAAAACAGGGAAAAAGTTAAGTTTACAGTATAATGAGGGGGGTTACAACCCCCCCAAACCACCCACAACGCCGCCGTGATCTGTATTAAGTAAAGTAGGGGGGAACTCCCCAACAAAACTCCCCGTCAGAGCCCCTAAAAACTGTCATTTTCTTCGGTGCGCGCCTCTGTCTTGCGCTCAGTTGTCGGCGCGCACCTTTGTCTTCCGCGGTTTTGTCTATGAACCGGCAAAACAGCGCCTGCTTCAGGAGTCCATACAATTTCAATAAGATGAAATAATAATAATAATAACAGCTTATATACCGCAATACCATGAAGTTCTATGCGGTTTACAAAAGATTAAGCAAAAGTACAAATTGACTGACTTCAAGAGGGGAAGAAGAAAGAGAAGTAATTAGACAGGAAATTCATTGTTGAGGAGAAAAGTGATCAAAAGGACAGTAGGTCGCTATTGAGAGGAAAGAGATAAGTGGATCAGTTGTCAAGATGTTTTAGGAACAGGTGTGTTTTTAGATGTTTCCTAAATACCTCATAAGTAGAGGGCGAAAGTAATTGTTCTAGGTCTTTACCCCATGATGCTGCTTGGTGTGAGAGAAGGAATTCATGGTGTTTTTTCAGTTTGCAACCTCTCACTGGGGGGGAAACGAAGTTGGAATGTGAACTTCTCTTGTGTCTGTTAGTTGAGAAGGAGAAAAGGTCAGTAATGTATTTGGGGGCAAGTCCGTGTAATGCTTTAAAGCAGAAACAGGCAAATTTGAACTTTACGCGTGCCTTCATCGGCAGCCAATGTAGCTGCCGGTAGTAGGGTGTCACGTGGTCAAATTGTTTTAGTCCAAAGATTAGTCTGACTGCCGCATTCTGCAACAGTTGTAGGTGTCGCATATTTTTTTGGGAAATTGCCAAATAGGCGATGTTACAGTAGTCAAGCAGGCTTAGTACGAGGGATTGGACTAGGATTCTAAAAACCGATGTAACAAAATAAGCTTTAAGGGATCTGAGTTTCCAGAGAGTGAAAAATCCCTTTCTGATTAAGGAATCTACTTGGTCTTTCATGGTTAGGCATTGATCCAGAGTTACACCTAATATCTTTATGGAGGGCTGGATAGGGTAACTAAGGTTATTGATACAGAGGGGTGATTTAATGTCAAGTGGATGTGGTGAAGCAATGAAAAAAGTCATTTTATCTGAATTAAGTTTGAGTCTAAAGTTTGTCATCCATTGTTCCATCATGTTTATAGCTTCTGAAGCTTTGGGAATAGTTTCGGAGACAGAATTGGTGAATTGGATGATAATCGTAAAATCATCTGCATAACTAAATAGTTTTATCCCCAGCTGGGTTAGCTTCGTGCCCAGTGAGAACATGTAGACGTTGAAGAGCAATGGGGATAGTGGAGAGCCTTGGGGCACACCGGATAGATTGCTCCAGGTGTCGGAAAGCTCATAATTAAAACGAACCTGATAGGTGCGGGATATAAGGAAGCCACGGAACCAGTTCAGCACCTTATCCCGGATACCAATGGCATCTAGGCATTGCAGCAGTTTCATGTGGTCCACTAGATCAAAGGCAGAACTCATATCGAATTGCATTATCAGGGCATTAAGGCCTTTACTAAACAGTAGGTGCAAATTGTCTAAGATAGCCGCAATTACTGTCTCCGTACTGAATAATGGCCTAAAACCAGATTGAGTTTCATGGCGGAGAGAGAATTGATCAAGATAACCCATCAGTTGGGTGTGAACCAATCTCTCCATAATTTTTATAATAAATGAACAGTTAGCCAAATTATATGAACTCTCAAAAAAGTCTTTACAACTTTAGTAAACAGATATGCGCTACATTTGTGCTGTTTGATGTGGAAGAAAACGCTGTCCCAACACAAGCGTAGTGTATATTTGTTTAATAAAGTTGTCTGGCCTTTTTTGAGAGTTCACATAATTTGGCTAACTGTTCATCTTATTGAAATTGTATGGACCCCTGAAGCAGGTGCTGTTTGCCGAAACACGGTCAGTGTCGGATCAATCAATAAAGTGAACTCTGTTATCCCAATCCAAGAGGCCCTTGGTGCTGTTTTCAGTACACTGAAGGGAAAGACATGCCTCATTGGTGCACTTTTGAGGACAAAGCAGGCAGTGATGTTGCTAGGGGCAAGGCTTAGCTGCAACTACTGGGAGACACTGCCATGCTCAGTAATGGATGGAACAGGAGCGCTGAAAACAGCTGTCAGGTAACAGGAGATGTTTGCTGAAATGTTGGTCTGATGATTATTTCTAAATGACACATCTAATATGGACTTTCACATCACTGGGATGCTTATAAAGCCTCTTTGAGGGACCGTTGCAGGGCCTTATGCTGCTGGCTGATGAGCAGTGGATTGGGCTCCAGGGATGCCTGAAGGTAGCTGTAATCTTTTGTGTTTTTAATTATCTATTTTATTTTGGGTCCTGGGTTCAGGCTTCAGCGGCATTGGAAAGCAAGATGATGAGACAAGAACCAGGTGGTGCATAAAAATATATTTGTAAAAGCCTATTCCTATAAAGTATACAAATATAAATTAGATTTAGAGCTGCTTCTGTGGATAAGAAAATGTGGCTGTCCTTCTGATAATGGCTGAGGAGGGATGTATGTCTGTGTGTGGGTGTATGAGAGAGCAAAACAGAAAGAGCCTGTGCTCTGCCTGAATGGTGTGTGTGTCTGAATGGTGGGTGTATAGATGTGAAGAGGAAAGCGCAAGAAAAAAAGGGAAAAGGGAGATCAAGGCGCTGCAGCATGTCTTTATAGACTTGGGTTTGTTCTAAAAATAATATCTTCCAGTATCTTCCTCTGTCACAATTTGGTATTTGTTTGAAACAATGGCTCTTAATCGACAAAAGTGACTCTTAAAGAACTGAAAGCTGGAGCTATTCTATGTCTAAATTCCTTAAACACCTGTCCTTATCACATCTTTTGAAAGTCCATGGCTTTGCAGGATACTTCCCAGCATTATACAAAAGTTTGTTGTTGTTTTTTTTTTTTTAAATCTATGTACTAGTCTTTTAGGAATAATTTAGTGGCATTCTAAGCAAAAAGGTCTTTTGTTAAACTGAATGGGCAGGGGCCATTCAGTCTATCTGCACTAACATTCCCAGGGTCAGATTTTTTTAATACTGTGCTTCCCCCAAAATAAGACAGGGTCTTATATTAATTTGTACTCATCAGTGATGTGGCAGAGAGAAGGCCTCTGCGGGTAAGGCTGTGAAGCAGCCCATTCAGAGAGCTGCTGTTTTGGAGGCTTCAGAGTGGAGGTATGTCAGTCTCAAGGTGGTTGGGTCGGTGGAATTCTGCTGCGCAGAGGGATGGGAGGGAGGGATATAAAGATGCTGCAGAGGGAAGGCTCGGCCCCTGCGAGGAAGGCTGAGAAGCAGCCAATTCAGAAAGCTGCCATTGTTTTTGGAGGCCTTGGAGCTGCTGCATAAGGGGATGGGTGAGAGGCAAGGAAAGATGCTGCACAAGGGGGGAGAGAAAGGAAAGAGAAAGAATTGGGATGGAGAGGAAGGGAGAGACGGTTGGCAAATCGGGCAGCACTAGTGTCAGGGATGGAGTCAGGGAGTGTTGGGGTGGCTTAGGAGGTCGATCTTAACTAGGGTTTATTTTTGGGGCAGGGCTTATATTAGGAGCATCTTTAAAAATCATGCTAGGGCTTATTTTCAGGGAAACAAGGTATAATATTCTAGAATCCTTTGAACATAAGAATTGCCATCTCCGGATCAGACCCTGGGTCCATCAAGACCGGTGATCCACACAAACGGAGGCCCCACCAGGTGTACCCTGGCCTAGTTTTAGTCCCCATATCACCGTATGCTTCTCAAGGGAGATGTGCATCTAATTTACCCTTACCCATATCATTCTATGCCACTCTTAAGGAGATGTGCATCTAGTTTACCCTTAAATTCCAGAACGGTGGATTCTGCAATTACTTCCTCTGGGAAAGCATTCCAGGTATCCACCACTCGCTGCGTGAAACAGAACTTCCTGATATTCGTCTTTGACCTGTCCCCCTTCAGCTTCAGTTTATGTCCTCTTGTCCATGTCACATCGGACATTGTAAATAACTGCTTCCCCTGCTCTATTTTGTCGAATCCTTTCAGTATTTTGAAAGTCTCGATCAGGTCTCCTCGCAGTCTCCTCTTCTCAAGGGAGAACAACTAAGTCGTTCCTCGTAGTCCAGGTTCTCCATACCTTTCACTAGCTTCGTTGCTCGTCTCTGCACCCTCTCTAGCAGTTTTATATCCTTCTTTAGGTATGGAGACCAATGCTGGATGCAGTATTCCAGGTGCGATCTGACCATGGCTCTGTAGAGTGGTATTATAACTTTCTCTGATCTACTCGTAATTCCCTCCTTTATCATGCCTAGCATTCTATTTGCTTTCTTCACCGCTGCCGCACATTGCGCCAACGGCTTCAGGGTCCTATCTATCAGTACACCCAGGTCCTTTTCCTGTTCGGTCTTTCCCAGAGTTACACCTGACATGCTATACTTGTGTTCTTTATTTTTCCTACCTAAATGCATCACTTTGCATTTTTCCACATTAAACTTCATCTGCCATTTATCTGCCCACCTCTCCAATTGATTCAAGTCGATCTGGAGTTCCTCGCTGTCCTTCTGCGATCTGATTGCCCGGCATAGCTTTGTGTCGTCTGCAAACTTGATGATTTCACTGGATGTTCCTTCTAGGTCATTTATGAAAATATTAAATAAGATGGGTCCAAGTACCGAGCCCCGGGGTACACCGCTAGTCACTTGTTCCCATTCTGAGAACTTCCCATTTATGCCCACTCTCTATTTTCTGTTCTCTAGCCATTTGCCTATCCATCTTAGTATATCTCCCTCTATTCCATGTCCTTGTAGTTTCATGAGAAGTCTTACATGTGGAACCTTGTCGAACGCTTTCTGAAAGTCCAAGTATACAATATCCACCGGTTCTCCACTATCAATTTGTCTATTTACTGTTTCAAAAAATTGGAGTAGGTTCGTCAAACATGATTTCCCTTTCCTGAACCCATGTTGACTGGCTCTCATCAGGTCGTGTGTGTTTAGGTGCTGGACTATGCTAACTTTAATCAGCGCCTCAACCATCTTTCCAGGGACAGATGTGAGACTCAGAGGTCTGTAGTTGCCTGGCGCTCCTCTTGATCCTTTTTTAAATATCGGCATGACATTCGCTATCTTCCAGTCGTCCGGTATCTGTCCTGTTTTGATTGACAGGTTGGCAAGTTTTTGCAATAGTTCTCCGATTTCAAATTTTAATTCTTTTAGGACTCTCGGATGAATTCCGTCTGGTCCAGGAGATTTATCACTCTTAAGTTTGTTGATCTGGTGGTAAATCTGGTCCAAGTCCACTTCTACTGTGGTGAGGCTATCCTGTACGACTCCCTTGAACACTTTCACTGTGTCAGGTATTGTTGCGGTGTCTTTCTTTGTAAAGAAGGAATTCAGTTTGTCTGCAATTTGTTTGTCATCCTTGACGCACCCTTTTCCTCCCAGGTCATCCAGCAGTCCCACCGCCTCCCTTGCGGATTTTTCCCCCTTAACTTATCTAAAGAAGGGCTTGAAATTTTTGGCCTCCTGCGCTATTTTCTCCTCGGAGACCTTGGCAACCTTCACCGCCTTGTGACATTTTTTCTGAGCATCTCTATGTTTGCTCCAAGCTTCGGATGTTTTCGTGCGTTTCCACATCTTAAAGGAGTCCTTCTTTTCATTTATGGCTTCCTTCACCTCTTTGGTAAGCTACGCCGGCTCTCTTTTGCCTTTGGGTTTCTTTTCTTTGGACATCCGCGGAATGTAGACGCTTTGTGCTTCTGTGATAATATTTTTCAGTAGGGACCATGCCTGTTCTACTGTTATGACTTTGCCCATCTTTTTCTTGATCTGTTTTTTCACCATGGCTCTCATGCTGTCGTATCTTCCCTTTTTAAAGTTTAAAGTCGTGGTTGAGGTTTTGGTATCTTTCCCTTTCTCGACATCAAGTTTGAAGTTGATCTTGTTGTGATCGCTCGACCCCAGCGGGACTGTGACTTCTACTTCCTTTGCCGGTCCTGTAATGCCATTTCGGACCAAGTCCAAGATGACGTTTCCTCTCGTCGGCTCTCCTACCATCTGTTCCAGGAAGCAGTCTCCTAGCACTTCCAGAAACTTTGCCTCCTTGCCACAGTTAGAGGTTCCCAGGTCCCAGTCTATCCCCGGGAAATTGAAATCCCCCAAGATTATGACATTACCTGTTTTACATTCTTGTTTAATTTCCTCTATCATTTCCAAGTCTGTCTCCTCCCTCTGTCCTGGCAGTCGGTAGTAAAGGCCAATCTTTATGTTAGCATCGTTGTGTCTGGGAATTCTGATCCAGAGGGATTCCAGCTTCTCTTTCTCTTCCGCCATAGTCTCTCTCACGGATTCTATTCCTTCCCGAACATATAGGGCAATACCTCCACCTTTCTGCCCCACTCTATCTCTTCTGTACAGTTTGTATCCCTGTAGTACTGTGTCCCATTTGTTTTCGTCATTCCACCATGTTTCTGTTATACCAATGATTTCCAGTTCGTCATTTTTTGCTATTGCTTCTAACTTTCCCATTTTGTTTCCCAAACTTCTAGCATTCGTATACATACCTTTGAGTTCCCTATGTGTTTCCTTCTTGGACTTTCTAAGCTTAGCAGTATCTACTGTTTCTTCCACGGTACCCTTTTCTGCTGCTGTGTTGTCTCCCTCCATGGTACCCTTTTCTGCTGCTGTGTTGTCTCCCTCATTTGCTTTGTGGTCGACCCCTCCTGTGTCTGAATAGTTGTACGTAGTTCCTTCTTCGGGATATCCTGTCGCCCGGGCCATCGACTGATGGTCGACTGTCGGCTTTCCCCTGTCCTTTAGTTTAAAGCCTTCTCGATGGCCCTTTTCATGTTGCCTGCCAGTACTCTTGCTCCTTCCTTGTTGAGGTGCAGTCCGTCCTTTCTGTAGTACTTGCTTTTTCCCCAGAACACTGTTCAGTTGCGCACGAAGTCAAAGCCTTCCTCTTCACACCATCGTCTCATCCAGGCGTTGATTGCTTGCAGTTCCCCTTGTCTCTTTGCATCTGCTCTTGGTACCGGGAGGATTTCGGAGAAGGCCACCTTCACTTCCCTGATCTTCAATTTTCTTCCGAGTGAGCGGAGCTATCCCTTCATCTCTTCCCTGTCATACTTCCGTCCACTCACATCATTGGTTCCCACATGAATAAGCATAGCAGTGTCCTCTCCCCCAGCGCTATCTATGATCCTGGAGATCCTGTTGGCCACATCCTTCACTCTTGCTCCAGGCAGGCAGGTGACGATTCTATCCTCTCTCCCTCCTGCAGTGAGGCTGTCCACATGACATACGATGAAGTCTCCCACAATGATCCCCATATTCTTTATTCGGGGGTTCCTTGGGGGGTCACAAGTCGACATCCATGGTAAAGGACCAATCTTCTCCCTCCTGCGGTACTCCTGAGGTTGATTTCTGCTCTTCGGGTGGGGGACGTCCCCATTCAGTCTCCCTCTTACTCCTGGTGTGCGATTGCCCCTTATCTCTGCTTCCGTCTCTCCAGAATTTGCAGTGGTGTCTTCTCTTCTCTCGTCCAGGCCTTCTTCCTGGGATGTTCGGGTACAGTCCTCCACATGCTGTTGGTGAGCTTCCTCGATGTATCTCTCTAGCTCCTTAACCTCGTCGTTTGGACTGTACTCCACTAGAAGCTTCTCCTGTTCGCGGACTTCTTCTTCAAAGGTGAGGAGTTCTTTTAGTCCCAGTACTGTCTCCTTTAGCAGCTGGACCTTCCTTTTCAAGCTATCCAGCTCCATGCAATGACTGCAAATGTATGCCCGAATCCCCGAAGGGAGGTAATCATACATGTTGCAGACGGTGCAGAAGACTCGAAAGCTCATCTTCTGGCTTCCTTGGGCATCCATCTCTTGCTCCCTTCCTGAGTTGTCTGAGCGAATCAGTTGTGAACCTTCTGTCACTGTCAGCTGGATGTTTTCTGGCTTCCTGTTGTGAGTCTGCTAGTGTTACTGTGTTAGAGCTAGTGAGTGCTCGTTTCCCCTCTGAGTGTGTGGTATGTGAGGGAATGTGCCCTGTCGGGTTGGGCCCATGTGCCTCAGGCCCCGCCCCCAGGTGGGATCTAAGGCTCCCGGGCCTATTCTGATTGGCCCAGGCGCCTTAGGCCCCACCAGTAGGCGGAGCTTTGGGACGGATGGGCCAATCCGGCCTCATTCCGTCGTTGGCTGCCTGCCGGACAGGCGAGTTTGACTCCCGTCTGTCCGGCCAACTACACAAAGGTACGGGGAAGGGGGGTGGGGGTGTCATGGGGGGGTCGGCCAGGGGGGTTGCGAGTCGGCTGGGGGGGCGGTTGGAGGTTCTTGGGGGGGCGGTCGTTGGGGGGATGGGGGTTTGCGTCGAGGGCAGGAGGGCCTGGGATCCCTCCTGCACGTAATGTAGTGCGGGGTGGGGGTAGGGGGTCGCCGTGGACAGGAGGGTTTGGACTCCCTCCTGGCCCGAACAACTAGCGGGGGGTGGGGTCGCCAGGCCAGGAGGACTTGGGCTCCATCCTGGCCCGATATTGTCGGGGAGTTGGGGAGTCAGCGGGGCAAGAGGGCTTGGGCTCCCTTTTGCCCCGATCGTGTCGGGGAGTCTGGGGGGCAAGAGGGCTTGAGCTCCCTCTTGTCCCTATCATGTCGGGGATACCGCAGTTGGCTGGGGCAAGAGGGCTTGAGCTCCCTCTTGCCCCAATCGTGTCGGGTGTCGGGACCGCCAAGAGGAAGCAGCAGGACACCGGTAGGAGCTTCTACATGATGGGGGGGGGGGGTCGGGAGGCTGTGGGGATGCGAGCGGTCCTTCGGGGTGGGGGTGCGGGTGCGTGCGAGCGGTCCTGCGGGGGGGGGGGGGGTGAATCGGACGTCGGGGGGGAAACTATGTAAAAAAATTTTTGTACAACGCGCTCACGCGTATAACACGCAAGGGTATGCGTGGTATGTAAAAACCACGTATAACGCGCGTGTTATATGCAAGAAAATACGGTAGTAGGCGTAAGCAATTGTTCTAGATCTTTACTCCATAATGCTGCCTGATGAGAGAAAAGGTGTTGATAGTGTCTTTTGAGTTTACATCCTCTGACTGGAGGGGAAACAAAGTTCGAATGTGAACTTCTCTTATGTCTGTTGGCTGAGAAGGAGAAAAGGTCGTTATGTATTTAGGGGCTAGACCATATAGTACTTTAAAGCAGAAACAGGCAGCCAATGCAGCTGTCGGTAGTAAGGTGTCAAATGATCAAACTTCTTCAGCCCGAAAATCAGTTTGACCGCTGCATTTTGCACCAATTGTAGTCGTCTCATATTCTTTTGGGAAATTGCTAAATAGGCAATGTTACAGTAATCAAGTTGATTTAGTAAGTGGGATTGTACCAGGATTCTAAATGCTGACATATCAAAATATGCTCTAATGCAGGGGTGCCCACACTTTTTGGGCTTGCGAGCTACTTTTAAAATGACCAAGTCAAAATGATCTACCAACAATAAAATTTTAAAAAAACACAACGCACACTGTACGCATAGAAAATGTTAATCATCATTCCTATTCCAGGGTTTTTCAAAGAGGTCAAAGCAGATGACTCTATGCACTATCACCTCAGTAACAACCATACAAAAATAGACAAAAATATACCCCCCTCCCTTTTTACTAAACCACGATAGCAGTTTTTAGAGCGCAGGGAGCTGCGCTGAATGCCCAGCGCTGCTCTCGACGCTCATAGGCTCCCTGCGCTAAAAAAACTCTATTGCGGTTTAGTAAAAGGGGACCTTAGTGTAAAATATAGACAGCAGATATAAATTGAGACACATTTCGATCACTAAATTTAAAATAAAATCATTTTTCCTACCTTGTCTGGTGATTTCATGAGTCTCTGGTTGCACTTTCTTCTTCTGACTGTGCATCCAATCTTTCTTCCCTTCTTTTAGCCTGTATGCTTCCTCTCCTCCAGACCTCATTCCCTCCCCCAACTTTTCCTTCCTCTCTCCCTGCCCTTTCTTTCTCTCTGCCTCCCTTTCCTTTTTTTCTGTTTCTCTTCTTTCCTTCTGTCTCCCTGCCTGCCCTTTTTCTTTCTTTCTTTCTCTCTGCCCTCCCCCAAGACACTGCCACTGCCATCGGGGACCCAAACTGCCATCGGGGACCAGTACCCAAACCGCCACCAATAACAGGCCCGAAAGCCGACGCCAATAACACGCCCAAAAGCCGACGCCGCCCCAACCTCTCCCTGCTTCGGCCGACCAGCATCGCGAGGAACTGTTGGGGGAAATGCTGCCGGGTCCTGCCTTCGCGGAAACAGAAAGTAGGCAGGACCCGGCAGCAAGAAGAGGAAATGCTTCACTAACATGTCTCCCGCCTTAGCCCGTAGCGAACGCTTGCTTCAGGGCTCTCTACATGTGCGTGCAGGCTTCCCTTCTCCCCCCCTCCCCCTCCCCGGGCATAACTTCCGGTTTCGGAGGGAAGAGAAGAGAAGCCTGCACTCACACGTTAGAGCCCGGAGCATAAGTTTGCTAGGGGCTGAATCTCCAAGCCGGTTTTTTTGGGTTTTTTTTTAATGTTCAGCAGCGGCAGGCTGATCGGCCCGTAGATCAGGACGGCAACACGAGTGCGATCGACTCGAGTTGCCTTCCTGAGCTACTGGTCGATCGCGATCGACGCGTTGGGCACCCCTGCTCTAATGTATCGAAGTTTCCAGAGAGTGAAAAAACCCTTTCTGATTAAGGAGTCTACCAGGTCCTTCATGGTTAAGCACTGGTCTAGTGTTATACACAATACCTTCATAGTAGATTGAATAGGAAAACTGAGGTTATTGATGCATAGCGGTGTTTTGGAGTCAAGTGGGTGTGGCGAAGCTACAAAAAATTTTGTTTTTTCTGAATTAAGTTTCAGTATGAATCAGTCATCCATTGCTCCATCAAATTTAGTGCTTCTGATGCCTTGGGAGTAATTTCCGAGAGAGAGTTAGTGAATGGAATGATGATCATGAAGTCATCTGCGTAACTGAATAATTTTATCCCCAGCTGGATCAATTGTGCACCTAGTGAGGACATGTAGACATTGAAAAGCAGTGGGGATAGTGATCCTTGCGGTACGCCAGATGGATTGCTCCAGGATCGGAGAGATCGTAATTGAAGCGTACTTGATAGGTACGGGACATAAGGAAGCCTCGAAACCAGTCCAGCACCTCTTCCCTAATACCAATTGCATCTAGGCATTGTAGCATTTTCCCATGGTCAATTAGGTCAAAGGCAGAACTCATATCAAATTACATGATCAGGGCATTAAAGCCCTTACTAAACAAGAGATGCAGATTATCTAAGATAGCCGCAATTACCGTCTCAGTACTGAACAAAGGTCTAAAACCAGATTGAGTTTCATGCAAGAGAGAGAACTGATCATGATATTCCATCAGTTGGGTATGTACCAATCCTTCCATGATTTTTACAATAAATGGAATGGATGCTACTGGTCTATAGTTGGTTACCTTACCAGTGCTGATGATTCTTTGCTATTTTTTGGAATTGGGGTTATTATTATGTGACCATTATTAGTGAGGAATTTTTCATTTTTTAGGTTATGGGCTAAGTAATTCAGCAAAGATAGTTTAAATTGTAAAGGAGCTGCTTTCATAATTTCTGGGGGACATGAATCCAGACTGCAGTATGATTTAGAGTATTTGTTATATAGTTTGATATAATTATTCCTTTCTAAATCTTGAAAGGAACATAAGAACATAAGAAGTTGCCTCCGCTGAGGCAGACCAGAGGTCCATCTTGCCCAGCGGTCCGCTCCCGTGGCAGCCCATCAGGCCTAATTTCCTGAACAGTGTCCCTGACTGATTTTGTAACTGCCTCTAATTCTCTAATCCTATCCCTATAACCTACCTCTACTCCTATCTGTACCCCTCAATCCCTTTGTCTTCCAGGTACCTATCCAAACCTTCTTTCAAGCCCTGTAGCGTGCTCCTGCTTATCACATCCTCCGGTAGCGCGTTCCATGTATTCACCACCCTCTGGGTGAAAAAGAACTTCCTGGCGTTTGTTCTAAACCTTCCCCCTTTCAATTTCTCTGAGTGCCCCCTTGTACTTGTGGTTCCCCATAATTTGAAAAATCTGTCCCTGTCTACTCTTTCTATGTCCTTCATGATCTTGAAGGTTTCTGTCATGTCTCCTCTAAGTCTCTGCTTTTCCAGGGAGAAAAGCACCAGCTTTTTCAGTCTGTCAGTATATGAGAGGTCCTCCATACCCTTTATTAGCTTAGTTGCTCTTCTCTGGACTCTCTCAAGTACTGCCATGTCCTTCTTGAGGTACGGCGACCAGTACTGGACACAATACTCCAGGTGCGGGCGCACCATTGCACGATACAGTGGCAGGATGACTTCCTTCGTCCTGGTCGTGATACCCTTCTTAATGATGCCCAACATTTTGTTTGCCTTCCTTGAGGCTGTGGCGCACTGCGCCGACGCCTTCAATGATGTGTCTACCATCACTCCCAGGTCTCTTTCAAGGTTACTCACCCCTAGCGGTGATCCCCCCATTTTGTAAGTGAACATCGGGTTCTTTTTCCCTACATGCATGACCTTGCATTTCCCTATGTTGAAGCTCATTTGCCACTTTTTGGCTCACTCTTCCAGCGCTGTCAGATCTTTTTGGAGATTTTTGCAGTCCTCCGTGTTTTCAACCCTGCTGTATAGTTTGGTGTCATCCGCAAATTTAATAACCTCACATTTTGTTCCTGCCTCCAGGTCGTTAATAAATATATTGAACAGGAGCGGTCCCAGCACCGACCCCTGCGGAACTCCGCTCGTGACCCATTGCCAGTCTGAGTAATGGCCCTTTATTCCAACCCTCTGTTTCCTGTCCACCAGCCAGTTTTTGATCCATCGGTGGACCTCCCCTTGCACCCCGTGGTTCCATGGTTTCCTTGTATGTTAGCTATTTGATGATCATTAGTGTCATTTGTCGAATAGTTGTTTCTTAGGTTTTTAATTTTTGAATCGAAATGCTGTGCTAAATCATTTACTGAAGGTGGTTTAATATTGTGCATGAGTTGAGTGTGGCGTCAAATAAGTTTGTAACCAAGTTGAACAGCTCTTTTGTATTGATTCCTTTCGAACTAGTGCTAGATAAGTTGATTTTAGACAAGTAGAATGCTTTACATTTGTCTTTTATCAGTTTGTAGATTTTTATGTTAGATCTCCAGTTGTTACAGTCAAAAATTACAAAGACTAGGGGACACCCGATGAAGTTACAGGGAAATACTTTTAAAACCAATTGGAGGAATTTTTTTTTTCACTCAGAGAATAGTTAAGCTCTGGAATGCATTGCCAGAGGTTGTGGTAAGAGTGGATAGCATAGCTGGTTTTAAGAAGGGTTTGGACAATTTCCTGGAGGAAAAGTCCATAGTCTGTTATTGAGAAAGACATGGGACAAGCCACTGCTTGCCCTGGATCAATAGCATGGAATGTTGCTACTTTTTGGTTTTTGGCCAGAAAGTAGTGACCTGGATTGGTCACCATGAGAATGGGCTGTTGGTCTGACCCAGTAAGGCTATTCTTATATTCTTGTGTGTATGGCTATACCAGGTATTGTTCAGTAAATACAGTAGTTTGTTTATCAAAGTGATCTTTGGAAGGTAGATGTCATGTACCCAGGGATCCAAAGAAAAATAAACATTTTGTGGAAAGAATAGATGAAAAGAAAGGTGTCCAGCTCCGAGGAAGTATAAAATATGTGAGGTAGTAGGTGAGTAGGAGAGCTTGGCCATCAGCGAACAGGAGGATGAGTTATTCCAGCAGGAGCTGTCAGACCCTTTAAACTGAGTTTCACACTTGAAATGAAATGGTCTGCACACTAATGCTGATAGTATCTGCTTATAGTGGACAAGATTTCTGAGAAGTTTCTGAGGTATAAGGACAAGGACCAGGCCTGGTCCATAACTGGTTGACTTTTTAAAATTCCTACTGCTTCCACTGAAGTTCTGAAACAAAACTTAACATATCAAGCTGTCCTTACCTAGCATGATCTGCTTTTTGAATTAACACATTGAAACTAAATATATCCTTCCATAAGAGATTAAAAACCCGGGGGGGGCGTGGCTTGGACGCGCATGAAGACGGTCGGATAATAGGAGAGCTCCGTACAAAAAGACCTTGAAAGAATTAATAAGTCGTAAGAAATTGAAGAATTTATAAAAATCTAACTTGTCTCATGAGTAATAAAGAAGAAAAAAAGATGGCAACTGGAAAACAGAACAAAAATGACTTTGCGGTATCGGGTAGCAGTAAGAGAGCAAAACCTGAACAGGAGAGCGGATTAAAAATGCCAGATGTAGAGGTTATGAAAGAACTAAAAGAAATTAAAGAAATGCTCTCAATTATTACTAAAAAAGTTACTGATTTAACGGAAGATGTCTCTACCCTAAATAAGAAGATGGATTTGTTAGAAATAAAATCAAACAACTTAGAAGAAAGAATGTTGACAGTAGAGGAAGAAGTAAGATATAGCCAAACGGACAGGAAAAAAATTGAAATACTCACTAAAGAGCTGGAAGATTATTCGAATCGCGAAAGAAGAAGTAATGTCCGTCTGATTGGCTTGCCAGAAGGAGCAGAAAAAGGAAATCCGGTTACATTTATTGAAAATTTATTACCCAAGTTACTTCCGTTACAAACAAAGTTTCCCATAGAGGTTGAAAGAGCACATAGAGTGCCGTTAAAAAAAGCAGTAAATCAACACGGACCAAGACCATTTATTTTTAAACTATTGCGGCACCAACAGGTCATGGAAGTATTACAGCTGGCAAAGAAAAACAAAGGTTTGAAATATCAAGACGCATATATTCATCTTGTACCGGATTTCGCTAAAAGTACAGCTATAAAAAGGAAGAAGATGCTCGATTTAAGACCAAAGTTAAGAGAATTAGGAGCAAAGTATGGATTAGTCTACCCTGCTAACATGAAAGTGACTATTGGAAATAAAACTTTAACTTTCGATGATGCAGAGAAATTGGAAAATTTTATTCAAAATCAAGATATTCCAATGTCTTCTTAATTTTAATGATACATCTTTCATTTCTATATTTAGATAAGTGAAATATATTTTATTAAAAAAGATTATTTTTGTTTTATAATGGAAAGATAGCAATGATTTGAAAAATAACGGTATAGAATGTTTTTCAATCAACTCAAATATTCTATTAACGATATTCTTGAGTGGAATTGAATGAAATCAATATTCCATAATGGAAGAGTTAAACATATTAAGTGATGTTACAATATACTAAGTTAAAAGATATAATATAATTTGTAAGCCCAATGGCAGTGAAAGTCCCAATATGTATATGTGAAGTTGCTACCAGTCGTCTCAGTCAGTAGAAACAGTGATACGGCATTTCTCTAAGTGGATTATTTATGTAAATTTGGAAAAAAAACCGGAAAGATTTTAATTTCTAGTGAAAAGAATTTATTGAAATTTCATTATAATTCTATAACCTATAAAAGAATATTGTTAGTTTTTAGAATGTATATGATGGGAATATGATGATTATGTGATTAATAATTAAAATAATTAAATAAGATGTTTATCGGGCGGGTGGTTTCTCCTGTTGGGGAGGTTACTATGGAGACACATGCTAAATATATTGATAGGAATGGTTTAAAAAAAAAAAAAAAAAAATTCCGGAAGAAGAGAACGAGAAAAAGATAAAAACTCATATTGAATTCAAGAAACTCACATTCCCGAAAGACAATGCGAAAGGAACTACGAACAATGGATATAACATAATCACCGGAAATACCAATATAGTTTCAAAACTAATGGAAGTACAACCAAATGACATCGATACATCATATAATTGTTCTATATTTACTTTCCAAAAAAAAATACAATGGATTAAATCCCAGCTCTTGGTGTCTTTTGGATTATATCGGGAAATGAAGAAAGAAGAAAGAAGAGGAAACGGAAGATTAGAACAGAATACTACTTACAAGAACAAAGTTTGACTAAAACATATTCGTTAATCCCTTTTTATAAAGGGATTCTCCTCTCTTCTAGACATATATAATATAACCTAAAAGGATAGTGACATATGAGGATGGTGTGTGCTTCTGTGGTGGTTTCTTCCATGGGGGAGGGCTCTCTGCTCGTGAATTCATCAGACACGTATCATTGTGTTCCCATCATACTTATAATATGATAGTAATATATAAAATGAAATATAGGTTTTGCTGATTAGCTGTTTTTAAAGGTTTTTAAATGTAATAATATCATATTAACAAAATAGTAAATAGAAGTACAACAAAAATGAAATTAATATCTTTTCTTTTAGATATATTCTAAGTTTACAAGGATATAATTATAGAATATAGAATCTTAGGATTTTTTTCATAATTGCAATAAATTTGAATTGTATTGTATCATCAATATAACAATATATATTTAATATTATTTATTTGAACTTTATCTTAAATATTTAATGACTTAATTGATATTTTATAATAAGAAAAGGTCTTTATGGAGTGTTTTATTATCGATCTATGATGCGTGATTCCAAGTATACACAATTTTTAATTAAAAGGGTGGGTGGGGAGGGGGGGAGGAAAAGGAAGGTGGGGAAAAATAATATAAATTTTAGGGATAAGGATTTAAAAATAAGAAATGAAATTTATGTTAAATATGTGCAGATGTCTGATCAAAAATTTTTTATTAAAATTCAAATCAAAATTTATTTAATATATTAAATGGCGATCAAAATTTTTTCCCTTAACGTCAATGATCTAAATCACTCAATTAAAAGGAAAAAAATATTAAGTTTTCTTCAAAAGCAAAATGCGGATATTTACTTCCTGCAAGAGACACATCTTGCAGGGTTTGAATCTAATAAACTAATTGGGGGTTGGGTTTCCAAATGTTTTTTTGCTCCTGCTTTAGGGAAAAAAGCGGGCGTAGCTATTCTTATAAATAAGAAATGTATAGCAGACTTTAAGTTAATAAAATTTGATTCATTAGGAAGATGGGTACATATTAAAATGGATCTGAGAAATACAACCCTGGATTTATTCAATTTATATGCTCCTAATTCAAATCAAATGGAGTTTTTCAAAAATATTCAACAGATATTACTACCACTGGCTGCTTCTAATTTAGTAGTAGCAGGAGATTTCAATGCTGTAATGGATCCTATTTTGGATAAAAAACCAAGTAAAATTATGAAATCTTTAGGATTAGACAATTTAATACAATCTTGTAATTTAGTTGATATATGGCGTATCCTTCATTTTAATGATCGGGAATATTCTTTTTGCTCACAGGTCCATAAATCATTTTCAAGAATTGATTATATATTTGTTTCTAATAATATAGCACAAAAAGTAATAAAAGCAATTATTGATCCTATTATTATTTCAGATCATGCTGGTGTGTGGATTGATATACAGAATGATATATCAGCTTATTCTAAACCAATTTGGAGATTTGATAATGCTCTACTTGCAGACATGAAATTTATAGAAGATATTAAAATAAAAATACATGAATTTTTTCAAATTAATAATTCGGATAATATAAATATTGAAATTTTATGGGATGCTTATAAAGCAACAATGAGAGGAAATATTATATCATATTCTGCATATATGAAAAAACAACTTAAAAAACAACTTATAGAATTGGAACATGAAATTAAATTATTAGAACAAAAATTAATTGATAAATGGGAATATGATATTTTGCAGAAATTATTAAAAATAAAAGTTAAATATAATGAGATTTCTTCTCAAATTATAAGGAAAGATATGTTCAATCGACAAGTACAGTATTATGGAAATTCAAATAAAGCTGGAAGATTATTAGCAAATTTCATTAAAGCAAAAAAAAGAAAATCTAAGATTATAGCAATTAAGGATAAACAGGGCAATACACACACTAGCAATGAAGATATAATAAAACAATTTCTTGATTTTTATAAGGATTTATATACTTCTGATACTTATGAAAATAAAGAACATGATGGTATAGAATTTTTAAAATCATTTATTGGACCAAATATTCCGGATCATATAAAAGGAAGTTTAGAAGAACATATATCTTTAAAAGAAATAGAAATAGCATTGAAAGCTCTTAGAGTTGGATCCGCTCCAGGTGGAGATGGATATACTGTTGAATTTTATAAAACATTTCAAAATATTTTATTACCTTATCTATTAAATTTATAGCAATATCAAATAAATAATGGAAATATATCAGGAACTATGGCTGATTCTGTTATAATTGTCTTGCCAAAACCAAACAGGGATCCGACATTGATAACAAATTATAGGCCTATATCTTTGATGAATGTAGATGCTAAATTAATTGCTAAAGTGTTGGCTATAAGATTAGCAAAAGCTCTTCCTTTTATCATTGATGTACATCAAACAGGATTTGTTGCTAAAAGACATTCTTCACATAACACTAGATTAGCATTTCACTCTTTAAATTTAGCAAAAAATTTAAATGATCCAGCTTTTCTAATATCATTAGATGCAGAAAAAGCATTTGATAGAGTGGAATGGAAGTTTATGTATCAAACTTTAGAATGGTTCGGTGTAGGACCTGGCTTTATTAAAATGATTCAAACATTATATAGCTCCCCTGGAGCAAGATTAAATATAAATAATAACTTATCTAATAAATTTAACTTGCTAAGGGTTGTCCTTTATCTCCCTTACTATTTGATATCGTTCTGGAACCCTTATTAATTGCAATAAATCAAACTAAGGGAATAAAGGGAATCACATTTTCTAATTGGGAATTTAAATTATCTGCATATGCAGATGATATTTTATTATATTTAAGAGAACCAGAAGATACCATTCCACATCTACTTAACTTAATAGAAAAGTTTGGAAAAATTTCTGGTTATAAAATCAATTGGGAAAAATCTGAAGTTCTTCCAATTAACATCCATTGTACTAAGGGATTATTTGACTCATTTTCATTTAAATGGAAAGATGAAGGAATAAAATATTTAGGTATTCATATAAAATCTACAATTGATGACACAGTAAAAGAAAATGAAAAACTTTTATTAAAGAAAATAACAGAAATGTGTGAGCAATGGAATCCTTTACATCTTTCTTGGTGGGGAAGAGTCCAAACAATTAAAATGATGATTTTACCTGTGGTTTGTTATCAAATGAGTATGATCCCAATATTTTTTCAGGGGTCATTTTATAAAAAATTAAACAGTGTGCTTACAAAATTTGTTTGGTTTGGGAAAAGACCCAGAATCGCTTTAGCATCATTACAAAAAACAATCAAGGAGGGAGGGGTAAATTTTCCAAATTTCTATAGGTATCATCAAGCCTATATATTAAGACAGGGTATGTATTGGATCCTCCCAGATCTCATGGAAAATATACCCGATTGGTTATATTTAGAATGGCGCCTCATGTTCCCTTTACATCCAGAACATTTCATTAGTATAACAATGCCTAAAAGATATAAAGATCACAGAATTCTAATAGATACATGGAAAACATTAAGATTTATAAACAATTTATCACCAGATCCATTGGCTAAAACATTAAATCAATCTATTTGGATAAATTCCAGGATCAAAATTGGTGGATTTAAAATAGTATGGAAACAATGGATAAAAGCAGGTATACGTACCTTAAAAGATGTAATATTAAATGGATCACTGCTTAGTTTTTCACAATTGCAACAAAAATTTGAATTAGACAAAACACAATATTTTAAATGGATGCAATTGAAGCAGGCTATTCAGGAAGGGTTCCCTGAATGGAAGAATCTTGACACTCATTATAGTTTACCAATCCTTTGTTTTCAAGCGGATTTTCTAGGACACCAAGCCGCAAAGTGGTATAAGATTATATATGGATTTTTAAATTAAAAAAAAAAAGGACAGGACTTAGGGACATTTGGAGTATTGAGATAGGACAGACAATTTCTGCATCTCAATGGCAAAAATTTTGGTCCTGGAGAATACATACTACAAGGTCAGCATCTATGAGTCAAACATGGTTGTTTTTATTACATAGAATTTTGTGGACCCCTACGAGATTACAGAAATTAGATAGTAGTAGATCTAATAGATGCTGGCATTGTAAGATAGAAGTGGGGACATTGGATCATTTACTATTCTTTTGTCCCTGCATTAATTCCTTTTGGAAATTAATTTGGCCCCAAATTAATAAAGTATTAGATAATCACGTTGGACTATCATATGATACAATATTATTTGGAACAGCAATGAGAACACAAAGTCCGATATCAGCTAACAATAAAGCACAGTTACTTACCGTAACAGGTGTTATCCAGGGACAGCAGGCAGATATTCTTAACGTATGGGTGACGTCACCGACGGAGCCCCGGTACGGACATTTTTACTAGAAAGTTCTAGTTGGCCGCACCGCGCATGCGCGAGTGCCTTCCCGCCCGACGGAGGAGTGCGTGGTCCCCAGTTAAGGTAAGCCAGCTAAGAAGCCAACCCGGGGAGGTGGGTGGGTCGTAAGAATATCTGCCTGCTGTCCCTGGATAACACCTGTTACGGTAAGTAACTGTGCTTTATCCCAGGACAAGCAGGCAGCATATTCTTAACGTATGGGTGATCTCTAAGCTGACAGAGAGGGAGGAGGGATGGTTGGCCATTAGGAAAATAAATTTTGCAACACAGATTGGCCGAAGTGTCCATCCCGTCTGGAGAAGGCATCCAGACAGTAGTGAGTAGTGAACGTGTGAACTGAGGACCAAGTGGCCGCCTTGCAGATTTCCTCTATAGGTGTGGAACGGAGGAAAGCCACAGAAGCAGCCATAGCTCTGACCCTGTGGGCCGTGACAGCACCTTCCAGTGAGAGGCCGGCCCGAGCGTAACAGAACGCAATACAGGCAGCAAGCCAATTGGACAGCGTCCGTTTAGAGACAGGACGACCCAGACGGTTAGGATCGAAGGTCAGAAAGAGCTGAGGAGATGAGCGGTGAGCCCTGGTACGGTCAAGGTAGTATGCAAGGGCACGCTTACAATCCAGCGTGTGCAATGCCTGTTCCCCAGGATGAGAATGGGGTTTTGGGAAAAAGACCGGCAACACAATGGACTGGTTGAGGTGAAAGGCCGAAACCACCTTGGGGAGGAATTTAGGATGGGTACGCAGAACCACCTTGTCATGGTGAAAAACAGTGAACGGTGGATCGGCGACCAGTGCATGCAGCTCACTGACCCTCCTGGCAGAGGTGATGGCAATGAGGAAAAGCACCTTCCATGTTAGAAATTTGAGCGAAGTTGTAGCAAGAGGCTCAAAAGGAGGTTTCATGAGGGCTGATAAAACCACATTCAGGTCCCAGACAACAGGAGGAGGCTTCAGAGGTGGTTTGACATTGAAGAGGCCTCTCATGAACCGGGAAACCAGTGGATGAGCCGTGAGAGGTTTTCCGAGGATAGGCTCATGAAACGCGGTGATGGCACTGAGGTGGACTCTGATTGAGGTAGACTTGAGGCCAGCCTCGGACAGAGAGAGCAAATAGTCCAGTACAGTTTCCACCGCCAATGAGGTGGGATTGTGATGGTGCAGGAGACACCAAGAGGAAAACCGGGTCCACTTCTGATGGTAACATTGGAGAGTGGCAGGTTTCCTGGAGGCATCCAAAATGCGACGGACAGGCTGAGACAGATTCCCTGGAGAGGTCAGCCCGAGAGAAACCAAGCTGTCAGGTGGAGGGAAGACAGATTGGGATGTAGTAGAGACTGATGCTGCTGTGTAAGTAGAGTAGGAAACACAGGAAGAGGAATGGGCTCCCTGGAACTGAGCTGAAGCAGGAGGGAGAACCAGTGCTGTCGGGGCCACCGAGGAGCGATGAGAATCATGGTGGCCCTGTCCTTGCGGAGTTTGAACAAGGTCCGCAACATTAGAGGCAGTGGAGGAAAGGCATAGAGGAACCGATCCGTCCAGTCGAGTAGGAATGCATCCGGGGCCAGACGATGCGGAGAGAAGAGTCTGGAACAGAACTGGGGCAGCTGATGGTTGTGAGGCGCTGCAAAGAGGTCCACCTGCGGAGTGCCCCAGCGAGTAAAGATGGAGTGGAGTGTGGGAGGGTCCAGAGTCCACTCGTGAGGTTGAAGGATGCGGCTGAGATGGTCGACCAGGAAGTTCTGTTCGCCCTGGACATAGACAGCCTTGAGGAAGAGATTGCGGGCTGTGGCCCAGGTCCAGATGCGGAGGGCCTCCTGACAAAGGAGGCGAGATCCGGTGCCGCCTTGTTTGTTTATGTAGTACATGGCGACTTGGTTGTCTGTGCACAGGAGAAGAACCTGAGGGCAGAGAAGGTGCTGGAAGGCTTTGAGAGCATAAAACATGGCTCTGAGTTCTGCGTTGATAAGAGGACTGAGGCCTGTAAGGTCGTGCAGGTGGAGTCTTCTTTTTAGGCTTAATCAGCGTGTCCCATCTGGTCTCATGAGCCGAAAGTTTTTGTGTTGTGGAATCTAGAGACTCTCCAAAAAGTTCATCACCAAGGCAGGGCGCGTTGGCGAGGCGGTCTTGGTGGTTTATATCAAGGTCAGACACCCTCAGCCAGGCCAGGCGTCGCATGGCCACAGCCAATGCGGAGGCTCGGGAAGTGAGTTCGAAGGAATCATAAATCGAACGCACCATGAATTTTCTGAGCTGAAGGAGGCTGGAAATCTGTTGTTGGAAAAGCGGGACCTTACGCTCAGGAACGTATTTTTGCAGGGCGGAAAGTTGTTGGACCAGGTGCTTCATATAAAAGGAGAAGTGGAAGGTGTAGTTGTTTGCCCTGTTAGCCAGCATGGCATTTTGATACAGGCGCTTTCCAAATTTGTCCATTGTCTTTCCCTCTCTGCCAGGAGGGGTGGAGGCATAAACACTGGAGCCCTGGGATTTTTTCAAAGTGGACTCTACGAGGAGGCTCTCATGGGGCAATTGGGGTTTATCAAAGCCCGGAATAGGGATGACTCGGTATAAACTGTCCAGTTTTCTGGGGGCACCCGGAACAGTAAGGGGGTTTTCCAAATTTTTATAAAACGTTTCCCGTAGGATATCATGTACGGGCAGTTTAAGAAATTCCTTGGGAGGTTGGTCGAAGTCCAAGGCCTCTAAAAAAGCCTGGGACTTTTTAGAGTCGGACTCTAGTGGGATTGACAGAGCCGCTGACATCTCCCGAAGGAATTTCGTGAAGGAGGATTGCTCAGGCTTGGAAGTGGTATCAGCCATGGAGGGTTCCTCATCTGTAGAAGAGGCATCCTCCTCGGTACCGAGTGGGGATTGCTCCCATAAGTCTGGGTCCCTGATAGCAGGCTCAGTATGGCGGGTTTTAGAAAGGGACTTGCCAGAGCGCATGGATACGGTACCGGGAGATGAAGACCGGTGTCGATCCCTGTCCCGGGAGGAATGGTGCCGATCACGGTCCCGAGAAGACCGGAGTCGATCCCGGGCCCGGGAGGGGTCCTCCGCAGTGCAAGTCTGAAGCGCAGGCTGGGCAGATAAGACCGGCATGGAGGTGTTCATCGGTACCGAGGGGGTGGACACCGGTGGGATGGTGCGAGGCTCGGGCCGGTCTGGTACCGGAAGGAGCGGTGCCAGCAGGGTCGGAAGGAGTTGTTGGAGTTGCTGCTATAGCTGCTGCTGTAATTTGTCCTGGAGGATGGCCGAGATGCGGTCCTCCAATGGGGGCACCGGTACCGTTTTAGTTTTCTTTGGTACCATAGGTGCTGCTCGACGCTCCGGCGATGAGGAGGCCGATGACGAGGCACTCACCGAGATCGGAGCGGAGCGTTTACGGGATCGGCGGGACGTCGGAAGGACCGGTGTCACCGCTGTGGCTGGAGGGCGCTCCAGGGAAGTGGGAGGCTTCTTAGCCGGCTTACCTGGCGCTATCGACCCCGAAGAAGGGTCAGGCGGTGTCGATATGGTCGGTGCCGATTTAGGCGGTGCCGTCGACGCCAGGGCCGGATCCATGGCAGAACCGGTGCCGAAGAGGATATTCTGCTGGATTTGCCGGTTTTTAAGTGTGCGTTTCTTGAGAGTAGCACAGCGGGTGCAGGTGTCAGCCCGATGCTCTGGACCCAAACACTGTAGGCACCAATTGTGTGGGTCAGTTAGAGAGATCGGGCGTGCACACCGCTGGCACTTCTTGAAGCCCGGTTGGGGGGTCATGAAGGGAAACACGGCCTCCGCGAAATCAAACCCGGAGGCTTGTATGATTACAACAGGCCCCGCCGGGGCCGGTTGAAAAAACCAAGAAAAAACACGAGGTTTTTTTTTTTTTTTTTAGCAGAAAAAATAAAGTCGTAAGGAACAATTAGAAAAAAAAGGATCAAAAAAAAAAGCGCGAGCGGGAAGGCAAAAAGAGAGTTTTCAACAACCGTTGAAAGCACATGCGTCTTCTTCGCTCCACGGAAACGAAGAAACTGGGGACCACGCACTCCTCCGTCGGGCGGGAAGGCACTCGCGCATGCGCGGTGCGGCCAACTAGAACTTTCTAGTAAAAATGTCCATACCGGGGCTCCGTCGGTGACGTCACCCATACGTTAAGAATATGCTGCCTGCTTGTCCTGGGATAATAAACTTTTATTAATTTTAACAGGGGTCGCCATTCAGCAAATTACTCAGAACTGGAAAGATTACACTAAATTAAACTACACTTTCTGGTGGAATTCGACTTGTCATATATATAAAATGGAAAAAGTACTGGCATTACAACAAGGTTATATTAAAAAATTTAATAAAATATGGGGACCATTGACAAATTTTTCTAATGATCAGATATCATAGCACATATATAGAACATATAAAAAGGGCAGGGAGGGGAAATTATTGTAATAATATTTAGATATAAAACTCTGATAAGGGGGGGGTTAATTTACAATGTAAGAACAATTATTAAAAATTTTCAAGTGTTTAATATAAATTAATGTAATACATGTATTTCACTTGTTGTAAGAATTTTAAAAAAAAGAATAAAAAATATATTGGAAAAAAAAAAAAGAGATTAAAAACCCAACTATGGCCATTTTTATTGATACTTTCTTTTAGGATAATTTTAATGATTTTCTTCCTAGAGATATCTAGCTGAATGTTTTGCAATCTGCCTAAAACCTTAATTGGTAATTTGCAGACTATAAGTACTATTTGTATCTACTTCACTTCTGGAGGTGAAGTAAAACAATGCACTAATCTTTAGCACAGTTTGCTGCATTTAAAATAATTCAAGCTGCAGTTCATTAGCAGGCATTTTGATAATTGCCAGTGACAAATTCCACCTAGTCTCTGTGGTGTGTGTGTGTGTGACAACCACAGGGCTGGAGACAGTGTGTGACAAAATCATTACTTTAAAAATAAAAAGCAACAGAGACATTATAAGTAGTTTATGGATGTCTGGGAGCCATTGGAAAAATTTTTTAAGGAGTAATTGTTGATTTTCCCCTTTTGATGATACACAGCCAGGGTGGGGACTCTGGGGAGATACTTTTAATTTGAATGTAATTGCTGGATATGTAGAAAGGGGGGGATGATATATGTATTTGTTATAAAATATTATTTGATAGAATTTAAGTGCTGTTAAAGTGTAAAATGATGGTATAACATGTTGAACTTATTTTTTGGCTTTAAAATTGCTTTAGGTTTTATGAGGCACAATACACCCATTGCAATGAAAATTCTTGGCCAGAAGGAATCTCCAGAATAGAGATTTCTCTGGAAGCAGATACACGTGTGTCCGTAGTCAAGCCAACAGATACCACTGTTAATGGCAAGACTTCAGCACAGATACCACTGTTAATGGCAAGATTTCAGCTCAACAGTGGGATATAAGGTGCACATTCACCTTCCTGACTGCTAGGGGGACAGGGCTACACTACTTTCTTTGGAAAATATTGATGGGAGGTGGCACAGGACACATCTTTCTGCCCAACTTGGCAGCCCTTCAATGGAACTCACACCACCGATAACTGTGAGAAAACTATGGTTTGGCACCGATTCTGTTGTGCACTATAATTTTTGGTACACTGGAAATAATCAGCACCAAACTTGCAGGAAACCACTATGCTGAGATTAGAGCAGGTTATTTGATTGAGCTGGAAATCTAACAAGTGGGAATTGGCATGGCATAAGGCAAAACTGGGATTAATAGGTGGCCATTTTTTGATCAGAAATATGTAAAAATAACTTTTGTATATGGATAACATGAACAGGGCTGACAGAGTTAGGTAAACACCCTCAGGTATGAAGTCCTAAAATAAAAGATTTAGAGAAAGAAATGTTTTCTTTGCAAACCTCAAATACTTTGAACAATTATATTTGCAGCAGACTACAGCAACATTTAAAAAAATGTACACCAGAATCCCTCATTTTGCTCTGGAACTTCTGTCTTCCTCAGTGAGGATACCATCCCCTTTGCAAGCTCTTAAATTATCACAGAAGTAACCTCCTGACCTCTGCAGTGTTCTGCAATTCCTGGCAGCTGTGTGGCTCTCCTTTGTCTCTGCCAGGGCTCAAAATAATAAATTTCCTGCCTTTCCCCAGGAAACTAGTATTACATATTGTGTTTACCAGAATGCAGTTTTATTGGTCAGGATGGAAGCCAGTATTCTGGGTTAGGATTAGTTCGGAAGCACCAGCTCTAGCGAAAACTAGCTCGGGTCAGAATTGAAATTTTTGACAGCATCTAAGGCGGTCAACCAGACCTGGATCAGATCTCTGCTCCTCTTCTGTTTATCCTATAGATCAATCAACTACAGCTTCCCTGAGTAGTGGCTAGTTAAATTAAATCTTGATTGACATATATAATTTCTGCTTCTTTTCCTCATGTGTTGTTTTCTGGTACAACTTTTACAATTGAAGAATTAATATCAAAAACCTAAATATATGTTTTTCAAAAAATGAATTCATATCAGAAACAGACTTCCTTTATAGACAACCATAGGATGTGTAAAATTTGCATTAAAGGACATTTGTTCTTAAGGTATATGATATGGGGGGGGGGGGGGGGGAATTCCTACACTGGATAGAATTCTTTAAAAATCTCCCCCAGAAAACAGCTTTTCATACTTAAGCTTTGGAACTCACCTCTTCAATTCTCTGTACTACCTTTTTTCACATAAACTAGTTAGGCTTGGGTCTGTGGCTGACTGTAAGTACATTTACAGGAACCATATGACTAGGGTTACCATATGGCTCCAGAAAAAGGGGGACTGATTGAAAGCAATGGAAGTAAAACCCAGATGTCTTGAAGTAAAACCTGGATGTCTCAATCCATCCTCCTTTTTCTGGAGCCATATGGTAATCCTATGTATGACTCTGTAGGGTTGCAGTATCTTTTCAGATATCAGGGGAAGGCTTCTAGAGTAGAGAATGACACTAGGACAAATTGTTCCTCATGCTGGTGAGTTCTTTTCCTGTCCCTGTCTCATTCTTACGAACTCTGGCCTCATCTGCACAAGCCTCAAACATTTTAAAATCATAAGTGTTCGAGGCTTGTGCAGTTAAGGCAGAGCTTACAGGAATGGAGCAAGGACAGGGACAAAACTCACTGGGACAGGATGGGGAAATTGAGTTCCTGCGGGGATGGGGACAAATTTGTCCCCGTGTCATTCTCTATGGGGTAAAGAGTAATTGTCTGGAAAAAAGGATTATGGGAGTAATTCTGTGAGAAACAACTTAGATATACTGTATTTTTCACTTCATAAGATGCACTTTTGCCACCCCTCAAAAGGGGGTGGAAATGTAAGTGCATCTTATGAAGCAAAGATACAAATTTGTTAAGTCCACTGCTGCCGCATCTTTTAACCCCCCGCCACATATTAAAACACCACCACATTTTAAATCCCCCCCCACTGCATCTTTAATCCCTCCCACCTGCCCGCCTGTTGTCATCATACCTGGTGGTCCAGCGAATTTCCCTGCCAGAAGTGCAGAGATCAGGAGCAAGCCCTCCATACTCCTACCTGGGCCCATGCCGATCTCCGAATGGTTGCAGTCAGCTCTCGTGGGACTCGTGAGAACTGACTGCAGCCATTTAGAGATCGCAAGAGCACAGAGGACTTGTTCCTTATTTCTCACCTTCTGACCTGTGCACCGCTGGCTGGCTGAAAAAAATGAGAGCTAAGGAGGGAGGAATTAAAAAAGGTACCAAGAGGGTATGATTAAAGGTACGGGAGGGGGGGGGGGGGGAGGGTGTGTTGGGCCTACTTGCCTGACACTAGGCCTGCCTGCTCTGTGCCCTGTCCCGGCCTACCACTAGACCGGGGACAGGATACAAAACCTGGAAGGGAGGGGGGACAGGGTACAGAGCCTGGCAGGGATAATTTGTTTCAGAATTTTTTTTTCTTGTTTTCCTCCTCTAAATCTTATGGTCAGGCGCATCTTATGGAACAAAAAATATGGTAAGTGCCAAGAAGGCACACCAATGGTGGCTTTCTAGTCATTTATATATGTTAAGTAGCCACTAACATACCTACATGTCCTCATATAGAATACAGACTAATGGAAACAAAATGCCATGATGATGGTGCATATTTTGCTAGTGGACATGTGAATGGGTAAGAACATAATAGCCTTACTGGATCAGACCAATGGTACATCTAGCCCAGTACTCTCTCTTCACGGAGGCTAATCCAAGTCACAAGTACCTGGCAAAAAACCAAATAGTAGCAGCATTCCATGCCACCAATCCAGAGCAAGGAATGGGATGCACAGGTGCGTGTGTGTTAGATACCGACTCAGGTTCGAATCTTAGCGACTTGAATTATAGATCCAAAAAGAAGTTAGTTTTGTGCTAGTCCAAGGTCCTCCAGTGTCATCCTCATAGTTGTCTTCAACATATCCAGCCAGGATGACAATTTCTTACTCCAGGATTGGTGACACTATATTGTCAGTGGGGGGGGGTGTGCAAAGTTTTGAAATGTCTTACCAAGAGTTCTATGCTTATGCGCAGTCAAGTGGGGTTTCAAGAAATTGTTGAAAATGCAATTTTTGTAACTGCTTTCTTATGATGAGATATTGTGATGTAATTACCTGCAAATGCTTTATTAGATCCAGTCTGCATCTTATAGCTTTTTTAATGTATTGAACATGTATGTGCTGTCTAATATTTATGATTGTTGTTATGTAAACCGTATAGGATTTAGACAGTATATAAATTTTTAAATAAATAAAGTTGCAGGATGCCTTCTTCACCTGTTTCCTTCAATCTTCCCAAACATGATGCCTCCCTTCTAATGGTGTGACCAAAATAAGACAGTCGTAACTTCATCATGTGGGCTTCAAGTGACACAAATCAATTTTGGGAGAGATTCAACTGTCCTGACAGTTCACAGCACACATAAAATTCTTCTCCAGCACCAAAGTTTAAATGAATCAATGGAGATGCAAGGTACGTACATAATTTATAGAATACTATATGCTCCCTGCTAATCTCCCCAACCATGCCTCCGATTCTCTCACCCCAGTCCCGACACTTTATTGCAATGTCAGATCCGCATGCAACAAGATCCAAATTCTGAAAGACCTTCTTGATGATTTTGACCCTGGATTCTTGTGCATCACAGAACCATGGATTGCTATTTACTCAAAACGAACTCTGTTCCCACGGTTACCAAGGCCTCTTCTCACCCAGACCCAACCGAAAAGGTGGCGGCCTGGTACTACTCTACAAATCTTTCTTTGACATCTAGCTCCTTGAAAAGGGCAGCCACCCCTCACTAGAATATATGCTAGCCTCAGTCAATGATGAACTCAGCCCTCACCCACTGGGTATCTTGCTACTATACCGCCCTCCTACCTCTTGGATCAAGTCCTCTGATCTAGTCCTCGAAACCATAACAAACGCCTTCCTTAAATTTCAAAGATTACTGATCATTGGGGATATTAATCTCCACCTTGACGACATCACCAGCAAGGACGCGATTTAATTTAACAACTTCCTCTCCTCTCTAGGTTTTTCCCCCCCTGCTCCCTCTCCAACCCATGAAAAAGGGCACACACTAGATTTCATCAGTTTCCTCGATCTTACCTCTTACAAAACTTCAGCCGATGACGCTCGTTGGGAACATGTCCCTTGGTCTGACCACTTCTTAGGGGCTTTCTCTCTCCCTATTTTCATGTCGCATCTTGGGGCCCCATCCTGTTCCCCCAACTCCATTACCTTCCGCAAAAAAATTATGAGCGATCTGTTCTGGTCCAATTTCCTTAAACATCTCTCTTCCGTTCCCAAGCCCACAGATTCAGAAACCAATTGGCACAACTGGATCACCCTCTCTGAATCCACCTACCACTCTCTTGCTCCATTATCCACTAAAACCATCTCCTACCCCCGTAAGGCCCCCTGGTACCTTCCATTTCACAGAGAACTGAAGCAGAAATGTTGAGCTTTGGAGCGCAAATGGAAAAAATCAAACTCCCCTACAGACAGACAGACCTGGAGGGTCAATATTAAGCTCTACAATACAATATTAAAAAAAGCTAGGAAGAACTACTATGGAGACAAGATCTCCAGATCCAACAATCAGAACAGTGCATTGTTTAACATCTGGCGCTCCCTAACCTCCAAAAACGACTCCACCCCGCCCCCCTCTTCTCCATCAGCTGATGTTCTTGCAAAATTCTTCTATGAAAAGGTTACTTCTCTAAGATGCTCCTTCCCGACTACAGTCTCCTACAAATCACTGGTGCCCACCGATTCCATCCCTACACTACCTATCTCCAACCCCATCCCAGCTGACAGATCTTGGACTACCTTTAAGCTCATCTCCGAATCGCAGGTCCTTAAACTCTGCCTCAAACTAAAAACTTGTACCTGTTCCTTGGACCCATTCCCCTCCTACCTATTTGAGAAAATTCCCACACAGGCCATCACATCTCTCACCAAACTTATAAACTCTGCCCTTCTATCGGGCCTATTCTCTTCTGAAATGGACACATTGCTCTGACCCCACTACTGAAAAAATCTGATCTAGACCCCTCCACCCCATCCAGCTACCGTCCAATAGCAAATATCCCTCTCCTAACCAAGAAGCTAGTCTATTGTATCTTCCCAACTCTCGTCCTACTTAGAAAGATTCTCTATTCTCCTTCCTTACCAATATGGATTCAGACCCAATTTCAGCACCGAATCCCTATTGGCCTCACTCATCTCTAAGGTTCAACAACTTCATTCCCGTAATAAGTTCGCTGTTCTTCTTCAATTTGACCTTTCTGCTGCTTTTGACGTAGTCCATCATGATATTCTAGTTTCCCAACTCTCCGAGATAGGCATCAACTTCACAGTTCTAGACTGGTTCTCAAAATTCTTACGTTCCCGTTCTTACACCGTTAACATGAACGGCACCTCATCCTCCCCCTGGAAACCAACATGTGGAGTCCCGCAAGGTCCACCTCTATCTCCTATTCTTTTCAATATCTATATATCCTCTCTGAAACTCCTCCAACTATCCCCCCTTGAAACACTTAACACTTATGCTGATGACATCCTTGTCCTCCTCGAGACCGACTCAAACCTCACTAACCTCTCCGAGAACATATCCTCGTGTATATCGAACCTCCAAAACTGGGCCCTCACTGTACAAATGAAACTAAATGAGTCCAAAACAAAACTACTTTGGCTCGGTCCAATATTAGACCATTTACCCACCTCCATCCCACTGTCCTCTGGCCCCACACTACAGCTTGAGTTCTCAAGCAAAGTTCTGGGCATCATCGTGGACTCCTCACTATCCTTCAATGACCACCTCCACTCTCTGGTAAAAAAATGCTTCTTTAGCCTTCATATGCTGAGGAAAGCGAGATCCTGTTTCCATCAAAAACACTTCGCCGTCCTTGTACAATCCATCATACTCTTCAAATTAGACTAGTGCAACTCTATCTACTTAAACCTAACTAAGAAAAGCCTCCTCAGACTCCAGCAGATTCAGAATGCTGCAGCTAAGCTTATTTTCGGAAAAAGTAAATTTGATCACGTCTCACCACTTCTGTCCAAGCTTCACTGGCTTCCAATAATCTCCAGGGTCCACTTCAAATGTGCCTGCCTAACCTTCAAGATCCTTCACAGCATTCTTCCTCCCGTTATTCCACTATCTTGGAATTCCTCTAATCCCAATTCTACCAGATCCTCCCAAAAATTAAAACTTTCCTTCCTGTCTATAAAAGGTATATCACATGCTGGAAAACTAGGGACATCCCTCCCCTTTAGAATTACCGAGCTCTGGAACAACCTTACATTCCCTCTCCGAAATTCGAGTTCCCTCCAACTCTTCCGAAAACATCTGGAAACTTGGCTTTTCTCAAAAATGTAACACCTCCCCCCTCTCTGATACCCTAAAATCCTCTATTCCTCCTTACTCTTAATCCACAACCATCCTTTGGAGTTCTATTCTATCTTAATCCTGTAAACCGTGCCGAGCTCCACGATCGTGGAGAAGATGCGGTATACAAACCTAAGGTTTAGTTTAGTTTAGTTCTAGCACACACCTAGGAGTGAGCATTTACACTAACTATAAGGTTGGTATTAAGTTACTATGCCTTACATTTAAGCATGTTTTGGGCCACTTGTGCTTTACAGAATAAGCTTTAACTAGGCACCCTAACTGGCACCTTCAATCGGAGCATCAATATAGGATGACCGCCCCCCACCTATTACAGGGAATAATTGATAAGATGCTATCAAGCACTTCAATGCAACAGAGCAACAATAAACAAAGGAGAACCCAGAACTGTTACATTTTCTCTCAGTTTCCAGTAGCTAAAGCTACAGCAAAAGGTGTATATCATAAATTGGACATATATTCAAAAAGTAACTTTAAACACAGGATTTTATTTTGTACTTTTATGACCATTGCATTTTAAGCAAATAAAAAAGACCCTAAAATACAAAACCCAAAACAGGAGAATATGAGTAGTGTGGGGGTAAAAAGCAAGTTCAGTTTTGGCATGTTTCAGGATTTTCAATGTTTGATTTATTGTCATGCTTCTTCCTTCTCTCCATCCCATTATAGATGAGATGTTTACCACATATTAGAGATTACAGGTTGTTACTTAAAGAAACCTTTACAGTTACTGTACATATAAGGTTGAAAAACTGTCTGCATCAAATAGAGTACTTACAAATTAAGTGAGCTGCAGCCAAATAATAGTACTGTTCTCCGAGAGAAATTAAGTCTTCATAATGTTGCTATTTCATGTGGATATTAATTCCTCTTTCCATTTACTATACTGTTTTTACCTACAGTATTCAATAAGGCAAACGGCCATTTCTGAAGAGATGATGGCAAACTTTTGGCAGTAAGTAGATCACACACAGCCTCCAGTAATATACATTAAGCATTTCTTGGACATAAACAAACAAAAAAAAAGCCAATATTGAATATGTTTAAAAATACAGCATCCAAGTAATTGTAGATGATGCTTTTGTAGTTTTTAGGCTCTAAACAGTATACAGAATTTATGCAAATTTTTTAAAGACTTCTAGCTTGGCAAGTATATCCAAGCATGTAGTTATTAAACTATATATACAGAAAGTTAATGATAAATACAGAATTAAGAGAGTCCTTCTGTTTTTAATAGACTGGAAAACCTATAGTAACTTCTTTTTTTTTTTTTTTTTTTAAGACAGCTCTACAATATTAAACATTAGGTAACCACAGCAGCTGAGGAAACCTAGCTACACAAACTGACTAAAATACTCAGGATGACTTTGTAGTGTTTAATACAATTCAGTTTGTAAGTCAAGGGCACAAGACAGAACATTTAACAAAAATAATCACAATCAATTTACCTAGAAATCAAATGTAAATAGAGATGAATGCAATCTCCAAAATTTGTCTCTTTAAAGTGAACATTAACCATTTATTCAAAGTTATACAAGAATTTGAAGGATAAAGTCTTCTGGGACATAGAACCATCTTGCAATGGACTCCATATCTTGAGTTCAGCTGGAGTGGGGAAGGAGAAAAATTGAAAGACCCCATTTGGGCAGCTCAAAAGTAAACACACACTCAACAGCAACCTCCAGAAGTATGTCCTCCTTGACTGCCTGAAAGTGATGCATTGGTAGCAGCATGCTGAGGGCCGATTTTAATACCATTTGCCTGCAGGGGGAAGAAAACCAAAATTAAAAAGAATCCTTTTTCATCATATATGGCAATATATTTCCTATAAATAAGAATACTGGTACTAGGATATAAAAACTGTATACAGTAGTACCTTGGATTACGAGTATAATCCGTTCCAGGAGCATGCTCGTAATCCAAAATGCTCGTTTATCAAAGCGAGTTTCCCCATAGGAAATAATGGAAACTCGCTTTGATGCGTTCCCCCCCCCCGAGAACCGGCATTGCTCCCCTCGAAGGCCCCCCCCTGCGATCAGGCACCCCCCCTGCCTCGAACTGGCACCCCCCCGCCACGATTGGGCACCCCCCCGCCACGATCGGGCACCCCCCCGCCGCTTCTTAACCTCATCTGGGAACTCTAGAAGATCGGACTCCTCGTCTGCTGGGCCTTGAGCATCTGAGCATGCTCAAGGCCTGCGAGTTCACGTTCAGAACGTGAACTCGCAGGCCTTGAGCATGCTCAGATGCTCAAGGCCCAGCAGACAAGGGCCGATCTTCAAGAGTGCCCAGATGAGGGTAAGAAGCGGCAGGGGGGTGCCCAATTGTGTCGGGGGGTGTGTGTGTCGGATCATGGGGGGGGGGGTGGTGCCCAATCGTGTCGGAGGGGGTCGGATCGTGGCGGGGGGAGGGGGGTGCCTGTTCGAGGCAGGGGGGGGGTGCTCGTAAATCGAGCCATGCTTGGTTTCCGAGGCACCGATTTTGCAAATGTTTTGCTCATCTTGCAAAACACTCGCAAACCGGTGCACTCGTAAACTGAGGTACCACTGTATATCACTTCCCCCCCCCAAAAAAAAAAAGATTAACAGTAAGTTTTCCATCATTTCAATGATGAAATTTCTAGAAAGTTTAAAGTATACATTAGGGGAGTGAATTAGACATTTTTTAATGCTTCCAATTAACCTTACATCTGAGATGAACAAACTTTTTCCTGGGAGCTACATCTGTGGCTCTTGTTGCACCAAGGTCAGGGGGTTCTCCCTATCCTATTTCTCCTTCCCCCCCTTACCCAGAAATAAGCAAACAGTCAATTACAGCAGATTAAAAACACAATATTCTCTTATTTAATACACTGAAATAGAGGTTAGCAAACAAAAGCAAAGCAAAAAGATGTAAGAAAATAAACTTATTCCAACAGAACTAGTGAAGACTTACTAAAACTCAGCAGCATGGCTTTAACATGCCCAAATTGAACATCTGTTAAAATAGGAATAATTCCAAAGCAGCATTAGGGCGGATATACAAACTGTGTGGTAAGGGGGAAAGGGCAGGCAAGAGTGTATGGTGTGGACATGCCTCAATATGCCACTCCACTGACTAGGTCTCTCCACTATTCATTTCTATATTGAACTGTTTGATTCTCCTATACTTCTGTCCCATGCTTTAAGAGCAATTGTGTTCCACATATTGCTGCAACCTGTTTTCTCTTTAGACCAATTACAGCAGTTCTGATGGTGGCCAAAAACTCCAGTGCTGTTTTGCCTGACATTTCCTTTCAGCGACTGCAGGAAGACTTGACTGCTCTATCTTTCACAGCACCTGACAATGCTGTTCATTGCCAAGGCAGTTAACACGCAAATTTTGTGCTCTTCCATCCCACATTTCCCAGCAGTTCTGCCCATTAGCTGCCACCAAGTTTGCAAGCTTACATACAGAGACAAATACTTGTAGAGGTATATAGAATGCTCTTCCCTTGCAACTATGGTGAGCATTGTTATTTAGAAATGTCTCTTATTCAGCAAATTACTTTATAAAATAATCTTAATCAGTTTATTACTGTAAGCCTTGCTTTATGTATATGGTGACTGGGAGCATGTTAAGGTGAAAAGGATTAGCCAATTCAGGCTTTGTCCTATTGTATGCATTGGAATGCAATCCTGACTGTCCAAATGATTTCTCTATGAGTAAAAAGTTCCACCTAGTATCTTTCTAAGATGTATGAATTTAAAAAAAACCATCACCCATGCCATTTTTCATATCTCCCTTGACATCTCCTTAAAAAATGTGCTTACACAGTAAGCTTATAAGCCTTCTCTTCTATCAGAAAACAGGGTAAAAATAGTTGTCTGTCTTTAAGCATAGAATGCAGTAAACTGGGTCTGTCTCATCTTGGAGGTGTCTGGTCACCTTTATGCATATGGAAATCTTGGTAGTCATCTATTTTAATACTTCCAAAATATGTCTGACTTGTAGAACTTCAAATATAATTTATATATCCTTCATTTCCAGAAAAGTGAACTGCATTCAGGTTAGGGACTGCGCCTTTAAAAATGCGGTAGAGCATAGATTTCTTCCTTGGCCCTCATGTAAAAGACTTTCCTTTCTTTTATTCCCCTGGATCAGCTTTATTAAATAGAGATCTTTAATAGAAGTGGTAATCAGTTCCAGTGATTTGCTCTTCTGGCCCTTCCACATTATCTCAGCTTTCCAAGACTCACACTGGCTCCCAGTACAAGCACGCATACAACACAAATTCTACTGCACCCTATTCAAAGCCCTAAATGGAAATGGACCAAGCTATCTGAACAACCGCTTAATCAGGAAAAACACATCCAGACCAAGGAGAACTCAAACACATTTTACCCACTCCCCAATCAAAGGCATGCAAAGCAAAAAAAAAAAATAAAAAATATATATGACTGTCTACTAGCCACCAGAGCAGCAAAAATAGACCACCATCTCTCAAATTTGCTGACCACGACGCCCAACTACAAAACATTCAGGAAAGAACTGAAAACCAATCTATTCAAGAAATTTGTTAAATGATCTAACCAAACCGTATCGACCATTCCCAGATCTCGACGCATACTATAGCTATCAACCTTATAATCTCCCTGGGAATGCCCAGGTTAATTTCTTGTTGTAAACCGCCTAGAACTGAAAGGTTTTGGCGGGATAGAAGACATCATTGTAATATAATGTAATGTAATGTAACCGTAGGAGAGATTTCACTGGCAAGGGGTGGGAACCTTTGCCAGCACTTACAGTACATATGTAATGTCAGTATAAGCAATTCTTAGGCATGCAGGAAATTGAATAGAGTTAGTATGCAGGGGTTGCATTTAAATGATGTTTAGTAACCATACTTTATGTACATAATGAAAGAAGCTATCTGTATTTATGAGTTGTGTCAGAGCAAACAAAGTCCCTTCTTTACAAGACTTTACTGCTGTAATGATTTGGAAATGGAAAAAGCTAGGACTATAGATACGAGTGCATAATATACTATAAGTTCCAAAAGTAGAAAGGGGGAGTTTATCCCCACCTACAAACCAGGACACTACAGAACTCTTAAATGGTTAGAGCAGGGGTGTCGAACTCAATCAGAGAAGGGGCCAAAATCTAAAATCCAGCCTAAATCGCGGGCCGAATGGTTTACTGAACAGTCATAAACTGACAATGTTAACCAGAAATGTGAATTTAAAATGAGTGGAACAATCTTTTCCTTAACAGTGCTGTTAACCAACTCACATGCTATCAAGCAAAACAGTAATATTGGTATCAAGCAAAACAGTAATATTGGAATGTACCTAAAATGCTCATTGTTTTGTTTTCTGGCTAGATGTCCGACACCGTTTTCCCCGTATCAATGAGTCAATGTTCGGTTTTATTTCTTGGGCTGTAGCAACCCGCAAAACAGCATGGAGGTTGTCATTGGTAATGCGTGATCTGTGCTTGTTTTTGTTCAGATTCATTATTGAAAACATCTGTTCACAAAGATAGGTGCTCCCGAACATGGATAGAATACGGGCAGCATGAAGTCGGAGCTCTGGCATTGAGTCAGGGGGCAGTAGAGGGTAGAAATCCTCAATTTCAACATCCTGAAACCTTGATTTCAGGCCACTGTCAGACTGAAGCTCGATTATCTCCATCTGAAGGTGATGGGGCACATTGTTGACATCAACTGTAAAAGGATTGGCAAAGATGTCAAAGCCAATCGCTGCCTGGCTCTTCCTCTCCGACGTAAGAATTGACATAAGAGGTGAAGTCTTGTGAGTCCAGCGCTTGTACATTCCTGGTCTGGCTCGTGAAAGCAGGGAGAAATCTGCATGGTGGCTTAGGGGGTAGGGAAAGAATCGGGGAAGTGGAGAAATTGGCACGATGGCTTGGGGGGGGGGGGGCAGGGGGGTGATAAAGAAAGAGAGACAGAAAGAAAAGGGGAGGGGCAGAAAGAAAAAAAATATTGGATTTATAGTCAGAAGAAGGAAGTGCAAACAGAGACTCATGAAATCACCAGACAAAAAGGTAGGAAAAATGATTTTATTTTCAGTTTAGTGATCAAAATATGTCTGTTTTAAGAATTTATATCTGCTGTCTATATTTTGCACTATGGCCCCCTTTTACTAAACCGCAATAGCGGTTTTTAGCGCAGGGAGCCTATGAGCATCGAGAGCAGCGCAGGGCATTCAGTGCATCTCCCTGCTCTAAAAACCAGTATTACAATTTAGTAAAAAGGGAGGGGGTATATTTGTCTATTTTTGTATAGTTGTTCCTGAGGTGACATTGCATAGAATCGTCTGCCTTGACCTCTTTGAAAACCCGCGGAATATAAATGATAATTAACATTTTCTCTGCGTACAGTGTGCTTTGTGGTTTTTTTTTAATTTTATTGTTGGTAGATCATTTTGACTTGGTCATTTTAAAAGTAGCTCGCAAGCCCAAAAAGTGTGGGCACCCCTGCTGTACAGTCATTTCTTGTATGACTGGATGAGCTATATTTATCTTTTTTTTTTAGTTGTTTAAATTCATGCAGAAATAAATGGCTAGATTGAAATAATGACTTCATTAATGCCTTTCCCTTTTTTAGACCTCTATACCATTTGAAAGAGGGCAAATACTTCTTAAATTTAGTAAAAATATTCTGGTACAAGTGTCAAACCATAAAAAAGGAAGTCATATTGAGCATTGGAAAATAATAATAATAATTAACTAATAAAAATAGTATACATTTAGGGCTCCTTTTACTAAGTTCCGATAGTGGTTTTAGTGTGCGCTTAGCGCGCGGAGGAATTGCCATGCGCGCTAGATGCTAACGCCAGCATTGAGTTGGCGCTAGTTTTCCTACATAGCGCAGGGGTTTGCGCGCGCTAAAAATGCTAGCGCACCTTAGTAAAAGAGGGGGTTAATTTTCCCCACCACCAAATTTCCCCATCCCGCCCCACCCGGCTACTTTTTCATGTCACCCGGCTGAAAAAAATTTCTGGGGAGAACACTGCAGATATTAGACCATTCCTCTAACTTTTGTAATCAATGCAATCCTTTTTCAAATTTTCCACTCCCTCCTTGGTGTATACTCTGTTACAAATCATTGTATCATCCGCACAAAGGCAATCCTTTCCTTCTAACCCTTCAGCAATGTCACTCACGACCATATTGAACAGGATTGGCCCCAGCACCGAACCCTGATAGAGTGGACCTGAAAAGTTTTTCCTGTTTAATAAGTCGAGTCTTCAAAGAACGCTTTTTAAGAGTGGCACAGCAGGAACAAGTGTCAATCTGGTGTTCAGGACCAAGATACTGAAGGCACAAACTACATGGATTAGCGTTAGAGATTGCCCTGTTGCAACAAGAATACTTCTTAAACCCACTGGAAGGCTTGGACATCGATGGAAAAACAACTCCCACAAGGTTGAAGCACTCAATTGTAGTGGTAGTTGAATGAACGAGATCCCAAAAATCGATTGATGCAGCTGGCCTGCTAAGAGGCTGAGAGAAACCTGAAAGCCCCAAAATCGAAATGGACATAAATTTGATAATTTTAAAGAATAGTACTAAGGAAATGAAATAATGAAGAAAATGAAGAGAAAAAAGTATGGGAAGGCAAAAAAAAAAAAAAAAGATGAAAAATCACATGTTTGGAGAGACTCCAAAACACAACTTCTTAACTCCACAGAAGACTAAGAACTGATGGTCCTGTGAGCCAATGTTGGGCAGGAAGACATGCGTGCATGACCGGTATGGGTGGTCGCGAGTCTTCTACAGAAGTTAAAGTGACAGTACATTTTTGCATTGTCTGTACTGGGTTTTATGGATGACATCATATACTGCCTGTTTGTCCTGGGATAAAGCCTGGTTCAAACCCCACTATTGCTTGTGACTTTGGAAAGTCACAGCCTTCCATGGCTTCAGGTACAATTTGTTAGCCCTCCATGGTCCGGTAATAACTACTGTACATAAATATAACTTGCTCTGAACAACAACTGAAAAAATGTGAGCAAAAAAATTAAAATAAAGATTTCTGTATCTGTCCATACTGGATAGATTTGGTGATTTGGTAGCACTGTTAGGCTACAGGTGATGCTCAGGTGAGCCCTACAGCTGTCTCCTCTGTCCACAGTTGGGAGGACTTAATATTAGTGGATCTTGCTACCCTCACAAGTTTGTGTTTCAAAGGGTGTGAAATATAGCCCTCCTCTACCCTGTTTTCTTTACTTCTGCTCAGTATCTGGAAGCACAGAGTCAGCAGTATAGTATTCAGGACTTCTGATCTAGAGTTTCCATTCTGGGGCTCACAAATGGTTTCCACCTCTTAAAGCTCTCATGCTGAAGTCAGGGCAGCAAGGATCTTGAGCTGGAGACAGAAGCAGCTTCCTGCCAAACTGGACAGCACCTCAGCTACTAAATGGGTGGATTGGTTGTCTTACATAAGAATTGTCACTGCTGGGTCAGACCAGTGGCAGTTCTGGGGACAGATGAAGCAGCAGTGGCTGTGAAAGAACAAGACCTGTGGTTTCAGCATTGATTATTTGGCAGGCTAGTAATATTGGTGGTGATAGGTGGGTTTTATGAGATAGAAACCAGCTGGAAACATCCTATGGGTCATAGCTTGCCCTTCTCTGCCTCCAATGAAGAAGATTCTTCTACTTTCTTTCAGCTAAGGCCACGACAAATACTTGCACTGAACTGTGGCCAGCTGCACTTTAAAATGCAAGTTAACATGATGTTGGCAAATTGACAAATCCTAAGCCAACTATTTTCTGTACATGCAACAAATGATTGACAAAATGGAAAGAAAGGCATTACTTTTACTCCAAAATATTTCAGCATTGTTTATTAAGTTTTTAAATGTATGCCTTCCTAACAAATAAGTGTTGATTTTTCATCAGGACTGCTAAAACACAAAGCTAGTGCACGCCAAGCAGCTCTACTTGCCTGTGTTGAATCAACTGCATGAGCTAAAGGCATACAAGTGTTCTGTGTCATCAATAATTTCTATGATCCCCAAAGACATGGCAACTTGCCAGGAAACCACACATGGTGTAGATTCTTCATTCATCAACTTCATACTTATGTCCTAACCCTCACTCCCTCAAGTGGATTTTACCTAAAAATACAGCACTTTGAGAAAAGTAATACAGTAGCTTCAGAAATTAAGCTCTTAAGGAAACTTTACGTCACAGTAAATGTCAGATTTATAGTACTTGGCAGTTGCTCTGCAACAGTAGTAGCCTTGGGGTTTCTGGCACTAGCTCAGTTTTGAGAGCAGCTGATGTGGTTTTTCACCGCACTCTTGGACTCCTCTTTAATAAAAAGCATGCCCTATGGCTCATTGGTTTTTCCTCTTCGGGGCTGGCTGCAACTTCTTGAGGAATCATGAAACTAGACTTGGCACAAAGTCAAACTAATAGCATGGACTGTTGGCACTCAACAGCATAGTGTAATCAAAACTCTAGTAAAGCACAGCGAGACAAGTAGCTGCTGCACGAAACATGAGAGAAACAAGAAACATGCATTTTTAAACTAAAGCCTCAATTATTGTCCAATTTAAACTGCATTTTAGAATGTGGTGAATGCCTTTCTAAATCCCCTGATTTATCTTTTTAAGTCAGTTTACAATCTGATTTTCATTCTTCTATATTTCAGGAAAAGGAATATCCCTCTCCCACCGGAAAACAAAAACTCTGCACCAATACCTCTTTTCATATGAAGTCTCTTATTAGCAGTTCCTTATACTCTCAAGGAGAAAAAAAACTTAATTTTTTAAATTTCTGCTCCACATAATTTTTCCATCGCCCCTTACAAATTTTCAGTAGTAAAGGCACCATCACAAACCTGCTGCCAAGTCCACCCTTAGAAAAACTGTCTCACAATGACCTGTGCACTAATTATAAACAAATCTGGTAACAGGTTCACAGTTGGCGTGGTGGACTTGAGAAAATGCATGGGGATGGGGGAATCTGCTGTTTATAGTGGAAATGGAGTTATTTTGCTGAGGTCTTTTTCTCCACTATTTTTTAGTTGATTGGTTGTATGTCCACACAGCATAAACTGGAGCAGTTGATTTTTGCTTTTCTTGGTTTTACTGCTCTCTCTCTTTTTTGAATTGATTTTGGGAGGGGGGGGGGGTGTAAGACAGTTTCTCAACTTCTTCAAGCCAAGTACCCCCTAAGTCTAACAAATATTAACCGAGTATCCCTGCCCAAGCTCTGCCCCTGACCCCACACCATAATAATAATACTAATTGTAATGCAATTTCTTCCATTCATTTTTCATATACACAGAATATAATCTTATTAACAATACATAATGGTAACCACAAAATTAAAAAACACATACGCAGCAAAAATGTTAATTATCATTTATATTTGTTTTTTTTCAAAGAGGTCAAGGCAGATGACTTTAAAATATGCAATATCACCTCAGTAGCAATTATAGAAAAATACACAAATATAGTGCAAAATATAGATAGCAGATATAAATTCTCAAAACTGACACATTTCGATCACTAAATTGAAAATAAAATCATTTTTCCTACCTTTGCTGTCTGGTGATTTCATGAGTCTCCGGTTGCATTTCCTTCTGACTTTGTACCCAATATTTTTTTCTTTCTGCCTCCTACACGCTTCCTCTCCTCCAGACCTCATTCCCTTCCCCAACCAACATCTCTCTCTGTCCCTCCAGGAATCCAACTTATCTTACTCTCTCCTCCACCCCCACTGGCAACATATCTCTCTCTCTCTGTCCTTCTCTCATTCCTTCTCTTGCTGCAAAGGGAGTGGGGGGGAAAAAAAAAGAGATCCCGGGCAAATCTCTCCCCCACTGCCTCTACTGCCACATCCAACATTTTTCCATCCCTCATTCCCCGGATCATGTGTAGTATTTTTCACCATTGCGTACCAGCCCCATGCCCATTTCGTCTTCTATTACCTCTCTTCAGTACCATGCCACATCTCTCCCTCCATCACTATGTCCAACATTCCTCCCCCTTGCATCCCCTTCAATCTGTCCCTCTCCACCACCACATCCAACATTTCTCCCTCTCATCCTTCTCTTCCCCAAGCATCTCTACTTCACTCCTCTCTCTCTATGCCCAGTTTTTCTCTTTCCCTCTCACTCACACCCCCATGACCAACAATTCTCCCTTTCTATTCCCTCCCTCCCTTGCCCAAGTTAGTGGCCCCTTCCTCCCTCTCTTGTGTCCCTAATTCATGCCCCCTCCCTTCCTTCTATGTCCCAAGTCTGTGCCCCCTCCCTGCCTTCTAGCCTTTGTCTCAAATTAGTGCCCCTCCCATGTTCAAACGTGCTCCTTCCCCCACTCCATTCTCCCTTTGTCCCACGTTTATATCCCTTCTCTCCATAACTTGCTCGCTGCAGGGCAGCACTCGCTCCCTTCAGGGCTGTCCAGCTCCTTCCTGCCTTCAGCTGCACTTGTTTGTAGGGTCACGGGCAATGGCTCTTGCATGCTGCATGTAGCTGACCTGTATGCCTTCCCTCTGATGTCATCTCCAACGTCAGAGGGAAGGTTTCCAGGTCAGCCATGTGCAGCGTGCAAGAGCTGCTGCCCGTGTCCTTCCAAACAAGTGCAGCTGAAGGCAGGAAGGAACTGGACAGCCCTGAAGGGAGCGAGTGCTGCCCTGCAGCGAGCAAGTTATGGAGAGAAGGGCTATAAACGTGGAACAAAGGGAGAATGGAGTGGGGGAAGGAGCACGTTTGGACATGTTAAGAAGGACTGTTAAGGTAATTGGAATCCCCGGGTGACCCGGAAGGCTTCCCTCCAATGTCAGCTCTGACATAAGAAGGAAGCCTTCTGGGTCAGCTTCGGCGATGCAGCTGGATGGCAGGAAGGAGAGCATAGGTTCGCCGGCAGCAGCGGTGATTGAGGAGGAAGGGGGCAGGGATCCGCGCAGTGCTACATATCCCCCACAAGTGGCTCACATACCCCTAAGGGTATGAATACCGCAAGTTGAAAAACACTGGTGTAAGACATCCAATCTTCTCCCCTGGCATGCTTTCTCTCTATTTTATAAGATAGGAAGAACAAACTGGTAAAGAAAATAATGCAGTAAGATACTAGAATGTCTCCAGAGAAAGAGGGTACAGAAGGCTCAACAACAAATTGAGTAGTTGTGTACTAATGTATTTATCTTTATTAAAAGCATATATACTGCTTTATAAACCAAAAAGTTTTGTTTAAAGTGGTATTAAGATAGTCTTGTTGCATCCAAGAGGAACAGCTTAAAACTATACATATAGAAAGCAATATGAAAACTCAATGTTATATTGTTTTTAACAAATGGTCTGGCACTGAATTCTAGAGTTTAATTATACTTTGAGTGAATAAATATTTTCTAAGATTAGTTTTAAAATGTACTATTTTATTGCATGCACCTAGTCTTTTTTCTTTTTTTAAAAAAAAGAGTAAACATGCAATTCACATCTACCTGTTCTTCACTGAGAATTTTACAGACCTCTATTATATCTCCCCTCAGCTGTCTCCTCTCCAAGCTAAAGAGCCCTAGCCACTTTAGCCTTTCCTCATAGAGAACTCATCCCTATCTCCTTTTCGTTGTCCTTCTCTGTACCTTTTCTAATTCTGCTATCTTTTTTGAGGTGTGACGATCAGAACTGCAGACAATATTTGAGGTATGGTTACACCATGGCGCAATACAAAGGCATTATAATATTCCCATTTTTGTTCTCATTTCCTCTCCTAATAATTCCTAATATTCTATTTGCTTATCAACTTATCAACACCCAGATGCTTTTCCTGGGCAGTGACTCCTGATGTTGAACCCTACATCATAAAACTATAGTATGGACGCCTCAATATTAAATGTCATCTGCCATTTGATTGCCCAGTCCACCAGTCTCATAAGGTTTCCTTACAATTTTTCAAACCTCTTATGATTTAAGAATTTTGAATAATTTTGTGTCATCAGTAAATGCGATTTCCTCACTTGTTATTACTGTTTCCAGGTCATTCACAAATATGTGAAAGAGCTGCAGTCTGGTCCTGATCCCTGTGAAACCCTATTATTTACCATTCTCCAGTGAGAATGTTGATCATTTAATCCTACTCTGCTTTCTATCTTTTAACCAGTTCTTAATCCACAATAAGGCACTGCCTCCCACCCATGACCTTTTTATTTCCTGAAGTTTCTTTCATGAGATACTTTATCAGATGCCTTCTGAAAATCCAGATATACAATATCAACCAGCTCACCATTATTGTGAAAGTATGGGAGAAAAAACCATGTAGCTGTTCTACAATTTTCTTCAGGGGAAACTGCTCTAGACTCTGCCCATGAGGAAGCTACATTCCTAGTAGAATGGGCCTTTATAGCCACTGGCGATTGCTTTCCGCTGTCAATGTAAGCTGAAGAAATCATTTGAATCCATCTAGAAATGGTCACTATTGAAGTCAGCCAGTCCTGGCAACTGGTATCTGCTAGCACAAAGAGATAATCCAACAGGGGACGAATTTGATTCCAGTGGGGATGGGCAGGGACGGGTTTGATTCTACAGGGGATGGGCGGGGATGGGTTTGATTTCTGTCCCCGTACAACTCTCTAATCTGAGAACCTGGCCCCTTTTTAGATGGACCCGGTCTGCATAACAGATATTTCAGCCTGTCCAGTGCAATAAGAACTACCAGGTCTGGATGCAATATTATTCTTTGAAGGACTCCACCTATCATGGGTCATAGCAGAAACACATACAAAAGCCCTGTCTGTGGCCACAGCTGCACTAGGGCATTCAGATTGATGCTTCCTTGTTCGTATCTTTGACTGAAAAACCAAGTTGTCGTTTTGTTGGTTGCTGACACCATGAGGTTGAACAGTGGGCGCCCCCCACTGACTCACAATGCTCCGGGAACTAAAGTCTGTTTGCACATTGCCTACCACACGCTCCACTGCCACCCTTACCTTGATACCCTACATATCAGGCAATCCATCCAGGTATGGATGCACTTGTATCTGCTCCTTCCAGAGGTATGCTTCTACTACAACCATCACCTTGGTGAAGGTGCGTGGTGCTGTGACCAGCCCAAATGGAAGGGCCGAGAACTGGAAATAGTGTTGCAGATTGTGAAACCTCATGAGCCGGGAATTTGGGGATATGCAGATAGGCCTATCAAATCCAGTGAGGCAAAAAATTCCCCCAGAACCACGGAGGCAATAACTGACCTTACAGTTTACATGTGGTAACACATTATCTTGAGTGCTGCATTGACCGATTTCAGATCCAGAAATCAGCCTCCAGTCTTCTGAGTCTCGTTTGGGCACAATAGAGTAGATGGAGTTTCTGCCCGAGTCTGATTCTTCGCCCTAGATGGCTTCTATGACTGATAGATCCAGTAGCCTCTTTACTGTTGCTCGGAATCAGACCACCTTCTCTGGCTTCCCCGCTGAAGAATCTACAGAGATCTGGAAGGGGATGAAAGAACTTGAGCTTGTACCCCCTCCTAAATTATTTCCAATACCCAGCACCTGATGCAATCTTCACCCATGCCTTCCGGTAAGCTGACAATCTTCCTCCTATCCTTGGAGGTACGGCTCCTGACCTGGCATCAGAACTGTTTCTTTGGGGCAACTGTGGGGCGAGATCCTGAGAACTGTGATGCTTAGCACCCCCAAATCTCTGTCTCAAGCCTTGAAAAGGTCTCTGGACTGAAAGCCCTCCCAAGTACTGGTGAAAGTGCCAAGGGCCACGAAAATTAGCTCGACATAACCCCCTAGGGCAGGGGTGCCCACACTTTTTGGGCTTGCGAACTACTTTTAAAATGACCAAGTCAAAATGATCTACCAACAATAAAATTTTAAAAAACACAAAGCACATTGTACGCAGAGAAAATGTTAATTATCATTTATATTCTGGGTTTTTTTTCAAAGAGATCAAGGCTCCCTGCGCTAAAAACTGCTATTGCGGTTTAGTAAAAGGGGGCCATAGTGCAAAATTTAGACAGCAGATATAAATTCCTAAAACGGCCACATTTTGATCACTAAATTGAAAACAACATCATTTTTCCTACCATTGTTGTCGGGTCATTATTCAAATCTTGTTGGTCCCAGGCTCTGATTGACTTCTGATAACTTGCTTGCCAGGGTCTCCTTCTTTCTCTGTGCAAACCATCCATCTTCTATCTCTGTTCTCCCCTTCCGTTTCCCTTCCCTGGAAGTCTGGCATCTTTCCTTTTCATCTCCATCCACAGATCCACCTTTTCTCAACTAACCTTTCTTTTTTTTTTCTCTCAACTACCCTTTCATCTACCATCTCTCCCTCCTTCCCCACCACCCCATCCATGAAGGCCTGCATCCCCTCTCGGAAGGCCTGCGTGTTTCTCCCTGACCTCCTGCACATCCATTTACCTAATTCCAGCAGAGAGCAGCCTGCAGAGAGGATCGCCAGTATTTTAGCAATCCTTGCAGGTTGCAATAGGCCTCAGGAGCCGTCGTCCCGCCCCTCCTCTGACATCAGAGGCAGGATCATGGCAGAGGGAAGACAGTTCCTGAGGCCTATGGCAACCTGCAAGGATCGCTAAAGTACTGGCGATCCTCTCTGCAGGCTGCTCCCTGCTAAAATTAGGTAAAGGGATGCGTGGGAGGCCAGAGAGAAAGCCGGACACCACAGCACAGAAGAGAAACCGCATGGCACAGAACAGAAGAGAAACCACATGGCTCCGCAATTGACTGGGGTTGCCTGAGTGATCGACCGGTTGATTGCGATCGACTTATTGGGCACCCCTGACCTAGGGGCACTTGGTCTGCTGTCTGGTAAAGACTTTGGTAAAGGCATGGACGATCTTATGGCCAGTGTGCAGGATTGTAAACCAAAGAGCAATTGACCCTTAAAAAGCAATTTGGTCAGTGTAGTCTTAGAGGATGAATCTTTCACCCACTGTCTGATCCAAAGCATTTCATGGTTGGAAATAGCATATGCAGAAACCTTGCTCAGGACCCTGAAGAGATCATATAGAGCATCTGCCACAAAACTGGGGATCCGTGTCGGCATCTGTCCTGGAGCACAACTTGAATGGCAAGCATGTGCGACATACAATGCTGCTGCTGCAATCTTCAACCCCACTGCCGCAGTCTCAAATTGCCTCTTAAGGTCAAAGTCCAGCCTGTGATCTTGTGTACCCTTCAACACCACTCTCCCTTCACTAGGGAGGGAGTACAGTTGGTAAACTGCACCACCAGAGAATTCTCCTTGGGCGGAACAAACAGCTGATGAAATTCAGTGTCCATCAGGTAAAGCTTTGCCATGGTCTTTGACATACAAAAGGGCTCCTCCAGAACCTCCCAATGGTCTGTTAGTATTTTAGTAATGTCCGGATGGGAAGGAAAGCATTTGTTCTGAGCTTTAGTGCTGCTCATAAGTGAGAACTGGGCCGTAGAGGTCTGTGAAGGCTCTATCGTTAATTCTTGAAGAGACTCAGTAATAATCTCCAAAAGCACTTTAAGCTTAACAGACTGCGCACAGTCGGGTCCCTCACAGAGATCCAGAGTAGAGAATGACACGGGGAGCGATCCCCGCAGGGAGCTGCGGCGTGGCTGTGGTTTGGCTGCGGGTTATGGAGACTCCAAAGCCAAATCGCCGCAGACACGGGGACAAAAGTTTTCACCGCCCGCAAAAACGGTGAAAAGATTTGTCCCCGCAGGCCAATGTACCCCCTTCTAGGAACCGCTATTTACCTGTGTTTCACCGTGCTCCTCATTTGTCAGATCAACCCTTCCTGCCAATAGGACCCGCCCCCCCCCCCCCGACGATCGCCGGCAGGAAGGTGCTCAGCCCTTCATGCCGACAGAACCAGCCCTCCCCAACGATCGCGGCAGGAGGGTACCCATCCCCTCCTGCCTACCCCAACAGCCCCCCCGACGATCGCAGCAGGAGGATATCCAACCCTTCCTGCCAGCTCCCCAACAGCCCCCCTATGATCACTGGTAGGAGGGTGCCCAACCCCTCCTGCTGGCCCCCCCAACAGCCCCCTATATCGCCAATAGGAGGGTGCCCAACCACTCCTGCCGGACCCTCCCCCAACAAACCCCGCCATCCCGAAACACCACCCTTAGTCTTACTTTCCAAGTTGGACCGGACAGCTCCTCGCTCGTCTGGCCAGCAGGCCTGCCTCCGTCCAAATGAGGCGGGCCCGCCCCTCCCCTCCCCTGCCTAACCCACAGGATCCTAGGGCCTGATTGGCCCAAGCACCTAAGGCCCCTCCTATAGCGGGAGTGGCTTTAGGTGCCTAGACCAATCAGGCCCTAGGATCCTGTGGGTTGGGCAGGGTAGGGGCGGGCCCGCATCATTTGGACGGAGGCAAGCCTGCTGGCCATACGTGTGAGGAGCCGTCCGGTCCAACTTGGAAAGTAAGACTAAGGGGGTTCCGGGGTGGGAGGGTTCGTTGGGGGGGGGGGTCCAGCAGGAGGGGTTTGGTACCCTCCTGCCAGCGATCTTAGGGGAGGCCATTGGGAGGACCGGCAGGAGGGGTTGGGTACCCTTCTGCTGCGATTGTCGGGAGGGCCGTTGGGGGGGTCTACAGGAGGGGTTGGGTGCCCTCCTGCCGTGATCGCTGGGGGGAGGGGAGACTTGCAGCCGTAGCCGCGGTCACTATGCTAATCACGGCAGGGAGATCTTTGCCGCGATTAGGTACAGCAGCCGCGTCTACTTACCATGTAGGCTAACATTGTAAGCATTAAAAGTACATGTCGTGTTTGTTTTTGTATAGTTATTAACTAATATTTAACTAAGTTTTAAAGTTTTAAAGAATGTTTCCTTTATACGTAAATAAAGAAAAGTATATAAAATCGTACCCGTTTGAGGCTTTTATGTATGCAGCGGTGACGGGGCGGTGAATGGGGTTGCAGTGGCGGTGACGGGGCGGTGAAGGGAATGGCGGTGACGGGGCGGTGCAGAGGATGGTGAGACGGGGACGGGGCGGTGACGGGGACCAATTTTTTCACCGTGTCATTCTCTAATCCAGAGCTGCCACCTGGTCGGGATCTGACTTCCAGGCATGAAGCTGAGTCCCCTAGTACGATCCAGACTGAGACAATAAAGGCATAGAAACAGAATTTGCCTCATCCTTGTCTTCTTCTGACTGTAACCCCATATCTTGCGCATGGCTCTGCTGTGGGGAAAATGAGTCCTCAGAAAGAGGAACCTCTGATGCTACCATCGCCATGACCACTGTAATTTAGATTCAAACAATTTTTATTGATGATACAAGATTACAACCATGAAAACAGCTGAAAAATACTTAGCAAAACAAGAACAGGTACAGGAACTGCAAAGGACAATATTTTGAATATCAACTGTAATTTAAGCACACTTTGTACATCATACTTATAAATTCTGGAGCAAAAGCCAAACCAGGATGCTCAGAGGGCCCTTGCAGGTGCACCCGTGTTCCACTTGGGGTTTAACGGCAGGTGCATGGCTGCACTTCGCCGGGGATGCACTTTCGCCATTTCCCAGCTCCAGCCAGGCTTTTTGACCTAAAACTTCAGCCATCTGGGACCCCATGCCAGCACGAGGACTAGAGGGGTCTAAGCTAGTTGCCCCTACCCCCTCTCATGTGCTGCGTAGCACACATATAGTCCACAGCCAGCCAGCACAAATCTGGCATGAATCCTTGGTATCCTGGACTCAGGAGTCCATCTAGACTGATTTTGAGCCAAATCGAGGTGTTTTAAGGCAGGGGTTTTTATTCCAAAATCAGGAAATCCAAGATGGCTGCAGTAGCAGCGATTTTAGCATCAAAAACGGCCCATGGGAGCTAAATAAGTGGTCATAAAATTTGGGGAATAGGATTTTAGAGGTGAACTCTGTCCTTATCCCTAGAAACTTTTAAAATTCATTTTCATTTTTGGAGACATCCTCCCTCATAGGCTGTCACAGCTTTACTCACTGCGCCATGCTGCAAGCTGCAAAGGGCTGAAACAGTAGCCAGAGAACTCCTACCTCAGACAAGCCTGGAAACCAGATATCTTGCTTCTTCGGACTGCCCCTCAGACTGAAACCTCAAATCCCACAAGACCCTGCATGAAGTAGTGGGGAGAAAATGCAGCCAGCACCAGATCCTGGTGAAAAACCGCCATGGGGGCCACTCAGATAGTAAAACTGAGGAGTTACAGGACATCCCAGAGTGAGGGGAGGCAGAGCAGAAAAATGTAAATGAGGCTTTCTACAAAGGATCTCGGGATCAGAGCTTCACAACCCACCTGATGCAGAATGATATGCCTATTACACTGGAAAATATGTTTATTTCCCTCCGATATTCAGCTGGTAGTGTCACTAGCTAAATCAGCCCTAGATATTTGTGCTGGGCCATTTGCAGTCACTAGTGCTGCCCGATTCAGGAAAAAAAAAATTTGATTTGATTCTGCCTATTGAATCGATTTTTCGATTCGATTTTCCTGCCCAAGTGGATGTTTTTTTTCAAACATCCTAGTGGGTTTATTTTATAGCCTCTTCACCCCTTTTATAGCCTGTTCACCCACTTTGCCCTCTCCTGGCGCTGTGGTGTAAACAAAATAAACAAACAAAAACACTTTTCCTCTCTCTCTTAAATCCTAGCTCACATTCGTGGTCTAACACCATAAAATAGAAAATAAAATTATTTTTTCTACCTTTTGTTGTCTGATCATTATTCAGAACTTATCGGTCCCAGGCTCCGGTTGTCTTCTGACTTGCTTGCTTGCCAGGGTCTCCTTCTTTCTTCTTTCTCCGTGCTAACCATCTATCTTCTGTCTCTGTCCTCCCCTTCCGTTTCCCTTCCCTCCCCTGGAGGTCTGGTATCTTTCCTTTTTTCGTCTCCATCCACAGATCCACCTTTTCTGAATTACCCTTTCATCCTTCATCTCTCTCTCCTTACCCACCACCTCAGGGTTCACCATCTCTTCCTTTCTCTCCCGAAGAGATCATAAGTGGAGATCAAGACGAAAAACTGGTGCATATAGAGATAAGCCATGAGGAGGTCCTCAAACAGATAGACAGACTAAAAAGCGACAAATCACTGGGCCCGGACGGAATCCACCCAAGGGTTCTAAAAGAGCTAAGGAACGAAATAGCGGAAACTCTCCGACAAATTTGCAACTTGTCCTTGAAAACTGGGGAGATCCCGGAGGACTGGAAAATAGCAAATATCACACCTATCTTTAAAAAGGGATCGAGGGGTGACCCGGGGAACTACAGGCCAGTAAGCCTGACTTCAGTCCCAGGCAAGATGATGGAGGCACTGATAAAGGACACCATCTGTGAACACATAGAAAAAAATGGATAACTGAAAGCGAGCCAGCATGGCTTCTGCAAGGGAAGATCGTGCCAAACGAACCTACTGCACTTCTTTAAAGGGATAAACTGCCAGATGGACAAAGGAGAACCTGTAGACATCATCTATCTCGATTTCCAAAAAGCCTTTGACACGGTACCCCATGAGCGGCTTCTTAGGAAGCTGTGGAGCCACGGGGTGGAAGGGGACGTACACAGATGGATTAAACACTGGTTGGCAGACAGAAAGCAACGGGTTGAAGTGAAGGGCCACTACTCGGACTGGCGGAAGGTCATGAGCGGTGAACCCCAGGGGTCGGTGCTCGGACCGCTGCTGTTCAATGTATTCATAAACGACTTAGAAGCGGGGACGAAGTGTGAAGTTATAAAATTTGCGGATGACACCAAACTCTGCAGCAGGGTTAGAACCACGGAGGAATGTGAAGACCTACAAAGGGACCTAAACAAACTGGAAGAGTGGGCAAGTAAATGGCAAATGCGCTTTAATATAGAGAAATGCAAGGTCATGCATTTAGGGAAAAAGAACCCGATGTTCAGCTACAAAATGGGGGGATCAGTGCTAGGGGATAGTAACCTTGAAAAAGACTTGGGTGTGCTGGTAGATACTACAATGAAATCAACGGCACAATGTGCAGCAGCCTCAAAGAAAGCAAACAGAATGTTGGGTATTATTAAGAAGGGCATTACAACCAGGACGAAGGAAGTCATCATGCCACTGTATCGTGCGATGGTGTACTGTGTCCAGTATTGGTCACCGTACCTCAAGAAGGACATGGCGATACTTGAAAGGGTCCAATGAAGAGCGACAAAAATGATAAAAGGTATGGAGAACCTTTCATACGCAGACAGGTTGGGAAGGCTGGTGCTCTTCTCCCTTGAAAAGAGGAGACATGATAGAGACTTTCAAGATCATGAAGGGCATAGAGGGTGGAAAGGGACAGATTCTTCAGATTATTGGGAACCACAAGCACAAGGGGGCACTCAGAGAAGCTGAAAGGGGACAACTTTAGAACCAATGCTAGGAAGTTCTTTTTTACACAGAGGGTGGTGGACACCTGGAATGCGCTTCCGGAGGTTGTGATAGGGCAGAGTACACTACGGGGGTTCAAGGAAGGATTGGATAAATTCCTGAACGATAGGGGGATTGAAGGATACAGATAGAGGTAGAGATAGGTTTTAGACAGAGTATGGATAGAAGGATAAAAGGGATTAGAGAAGGATCACATTACAGGTCATGGGCCTGATGGGCCGCTGCAGGTGTGGACTGCTGGGCACGATGGACCTCGGGTCTGACCCAGTGGAGGCAACTTCTTATGTTCTTCCTAAATACCCTCCTATCCATTATCTCTATCCCCCCTCCACACCATCCCTTGTGTTCAACTTCTCTCCATTTTTGTTCCTTCCCTCCCTAAATCCCATTGTCCACCATCTATCTCCCTCTCCTGTTTTTAGATCCTTATTTCTTCTATCCTTCCCCCCATCTCCCCTCTCCATGATCTTCCCCAAGTCTATTTCCCCCCTCCACCAAGTTCATTTCTCCCATCTATCTTCTCCCCATCTCTCCTCCAGTCCACCAACTCCCCATCTCACCTCTCCCTCCATCTACCATTTTTTAATGGCACTCCTAAGCCCCCACCACCACCAAACCCCCGCACCTTTCCCAAAGAGAGTCCGGAAGAGGTCTGTCGGTGGCGGTAGCGATCCACTCCTGCCGTCTTCTCTCCACTGCGGCCTGCCCTCAGTGAAAACTTCCTGTTTCCGCTTGGGTGGCTGAATGGAGAGAAGACGCCCAGAGTAGTAGCAGGATAGTGAATTGAATTCGCTACTGCCGCTTTTGCCTGGCCAGGAAGGAGAGGAGAAAGCCTTGCTTGCGGGAAGGGGAGAGCCGTGCTGCCCCGATCTGCACCAGCGATCCGTTTGGGCTTCCCCTCTGCCACCGGAGTCCTTGCTTCGATGTAACTTTCGGTTTTGCAAAACCGGAAGTTACATCAGAAGCAAGGACTCCGGTGACAGAGGGGAAGCCCGAATGAGTCTCTTGGAGCAACCTGCAGGATCGCTGGTGCTATAGCGATCCCTGCAGCTGCCTGTCATCCTCAGCGGCACGTTCTCTCTGCCACGAACCTGTCAGAGCAGGGGCAGGACTGTAGCAGAGAGAACGTGCCGCTGAAGATGATGGGCTGCTGCAGGGATCGCTATAGCATCAGCGATCCTGCAGGCTGCCGTATTACCTGCTTAAGATAAGAGTGGGGAAGCTGGGGGAACATGCAGGCCTTTCTGACTGACCCTCCGCCCTCAAGCTGGAGCGGTAGCGGACGGCCAGCAAAAGGAAGCACTGCCGCTACTCTTTAGGAAGGCACGGGGGAAGAGTCAGTCATCGAATCAGGAGGCTGATTTTTTTTGTAAATTGAATCGATTCAAATCGTGAATTGGACAGCACTAGCACCAAGTGTAGAAGCCACTTGAACTTAATGATCATATAGACTGGAATTCTATCATCTGAATGTTTTATATCCATCTTTTGTACATGGAAGCTTTTCTGAAGCTTAAAAAAGTTTATTTGTATATAAATTTGTTGTGTTTTTGTTATGTCATCATGCTTGTTCTTCATTTGCAAGGATCACAAAGTCTGCCTTGTGCATTTAATGCTTTGATATGCTAAGATGTTCATTAACTTCCAATATGGGTTCCTAAGGAAAGTTTATGAAATGGGGTGCCTTGCTTGACCTAACAAATTGACTGGAAGCAGACAAATGGATTATTTGTGTGAACGTGCACTACATCAGCATGAACTTTTTGTAAATGTTAAATAGGGTCTGTTTCTGTTTGTTTATATTAAACTGTACTGAGTAACATTTTCACTAGATTTTGGAACAATTTTGTGAGCATGTTTTGGAACACTTAATAGATTTGTGTCATTACGAGACATAACTTAACTTAAACCTCGCAGGATGTCCTTTTGTTCTTTCCTTTCCCACCATCTTTTTATTTTATAGCAATGTAACCCTTTCCCTTTTTCCCTCTTGTACCTGGTGTAGGTGTCTATGGGATTCATCTTTCTATGTATTTGTGTTTGTAACTCCCACAATGTTACTGTTTTTAATTTTTAAAATTGTAATGATGTAAATTGCTTTGGAAATGAAAAGCGATATATCAAGTCATAATAAATTTAAAACTTGAAACTAGACCGATGATATGTGAAAGAGCTTAGACTGAATGGCCATTATGGCACTTTCATTAGAACTCAGCTCACACTGGGCTGTATACGAGAGTGTATGCTCTTACTCTGATGGCCTCCTCCTTCAAACAATACTTGCTTTCTAAATCGATCCTTGAATTAGTTCTTGGGTATTGATGGAAAAGACAGATATTTTCCCTAAAAGAGAGGTTTTTTTTCTTCCCTTTTTCATAATTCACAAAGCCATATACTACTGTATGCGTTGATGTACAAACCCAATATACAGGTTGCCATTGGGGTTTACCACCCTTTAAATTATCATTAGACCACTCTAATTCAATTATTCTATAAGTAGAATACTAACAAAGTTTATACGTTTGTACTTTATCACAAAAGCAAAATCATATTCAGAACTAAAGGAAAAAGTTACCTCATTATTAATATCAAAGACTCCTTCTTGTATTTTCTCATAAATTTCTTTTGCTGTATTAATAAATGCCTGCAATGTAACAGAAGAAATCTAGGGTAAGAAATATAATAATAATAAAAATAAAATAGCAACATTTCAACCAGCTATACAACAGAGACAGTCTAAATAGAAAGCTACTGTCAAACAACAAGAACATTATATCAGTAACCTTTTCCAAAAGGAGACAGTCAGGTTTGGGGAAAATGCAAGTTTGGAAAAAAAACAACAAAAAACCCCAAAACAAAATAGATTGCTTATTAACATTTATTTTTTGCTTCCAATTTAGTTATGTCACTTTAGAATCTACAACTCACCGATCTCCACAAAAGATATAACAGTGTCTCGCAAACTTTTCCGGCCGGCAGCACACTAAAACCAGTGCCCTGGTCGGAAGGCACCAGGAAGTCGACGCGATGACATCAGGTGCATGCGTGATGTCATCACGTCAATGTTCGACCATCTGGCCGCGACCCCACCGTTACAGGGATCTGGGAGGTGCGGGAGAAGAGGAGAGATGCCGGCCAGAAGGAGAGTCAGCTGCGCCGGCCGACTTCCTACAGAACGTGCCTCTCGCCGCGAGAGGCACGTCCTGTAGGCAGGAAGCCGGCGTGAATGACTCTCCTCCTCGCCAGTGTGTCGCAGCACACCAGAAATCTCAGGAGGCATACTGGTGTGCCATAGCACACAGTTTGCGATACACTGATATAACAGAAGGTCCAGCATCATAACCAGAAGCAGACAAACTAGCACATTACTTTCAAGAAAATTCAGAATCGAGAGGACATCATTCACACATGACCCAGTAGACAACATGGATCTTTACCCAACTAAATACACCCCCTCTTTTACTAACACGTAGTGTGGGTTTTAACACTGGCAGTGGCAGTAACTGCTCAGATGCTCATAGAAATTCTATGAGCTTCGGAGTAGTTACCGCCGCTGCCGGAACTAAAACCCGCACTAAGCGTTAGTATAGGAGGGGGGACAATGAAGACAAAGGGATCCCCAGCTGACAGATGCTAGTCAAAATTCACCTCTGTCAACAAGAGATCTCAGACTGTCTGAAGAGAATATCCATAAATCACTGCTACTTAGATATCTGTCTAGCTAGCCTGCTAACTCATGTCCCCACTATTTTTTTTCTGTTATGGCTGACAGACCTAGTAAACAGATGCTTAAAAATAGACTCTATCCCAAAACAGTATCAGCTTTAGCATTGACACCCGTACCTAAAGCTGCAAACCTTGACTTGACCAAGGTAGAACACTTCAGGCTGGTAGTGGGGATTTCATGGCTTGCCAAATTACTAGAATTCTGTGAAAGTACGAAACTAACTAAATTCAAAGACCAAACAGATGAATTCCATAAATTACAACATGGCTTTAGACCAAGGCACAGGACCAAATCTCTGTTACTTGAACTAACGTCTAAAATAAGATATAAACTCAGCAGATGCAAACAATCTATACTGCTACAATTTGACATCTCTGCAGCGTTTGATGCAGTAGACCACTCTCTCTTACTCCTCAAATTAAATGAACTTGGGAGTACAGTATGCTATAACGGTTTTCATAGTTCTTAAAAAACAGAACATATGAAGTTTGACAAGACGACAAGAGATCCCAGCAATGGAAGGTCAACTGTGGTGTTCCACAAGGCTTACCACTATCACCAGCACTATTTAATACAATACTATTTAATATTTATCTAAGAGCACTGGGAAATAACCTACTCTTGACCCAGGATCACATCTTCTCCTACACAAATATCTTCATTCTCTGTTTAGCCAAAGAATCCTTCAATAACACCCTAAATTACCTGAAAAATAATATTGAAGACCCAAGCGCATGGATGATGAGAAACTCCCTCAAAATAAACAAATCTAAAACAAAAATATTATGGTTCAGAGATTATAACTCACTACCAAGCACAGAAATGGAACTGTTCACAGATGTGAGTCTAAAGATAGAAAATTCCTCCAAAGTACTGGGAGAATTACACTAGACTCGAACTTAACCTATTTAAGACAACTGAGGACAATTAGACCAGTCTTGACTGAGACCAGTTTCAGGACAGTAGCACCATCTGTCCTAATACCTTACCTGTATTGCAACTCACTATACTGTGGTATTACAGAAAAAGAATGCAACTACTACAAAACATGACCTGACAGGATTTGAGCTGTAGCTTGCTTTCAGCTCCCTCACAGCAGCTGGATGGAAAATTCACTGTCACAATGCTGAGAAAGGTTCTCTAAAGCTGATCTTTGGGCTGACAGATTACACCTCCACCCCTGCAGACCACTAGATGAGCACTGGGATGGGTGGAGGTGTAAAGATGCAGCTGGCACCCTGTGAGATACCACCGAACCTCCTAAGGGCGCCTAACAGCCTGTGCTCAACCCCTGCTTAACAGTAGGTGACCCAGTCTTTCCTCTGAAGCTGTTCCTCCCTCTCACCCGAGTGTCAAGAGGGTGGAACCTCTGCAGAGGAAAGGCTCAAGGTTGGTCTAGGCAATTTGTTCCGTCCTCCGCTCCTGGCAAAGAGGTAGGATTTGACCCCTAGAAAAGGGGAAGAGACATGCTGGATGGAAGGGGAGGCGACACATGACTCTAGCAGGTACCCCTGCTCTGAGGACCCCCTCCCACTCTGTGACTCCAGTGCCTCATCCTCTTCTGATCTCAGGTCCTCCCTCTGGTGACTTCAGGGCCCTCTCCTTTCCCAGCCCCTTCCTCTGGCGATCAAACCTCATCTCTTTGCCAGCAGTGAGAGTCAGAGCAAACTACTTAGGCTGACCCAGAGCCTTTCCTCTGTAGTTGTCCCGCTCTCTGACCCACTCTTTATACGAAGTTGTGTCAGAGGGTGGGACAGCTGTAAAGGAAAGGCTCAAGATCTGCCTAGGCAGTTTGTTCTTTCCACTGCTGCCAGCGAAGAGGTAGGGTTTGACCACTGAAGGAGGGGGATAGACACACTGGATGGAAAGGGAGGGGGACAGACTTGTTGGATGAGGAAGACAGGGGGACAGACATGCTAGAGAGAAGGGGAGACAGGAGAACAGATATACTGGATGAGGGAGACAGGAACAGACGTTGGATGGAAGGGGAGGGGGGCATACACACTGTATGAGGGGGACAGATATGCTGAATGGAAGAGGAGGGGTTCAGACATGCTGGATTTAAGGGGAATGGGACAGACACACTAGACAGTATTGGGGAGAGAGAAGGCAGACTGGATGGAAGTGGGGAGTGAGAGAAGAGAATGAAAGGGGGCAGATGCTGGTTGGAAGGGAGAGACAGCATGGACAGAAAGAAGGCACACATTGGATGTAAGAAAGAAAGAGAGGGGCAGATGCTGAATGGGGGTGGGGGTGGGTGGGAAGGATTGAGTTAGTGAAATAGGAGAGTCAGAGCGAGAGAAAGAAATGGTAAACTGCAGGGAGACACAGTTAATTAAAAAATGCAGTAGGAAAAGCCGAGAGGAAAAAAGAGAAGATAGGAGAGAAAAATGACAAATGGACAAAGATAGTTTAGGAGGAGCCAAGGAAAACAGAAACCAGAGACTGGGACCAACACAATTAGAAAAAGTAAACGGTCAGACAACAAAGGTAAAAACAATGGAATTCATTTTTAGTTTAGTATATATTTTGCATAGTACAGTGGGACATGCATCACTTTTTCTTTCTCTGGTGTTGCACTGTGGCTTCTTGGGGGTTCAGTTTAATGCTTTTATACATATATTTAATTTTTGGTTAGTTATTCTATACTGTGTGAAGGTCTGTCTGTGGTCTGCGTATATGAAAGAGATATGGTTTTCTGTTAGCATTAACTGTGCAGGATGGATTCGTACTAATTTGGCTTCTTTAGTTTTCCAATAGGTGTACTTATGTTCTAGTATCCATTGCAGTGTTTGGTGCTATATTTTCCTAAGTAGGTCCTTGTAACATGACTCATGGATGTTACTGTTATTATGGTAGAGCTGTTCTTCAGGTCCTGGGTGACATTTGTAGTGCTCTGTGTAACTTCACAGTATGCCTATTACTGGATTTTGGATTTAGATCACACCTTTCTCAGTAATAGTTTAAGGAAAATTTCATTCAGGTACAATAGGTATTTTCATTGTCCTGGAAGGCTTACAATTTAAGGGTTCCTTTTACTAAGCAGCATAAAAGCATTTTACCGCAGGCCGGTAAGGTAAATGCTCCAACACTCATTGAATTCCTCGGTTCTTAATAAAAACCAAGCGTAAGTTTTGTACATGATTAAATGGATGGCTAAGCGATTTGTCCAAGATTTCAAAGAGCAGCAGTGACATCCCTGGTTTTTGACCTGCAGTTCTATTAGATACAGCTAATATAGATAAAAATTATCATCTATATTAGTTGTACCTAATCTTTGGTAACTCAACCCCTTACTAAAGGGTAGCAAAGCTGAAGCCTGGTAGCCATTTGTCAACATACCAAAACACTGATAAGTTTTTGGTTGCCAGTAACCTCAGGAATTGTGCTAGTGCTGCTGAATATCACTGTTTACATGGACAATAGGTAAATACTGGACTGGCAAACTTAAAATACCCCTATATATTTCTAGAATACTTAAAATATTATTCCGTTCAATATGTTGTTTTTATGAATATTTTGATTTTTTGGGGGTTCATAATTCTCTGAAGTGCATACCATCAGTAACATAAGTACTGCCTCTTTTTTTGTTTAGAGTGGTGCTTATATAGTGGGAGAGCAGTGTTCTTTTTAAGCTACACTAACCATCCAGTATCTGAATTTTACTCAGAGTAGTTACAGTATAAACTACAGGTAAATAAGTAGGAAAAGCATGCAGAGTATGGCTCATGGAATTCTTTCCAATTTCCCCGTAAGTGTGAATGTGTGCGAGATGTATCTGAAGAAATGCTCACAAAGTAAGGTAATTGAACATTTTTGCTCATGCCAACTTGGTCCTCATGTTTGCTTTTCTCTGTGAAATGTAGAAACCTGGTCAGCATGCCATACAAGTTGTACTTTTATTGCTATTCTTTCAATCAAAATAGAAGTTAGAAACTCCCTACTATAGGCTTAAAATATTCACTTCTAATGCCCATAAAATTGCAAAATCCATCTTTCTGCTTTGAACGGGAAGATGCAGGAAAGATAATTTAGACTGCAGGGACGGTGAGCGGAAGGGGATGAAAAATACACTTCACTGCGGGCACAGGAATGAATCTTTGTCTCCATGTCACTCTCTAGTCTGAAGTGATTTTGAATACCAGGGATGAAGGCATAATAATTCTTCTCTCAATCACTTCTCCAAAAAGGTAGCTGACAGTTATGAATGTGAAGGTGGATATGCTAAGAGGAATATATATATATATTTTTTGCAGTATATGTGTTTTTCCATTGCAAAACAGGAAATGCACATATGTCAGTCATTCTATATCAAGTGGACCACTTCTCTTAAATAGGTTCATGCTATGGACCCGTCATTGCTACTTATGTGTATGTTGATTTATAAATGTAACTTTTTTTTATATGTAAATCTAAAATTGCTTATTGTCTCCTTGATCTGTTTTTTTTAGCATGTGAAATAAACTCCTCCTACTTTACTCTATTGATCTGCCTAAAGAAAAATAACATTCCAAAAATTTTATGTCAAAGGTGAGGACAATACTTAACAATGTAAATAAAACAAACTATAAATGCAAAGGCTTTGATATTCATTACCTTAGGTCAATGTAATGCAAACTATGTGCTGTGGCAGACTCCAGCTATGCCGTGAGATGCCGGCAAGGAGGAGATGTGCCGGTGCTGGCTGAAAGCTTACAGGATGTGCTTCCTCGCTGGCTTCTCTCCTCCTCTCCCCGCACCTCCCTTCCTCCAGGATCCCCTACCGGCAAAGTGAGAGGTTCAGGGTAGAGAATGACAAAGTGGCTGATACCCGCGGCTTGCCATGGGTATCCCGCCAAAATGGGGAGCAAGAAAATAGTCGTCACCGTGGGGACAAGGCCAATAGTCTTGTCTCCGCAGTGAAGAGAACAAGATGTGCGATCACGATCACGCAGTCCAGGAGCCCCCTCCCACCCGATCGCCGCGTCCTGCCATTTCCCTCCCTCCCCCTCACCTTATGTGGCAAATTTAATTGTTGTTATCCAAGCAGCACGTACACTTTCAACAAGTCGCGCACGGGCGCGGCTGCTTCAGTTGAATCCTCCTCTGACGCAACCTGAAACAAGAAGTTACATCAGAGGAGAAGATTCAATCGTACGTGACTTGTTGAAAGCATGTGTGCCACTGGGAGAACAATTAAATTCGCCACATAAGGTGAGGGAGGGAGGGAGGGAAATGGCAGGACACGGCGATCGGGCAGGAGGGGGCTGCTGGACAGCACGATCCGTGACCGCACGTGTTCCCTCACAGCAGGAAGGAGGGAGTGAAAGGGAAAGAGATGTTGGACCAAGTGGATGAAGAGCAAGACAAATATTGAAAAAGGGGAGGACAGGTAGGTGAGCCAGATGCTGGAAGCGGTAGGAGAAAGAGGGAAAGAAGCTAGATGGGGTTGGAGAGGAGAGAGAGACACATTGGTGTGGAAGAGGAAGAGAGGGGAAATCTGGACACAGGAAGGTAACAGAAACAGAGGGGAAATTATGCGCATGGGGGGATAGGAACAGATACATAAAGGGGATATACATGGGGGGGGGGAATTATGTGCATGGGGGCATAGGGACAGAGACATAAAGGGGATATACATGGGGGGGATTATGTGCATGGGGGCAGAGACATAAAGGGGATATACATGGGGAGAAATTATGTGCATGGGGGCATAGGGACAGAGACATAAGGGGGAGATACATGGGGGGAATTATGTGCATGGGGGCATACGGACAGAGACATAAAGGGGATATACCTGGGGGGAATTATGTGCATGGGGCATAGGGACAGAAACATAAAGGGGAGATACATGGGGATGGTATATGGACACAGGGGGGAGGCAATGCTGGACACAGGAGTAAACAGATACAGAGGGGAGATATTAGAAATGGGAAAATAGGAAAAAGGAAGGGAGGTGGTTTGTGCGGATGGGATCAGATGGTTTGCAGGGATGGGACGGGGACTGAGCTCGCGGAGATGGGGTAGGGACAGGGACAAATTTTTTCCCTGTGTAATTCTCTAGTTCAGGGTCAGAGGGCCTTTGTGCATGCGCGGACGTGTTGGCTGGCTGACAGCTTACAGGATGTGCTTCCTTGTCAGCATCTCTCCTCCTCTCCCCATACCTCCCTTCCTCCAGGATCCCCTACCGGCGAAGTGAGAGGTTCAGGGCCTTTGTGCATGTGCGGACGTTAACGTGATGATGTCACACATGTGCGTGATGTCATCGTATTGATGTCCACACACTTCCAGATGCCTTCCGGCCATGGCACCGGGCTTAGTGTGCTGTGGTGCCAAAGAGTTTGTGAGACACTGCCTTAGGCTGTAAAATTTAAAGAACCTTTCACATAAAATGTAGGATATTTGACAGAAGTAATTCACATCAGACTATTCAGAAATTGAACATAAAAACTGTAAGTTCCAAATAAAGATGTATGAGTACTGTGCACATACCCAACAGCAATGTTGGGGATATAAATCAAATATAAAAAGTAAACAGAGATCATGAAGATAAGAACTCATATTTCTCCTTGTTTCCACATTGGAAGCATTTTGCCGTTGAACTTGCCACCAGAGCTTTGTTTCCTAATTAACAGGACTGATATGTTTTCACCTTTAAAGGCCTTACAGCTCCCCAGAGTAATCAATCTACTGCAGCTCAATTATTGCACCAAGTACACACCACCGCCAGCAAAGAAGCCCTGAACAACTGTGGCAGGCACAGGAAGATATGAATATGCATAAACTCTAAGTGGGTGATCGAATCATCAGAGGGTCATGAGAATTTGCGGCAAAATAATGAGAAGAATTAATCATTCCAGATTCATAAACCACTTAGGAAACGAGTAGGTTTTTCAAATGGGTGTTAGCGTCGAGAAGGAGGAACTGGCCTAGAGCCAATTATAAATTGATTCACATTCCTCAGAAATGGAAGTTTTCAATTTAAAAAAAAAAGAAAAGAAACGAAACTTCATGTGTGTTTCCGATTAACATATCAATTATTGCAATGGCCTAACAAAATAGGCTAATTAAAAACCCTGTTCAATAGCTCCATAAATTCACCCAGCTGAGATTCCTTCTGGGGCAGTCACTTGTTCGCATTAACTAAAACATTAAACAGGGCCATGAAAACTGAAAATGTGTTATGATAACTTCATGTAAACAAGTACTTAACAACTGGCATATGCAGGAAAGCATTATTGCTTGTTATTTGTGCTCCCTAATCCCGCTTGTTTAATTACTATAAAATCCACACAAATTTGAGAAAATTCCAAGAGCACAGTTTACTTTAGGTCAACACGATTATGTCCTGATTTATGAATCCAGCCCCCTCCATAAAACTCAGAAGTGACTGTGCCAAAAGGGATTACTGTAACAGCTGTATTTAATGGTACAGCACATTTAGTAGCTAGTTATCAAGAAATAAATCTATCATGGATAAAACATATAAGTTAACATAAAATAGCAGCACTGAAAAGTTTGTCCCAGTAGTCATTATTTATCCACAAATTGAAGCAAATTATTCTTTCTAAATAACAGATGTAATTCCTTGGCAATAGTGGGTACTAGGATTCAGATGTTGACATAAATGTGGCCTATAATAGCACTCTTGCCTACAAATGTCTACTATCCAGAGTCAGATGGGTAAACTAATTTATACCACATTACAGAAAAAACATTATCAGGTTTTCAGGATATCCAGAATGAATACATAGGAGATAGATTTCCATACCAAGGAGGAAAGTACATGCAGATCTTTCTCACATATATTCATTGTGGATATCCTGAAAACCTAATGGAACTGGATGCGCCCTGAGGACTGGATTGAGCATTGCCTAGAGCTTATGGTATTTGAAAGGGAAAACAATAATGCCTTCAAGAAATCTTCATATTATATTTTTCAAATTCTACTGATCTTAATGATGATGAATTACAGAAATTTTCTAAAACTAAGTAGAAGCCAGAAAGTCTTGCTTGTATACTGTATATACTCAAATAAACAGATTTGTGGGGCAAAAACATGGCCCAAAATTGAGTCTCAGTTTATATTTGGGTCAGTGCTCACCCACCTCCCTCCCAGACTTGTTGCATGCCTTCCCCCAGGGCTTTCCCTAAGCCCTAGTGGTCCAGTGGTGGGTCAAGACAGGAGAGATCCCTCTCGTCTCCTGTCCCAGTTGACTCCAACAAATCCCACCCTCCCTCCCGCCTTCCAGACTTTAAAAAAAAACAAAAACAACTAACTTTAAAGTCCTGATGATCCAGCGGTGAACTGGGGCAGGAGTGATCTTCCTATGCTCCTGTAGTGTAGAGTCACTATCTGAAATAGCTAGTGCTTTAGAGCACAGTTCTTCAACCGCCGGTCCGCGGACCGGTGTCGGTCCGCAGAAAATTTCTGCCAGTCCGCGCAGGGCCGGTGAGATCAAGTCGGCAGTTAAATTTCCTGCCGACTGCGGTTCCTCCCAACTGCGGTTCCTGCTGACTAATGTTCCTCCCAGTCTCAGGCGATCAAGATAGGCTGTCAACGTCGGGGCCTTCCTTTCTGAGTCTCGCCTGTTCGGAAACAGGAAGTTGAAACAAAATAGGCGGGACTCAGAGAGTGAAGGTCCCAACGTCGGCAGCGTGTCTTGATCGCCGCCCCTGCCGAGTTACTGAAGAGGGCCACGGGGAAGTTGCGATTAGAATGGAGAGAGCTGCAGATTCAGGTGCAGGTGGAGGGAGATGGTCAGCGTGTGCGAACAAGATCCTGGGAAGCCTTCACAGTGGCTGTCTCTCCTCCCACCAGCTCTCCTATTTGCCAGGGCAGTGATTTACCGGCAACTTCCTGCAGGCAAGTACTGAGAGCTGCTGGAAGGGGAGGAAGCCACTGTAGGAGGCTGGGAAGGTGCTGGATAAAGGGAGAGCTGTTACTGGACTTGAAGGGAGTTAGAAGGAGAGATGCTGCTGGGAGGGGAGGAGGGAAAGGGATGGGAAGAGAGTTAATGTTGGATAGAGGGAGGAGGGAAGGGAGAAGAAAAAAAAGGAAGGAGGGTAGGGAGAAAGAAAAAAGGAAGGAAACAGCTGGCAGGGAGATTACAGGAAGGGAAGAGGGTCAGGGTGGAATGGAGAGATCAGATGAGGGAAAGGGGAAAGAGAGGAATGAGAAAGTAGAGAGACATTGATGCTGGAAAGGGGGTCAGCAGAGAAATGAGAGAGGGATAAAGATGCTAGATCTGGTGTAGGAGAGATAAAAATGAAGAAGGCAGTGAAGCTGGAATGAATGATGTAAAAAGGAGAGAGGAGGATGGACAGGGAAGAGGGGCATAGAAAGAAGTCAGATACATATGGAAGGGGAGAGGGCAGACATTGGATGGAACGGGCAGATGCTGGAAGGAAAAGAGTGAAAAGAAGATGAAAGCAGAAACCAGAGACAACAAAAGGTAGAAAAAAATAATTTTATTTCTATTTTGTCATTAGAATATATCATATTTGAAATATATATCCTGCTAGAGACATAACTGGGGACAGCAGTATTCTGTTAGCATGATATTTCTATGTAGCATTCTATAATAACTTGGCTTGTTTAGTTTTCTTGATAGTAGAGGGGATATATGTGAAGGGGAGGGGAGACAGGGGTTTTGTATATTTGTATTTATAAAATCACAATTGTTCAGAATATTGTTTCTTTTTATACTTTAATAAAATACGTTCAATATAAAATCATAATTGCGGCTTGTGCAGATGGGATCAGATGGTTTGCGGGGACCGAGCTCACTGAGAAGGGGCGTAAACGGGGTTTTTAAATTTTAGTCCTAATAGTTTGCCGGTCCACAAAATAATTCTTTTATTTCTGCCGGTCCACGGGTGTAAAAAGGTTGAAGAACACTGCTTTAGAGGGCAAGGGGGGGAGGGTCATTCGGGAAGTGCTGTCCTTCATGGGGGGGGTTGTACAGGCCTTCCGGAGGGGTGCAGTCCTTCGTGGGAGGTTGTACAGGTCTTCCTGGAGGGTGCAGTCCTTCGTGGGGGGGGGGGGTTTGTACAGGCCTTCAGGGGGGGACAGGCAGGCCTTGGGTACAGGCCTTTAGGGGGGACAGGCAGGCCTTGGATGCAGGCCTTCAGAGGTGGGATGTAGGCCTTCAGGGGCCGACAGACCTTCAAGTGGGGACAAACCTTCAGGGGAATGGGCCCTGGTGTAAAAGTACAGGGAGGGATGGAGGGAAGGGGGGGTTCAAAGAGATGTGCATATGCCGGACTTTGGGGGGAAGAAATAATGGGTCTAAAAATAGAGGAGAGGGAGAGAGATGATGGGCAATAGGATTTAGGTAGGGAAGGAACAGAAAGGGAAAGATGGTGTGGAGGGGGATAGGGATACTGGATAGGAGGGTAGTTGGGAAGGAGGGAGAGATGCTGGATGAAAGGGTATTTGAGAAAAAGGTGGATCTGTGGATGGAGACGAAAAAAGGAAATATGCCAGACCTCTAGGGAAGGGAAACGGAAGGGAGGACAGAGATGGCAGATGGATGATTAGCATGGAGAAAGAAGAAAGAAGGAGACCCTGGCAAGCAAGTTATCAGAAGACAACCAGAGCCTGGGACCAACAAGATTTGAATAATGACCAGACAACAAAAGGTTGAAAAAAATCAATTTATTTTCTGTTTTGTGATTACAATATGCCAGATTTGAAACATGTATCCTGCCAGAGCTGGTGTTAGACCGCAAAAGTGTGCTAGGATTTAACAGAGAGAGGAAAAGTCTTTTTTGTTTGTTTACATCACAGCGCCAGTGTGGTTAGGAGAAGGCAAAGGGGATGAAGAGACTATAAAGGGGTGAAGAAGTTATAAAATAAACTCACCAGGATGTTTTAAAAAAAAACAAACACCCAATTGGGCAGGAAAATTGAATTGAATCAAAAAATCGATTCAATAGGCTGAATCGAATCAAAATTTTTCCCCTGAATCGGGCAGCACTACTCTCCAGGATGTGAAGGGAAAATGAGTTTCCTTGGGGTTGGAGAAAAATATGTCCCTGCATTATTTTCTACTTACCAGTTCACAGAAATCAGGTTTGGAATTGCTGATTAACAGACATTTACATAATCTTAAGTGATCAAGAAGGTGCTCATGAGATATCAGGATTCTCTCGATTTACATAACATATTGGAGATAAACAACCAGGACTGATATGTATAACTGAAACACTTACCATCCTCTAATAACTCAGTCATTCAAAAAATTTGCTCATAATCATCCACCTTGAGCACGTTGAAGGGGAGGAGGGACTACATTGATTTATAAGGAATTTTTAAACATCTCTTTAGCAAATACTTTTAGCAATAAAGAAATAGAGGTGATAACATAAGGGGTGATAACAGGATTGAGCTCCAGTGTGGAGTACTTTATGTGCCAGAGTTAAGGTTTTGCGTTGGATACAAGAAGAGATGGGGAGCCATGAAAACATGCCAGGAAGGAGACAATGTGGTTGTGTCAATGAGCACAGAGGATCCTTACAGAAGTGTTCTGAACCATCTGCAGTTACTTAAGGGCAAAGGGTGGAAGACCGAAAAGACAAATGTTGCAGTAGTCAAGGAATGATGTTACAAGAGTGTAAATATGACAGAGGGAAAGGAAACAGGTGAGTACAACCAAAGAAATGTGGATACTGAAAGAAAGAGTTGTAGATCTAAAGTCACTACAAGGTATTTCATAGAATCTATTACGGTTATAGAAGAGACTCATAATGTAGGACCTGTAGAGGGGTAAGAGATGGAAGGTGACCCAAAATGCCACAGTTTTTGAAGGATTCAGAGTAAGTTTAATAGAGAGAGTTATCTACAGTGTCTAGACGTTTTTGGAGGATTGAAAAGTCAGGAGCAGTGGGATACTGGGCAGATATCAAAAGAATGTCGTTGGCACACATGTAAAATCTGACAAATGAAGATTGAATTAATGATGTCAAAGGAATAAGAAATATGTTAAAGACAGGTGGGAAAGGTACTGAACCCTGGGGAACCCCTGAGGTGAAGGGAGCATTGAATGAGGTGATCATCTTTTAACACAAATTGGAAAGTAGGCACCTTGAATGAGCCTGGAGGAAAGAGATAAAGCACAGTTACTTACCGTAACAGGGATCATCTGGGGACAGCAGGCAGATATTCCCACAAGTAGGCAGCATATTCTCACATGTGGGTGATGTCATCCATAGAGCCCAGTATGGACAGTATGAAAAGTGAACTGTCACTTAAGTTTTAAGAAACTTCATGATTGCCCACACCATGCATGTGCGACTGCCTTCCCACTCGACATAGGCTCATGGTACCTCAGTTCTGTAAGCAAGCTAAGAAGCCAACCAGGGAAGGTGGGAGGGATGTGAGAATATCTGCTTGCTGTCTCCAAATAACACCTGTTACAGTAAAGCAACTGTGATTTATCATAGGACAAGCAGGCAGCACATTTTCACACGTGGATCTCCCTAGCTGAACATAATTAGATGGAGGAAGAGTTGGCCATTAAGAAAAAAATAAATTCTGTAATACTGCTTGGCCGAAATGACCATCTCATCTTGAATAAAATTCTAGACAGTAGTGAGATGTGAATGTGTGAATTAAGGACCAAGTAGCTGCTTTGCAAATTTCATCAATAGGAGTGGAATGTAAGAAGGTTAATGATGCTGCCATAGCCCGGACTTTGTAGTTCTTTTGGTTATAGGCTTCCCAATCTGTTAGGATCAAAAGAGACGAACAGTTGAGGTGATGTCCTGTGTGGCTTAGTTCACTGTATGTAATAAGCCAAGAAGTATGAAGAGCTGTTTCTCTAGGATGAGCATGCAGTTTTGGTAAGAAAACTGGTAGCACAATGGACTGATTGAGATGAAATTCTTTGACAACTTTTGGGAGGAATTTAGGATGGTGCGAAGAACCACCATGATAGAATACTGTGAATGGTGAGTCAGACACCAAGGCTTGGAGTTCACTCACTCTACGAGCAGAAGTGAAAGAAATAAAAAAAGGCCACTTTCTAAGTGAGAAACTTGAGATGAGTAGAAGCCATTGGCTCAAATAATGGTTTCATTAGAGTAGCTAGGACTACATTAAGATTCCAGACAACTGGAGATGGCCTGAGTGGAGGTTTGGAATTGTATAGACCCTTCATAAACCTATGAGGATGAGAGGCCAGAGATATATTGTTGACTGGAATGTGAAAAGCATTAATAGCATTTAGGTGAACTCTGACCGAAGTAGTTTTTAGTCCAGAATTGGAAAGATGGAGAAAATAATTTAACACTGATGATAGAGATGAAGATGGAGCAACTTGGTTGTGGAAAGTACACCAAAGTATTAAAACATGTCCACTTCTGTAGGTAATATTGCTATGTTGAAGGTTTTCTGAAAGCAGCAATAATGGATTGTACAGCTCACAGAGATTAGGATCTGCTGAAGACAGGCAGAAAGCTATGAGGTGTAGCGATTTCAGATTGGGATGTAAAAGAGATCCCCGACTGAGTGAGCAGAGATGGAAAGATTTGCAAGGGAATTGGATCCTTGGTAGTCAGCTGGAGTAGAAGGGAGTACCAAGGTTGTCTGGACCACCGAGAACCTTTCAGAATCATGGTGGCCGATTCTGTCTTGAGTTTGGATTGGAGGAAATGCATATAGGAACTTGTCTATCCAATCCAGAAGAAAAACTTCTGCTTCCAGATGGTGAATACTGCCTGAAACAGTATTGAGGCAATTTGTGATTGTGGGGAGAGGCAAACAGATCTATCTGAGGAGTTCCCCATAGTGAAAAGACGTGGTGATACACTTTGGAGTTGAGAGTTGTGTGGTTGAAGAAATCTGCTGAGTTTGCATGCAAGAGTTCATGTTGTCTGCTAGATTGTCCGTGCGAACCAGGAAGACTTGATTGGATAGGCTGCTCTGAAAGGTTTGAAGAGCATATCGAATTGCTCTGAGTTCCAATACGTTGACATGGAATGTTTTCTTTTGAACAAATGACCTTGCTTGTGAAGACCGTCCAAGTAAGGCCACATCTGTGGTGAGCACGTTCTGATGTGGAAGGATGTGAAATAGTAGATCTCTGGAAAGATTGGTCGATTCCATCCATCCCTTAAGAGACTGACAAAGAGATGAGGTGACTAATATTTTGAGAAAAGGGGTCGATAGCCTGAGACCACTGAGAGGCTAGGGTCCATTGAACTGGTGTGAGATGGAGTCTTGTCAGAGGGTAACATGGACTGTGGATGCCATGTGCCCCAAGAGCCATATCATCTGCCTGGCTGAAATGGACTGTAGACAAGAAACTTGCTTGCAAAGGTGGATCAACGTGTCTTTGTTGAGGAAGGAAAGTCCGTAGCTGCATAGTATTGAGAAAGGCTCTTATGAATTGCAGTCTTTGTTGAACTGTTCCAGAAGCAGACATGATGGGGGTCTTTGAAGATAGAGCAGTGACTCCAAAAACTATTATCATACACAAGTTGTTTTTTTTTAATTCTTTATTCATTTTTAAACTTTCAACAAGCAAATTATAATACAACTAGTGTTTTAGCCCGTTACATTAACGGGTGCTAGAGTAGATGTCTGTCTGTCTTTTTTGTTTTTTTAATTTGTCTCTCTCTCCTTGGACGCTGTCATTCTTTCTGTCTGTGTCTTTCCCTGGCCCCCTGTCTGTCTATCTTTATTTCTAACTCTATCCTCTTCCCTCAATCCTGCATGTGGCCTTTTTTCTTTCTCCTCCTGGACGACCAGGGAAGAAAAGGGTACATCAAGGAAGATAAACAAATCGCAGACAAACTAAATTCCTTCTTTGCGTCCGTCTTTACGAAGGAGGACACCTCAACAATACCTGAAGCGGAGAAAGTGTTTGCAGGAGAAATAGAAGACAGCCTCACCACAGTTGAAGTGGACTTAGACCAGATATACTATCAGATCGACAAACTTAAAAGTGACAAATCCCCTGGTCCGGATGGAATTCACCCGAGAGTCTTAAAGGAATTGAAGGTTGAAATCGGAGAGTTATTGCAAAAACTTGCAAACCTGACAATCAGAACTGGACAGATACCGGACGACTGGAGGATAGCGAACGTCACGCCAATTTTTAAAAAAGGATCGAGAGGGGAACCGGGCAACTATAGGCCTGTGAGTCTTACGTCTGTCCCCGGCAAGATGGTTGAAGCACTGATCAAGGATAGCATAGTCTGGCACTTGGACGCACACGACTTGATGAAACCCAGTCAACATGGATTCAGGAAAGGGAAATCATGTTTGACGAATTTACTCCAATTTTTTGAGACTGTGAACGAGCAAATTGATAGTGGGAAGCCGGTGGACATAATATACTTGGACTTCCAGAAAGCGTTCGACAAAGTTCCACATGAAAGACTTCTCAGGAAACTACAAAGCCATGGCATAGAGGGGGATATACAAAGGTGGATAGGCAAATGGCTGGAAAACCGAAAGCAGAGAGTGGGCATAAATGGGAAGTTCTCCGACTGGGAGAAAGTGACTAGTGGTGTACCCCAGGGCTCGGTACTTGGGCCGATCCTTTTTAATATTTATATCAATGACCTGGAGGAAGGAACAACCAGTGAGATCATCAAGTTTGCAGATGATACAAAACTATGCCGGGCAATCAGATCGCAGGAGGATAGAGAGGAACTCCAGAGCGACTTGTGTCGGTTAGAAACATGGGCGGAGAAATGGCAGATGAAGTTCAATGTGGAGAAATGCAAGGTAATGCATTTAGGCAATAAGAATAAGGAATACGAGTATACAATGTCAGGTGCAACTCTGGGGAAGAGTGAACAAGAAAAGGACCTGGGTGTACTGATAGATAGGACCCTGAAGCCGTCGGCACAATGCGCGGCAGCGGCAAAGAAGGCAAATAGAATGTTGGGCATGATAAAGAAAGGAATCTCGAGTAGATCGGAGAAAGTTATAATGCCGCTTTATAGGGCAATGGTCAGACCACACTTGGAATACTGCGTCCAACATTGGTCTCCCTACCTAAAGAAGGATATAAAACTGCTGGAGAGGGTGCAGAGACGAGCAACAAAACTGGTGAAGGGTATGGAGAAACTGGAATACGAGGATAGACTTATAACACTAGGATTGTTCTCCCTAGAGAAAAGGAGACTGCGTGGGGATATGATCGAGACCTTCAAAATACTGAAAGGAATCGACAAAATAGAGCAGAGAAGATTATTTACATTGTCCAATTTGACACGGACTAGAGGACATGAAATGAAGCTAAGGGGGGACAGGTTCAGGACTAATGTCAGGAAGTTCTGCTTCACTAAGAGAGTGGTTGACACCTGGAATGCCCTCCCAGAGGAGATTATTGCGGAATCGACCGTCCTAGGCTTCAAGAGCAAACTAGATGCATATCTCCTTAAGAGAGGCATATAAAGATATGATGAACTATAAATTACGCCAGGGTACACCTGGCAGGGCCTCCGCGTGCGCGGATCGCCGGACTTGATGGACCAAAGGTCTGATCCGGAGATGGCAGTTCTTATGTTCTTATGTTCTTCTCACTTCCTTCCAACGTCTGCTCCCCCTGTCCTCCACACTTCCATTCGGTGTGTCTCCCTCTCTCTACCCCTTCCATCTACTGTTCACCCTCTGTCTTGCCCCTCTCTTCTCTTTCCATCCAGTATCCGTCCTCTCTCTCTCTGTTCCATATGTCCTCCCTCCATCTCCTCCTTCATTTTCCCTTGGTATGGCATACCTTCCTCCTTCCCTCCAAGCCATTCTCTCCCCCTCTGCTCCCTTTCCTCATTTAACTACTTCATTGGTCAGCAACAGCATTCACAATTCATTGTTGTTGCTGGCTTCAGGTCTTTCTCTCTGGCCGGTCCTGTCTTCATGAAAACAGGAAGTAGGCAGGACCGGCCAGAGAGGAAGGGCTGAAGCCAGCAACAGCAGCAAATTGTAAATGCTGCTGCTGCCTGAAGCACCCGAGGCAGACGCTTCTCTCCCCTCCTAGCCCAACCCCCGCTGACTCTGCGACCCTCCCAGCGAGATGACTTTAATATCAAACCTCCCTCCAGTGTTGGCAGCCGCAGCAAGCTAAACAGGCTGTTTCGGGCTTTCTCCTGCCGTTGAGTCCCTCTGTCGCGTTGTACAAATTTTTTTTACATAGTTCCCCCCCCCCCGACATCCAATTCACCCCCCTGCATGACCGCTCGCATCCCCACCTCGAAGGACCGCTCGCACGCACCCGCACCCCGAAGGACCGCTCGCACGCACTCCCACCCCCAGCCTGAAGGACCGCTCGCACCCCCACAGCCTCCGGACCCCCCCCATCATGTAGAAGCTCCTACCGGTGTCCTGCTGCTTCCTCTTGGCGGTCCCGGCCCTTCTGTGAGCCCTGCACCTGTGCTGCTTCTTCCGGTGTTCCCGCCCTTTCTCTGACGTCAAGCCCTCTTGCCCCGCCGACTCCCCGACACGATCGGGGCAAGAGGGAGCTCAAGCCCTCTTGCCCCAGTCAACCGCGGCACCCCCGACACGATCAGGGCAAGAGGGAGCTCAAGCCCTCTTGCCCCCCCCCAACTCCCCGACTCGATCGGGGCAAAAGGGAGCCCAAGCCCTCTTGCCCCGCCGACTCCCCAACAATATCGGGCCAGGAGGGAGCCCAATCCCTCCTGGCTCTGGCGACCCCCCCCCCCGCTAGTTGTTCGGGCCAGGAGGGAGTCCAAGTCCTCCTGGCCCTGGCGACCCCCCCCCCCCGCTAGTTGTTCGGGCCAGGAGGGAGCCCAAACCCTCCTAGCCATGGCAACCCCCTATCCCCACCCCGCACGACATTACAGGCAGGAGGGATCGCAGGCTCTCCTGCCCTCGACGCAAACCCCCCTCCCCCCAACGACCGCCCCAAGAACCTCCGACCGCCCCCCCAACCGACCCACGACCCCCCTGGCCGACCCCCACCCCCCTTCCCCGTACCTTTGTGTAGTTGGCCGGACAGACGGGAGCCAAACCCGCCTATCCGGCAGGCAGCCAATGACGGAATGAGGCCGGATTGGCCCAGCCGTCCCAAAGCTCCGCTTACTGGTGGGGCCTAAGGCGCCTGGGCCAATCAGAATAGGCCTGGGAGCCTTAGGTCCCTCCTGGGGGCGGGGCCTTGGACACATGGTCGGGTTGGGCTGCGTTCAAGGATCAACAGTGGCTATCATGCACAGGCCACAATTTGAATCTTGTGTTGATTCATGGACTGAAGCACAATGATGAATCCGATTCTCCAGTTGCTGATGTAAATGGGCTGATAAATCTTGCAAAAGACACAGTCGCGCATGTCAAGCATTCAAGAATGCATCACAAGCTTGAGACTAGCCTTAAATAGGCTGTTCCAATGAGATAGAATAGCATCTATAAAATGCTGGAATCAATATCTCAAAACCTACCACATCTTAAACAACTGGCTAATGAGTATAGGGATAAAAAACTTCAGAGGCTACTTTTGGATTTGAATGAAGCACTATTAAGTGTGTCTTGAACAACTTTGATGCGGCAACAACTGTCTACTGATAAGACACCTACCCTCTGCAATGTCCTTCCAACACATGCTCAGTTGTTCAAACATCCAGTGGCGTACCAAGGTGGGGGGCGGTCTGCCCCGGGTGCACAGCTGGCCATTCACCGGGGAATAGGCTGCCGCCGGGGAAAGGCTGCCATTGCCGATATCAGAAAGAAACCGCCGCCGAGTTCTCCCTCCCTGCTTCTCTTCCCCGCGCGCTGACCAACTCTAGCCGTCCGACGTCAATCGCTGCCTGGCTGGCCCGGAACGTCCTCTCCGACGTTAGAATTGACGTCGGGCAGCCAGAGTTGGTCAGCCCGCGGGAAAAGAAGTAGAGAGAATTCGGCACCGGCATGTTTCCGATGGCCAGTGACAGCCTTTCCCTGGCGGTGGTGGCAGCAGAATGTTTTCCAATGGTGGTGGCATGGGGGAGGGCAGGGAGAAAGAAAGAAAGGGGGGGGGAGACAGGGAGCCAGAAAAAAAGAAAGGGGGCAGGTGAAAGAAGGAAAAAAAATGGGGGGAGAGAGAGAAAGAAAGACAGACATACAGAAAGAAAGGGGGCATGGAGAGAGAAAGTCAGACATACAGAAAGAAAGGGGGGATGGAGAGAGAAAGTCAGACATACAGAAAGAAAGGGGGCATGGAGAGAGAAAGAAGGGGCAGGGTGAAAGAAAGAAATGGGGCACGGAGAGAGAAAGAAGGGGCAGGGTGAAAGAAAGAAATGGGGCACGGAGAGAGAGAAAGACATACAGAAAGAAAGGGGCATGGAGAGAGAAAGAAAGAAGGGGACAAGATGAAACAAAGAAAAAGTTGGGGGAGGGAATGAGGTCTGGAGGAGAGGAAGCATACAGGAGGCTGAAAGAAGGGAAAAAATATTGGATGCACAGTCAGAAGAATAAAATGCAACCAGAGACTGATGAAATTACCAAACAAAGGTAGGAAAAATGATTTTATTTTCAATTTAGTGATCAAAATGTGTCCGTTTTGAGAATTTATATATGCTGTCTATATTTTGTACTATGGCCCCCTTTTACTAAACTGCAATAGCAGTTTTTAGCGCAGGGAGCCTATGAGCGTCGAGAGTAGCGTGGGGCATTCAGTGCAGCTCCCTGCGCTAAAAAACGCTATCGTGGTTTAGTAAAAAGGGAGGGGGGAATCTGTCTATTTTTGTATAGTTGTTACTGAGGTGACATTGCATAAAGTCATCTGCCTTGACCTCTTTGAAAACCCGCGGAATATAAATGATAATTAACATTTTCTCTGCGTACAGTGTGCTTTGTGTTTTTAAAATTTTATTTTTGGTAGATCATTTTGACTTGGCCACGAAGGTAAGGGGGAGGGAGGGAGGGGAGCTGCTGAAAGACATCTAGTAATCCTTGCAGGCTTGACTGTGCAGGGAATTATTTTTGTAAAATTATGTTTTGCTATGTGACTGGCATTATTTAGACTTTAATTTCTATGAATGAATAGAATGAAAATGATATAAAATTACTTGCTTGTTTTTATGTGCGTGCGCTGAAGGAAAGTGGAGAGAGAGTGGGCTGAGGACGCTGAAGGGAAATGGGGAAGAGAGAGTGGGGAGAAGACGCTGATTTATAAATTTACAATTGTACAGAATATTGTTTCTTTTTATACTTTAATATAATAAGTTCAATATAAAACAATTCAAGGCTTTTGTGGATGGAATCAGGTGGTTTGTGGGGATGAGGACCGAGCTTATGGGGATTAGTCCAATAAAATGGTATTTTCTTATTTCTCATTATTTGTTTTATTTTTATTTGTTAATTTGTAAAGTGGTGATTGTTATATATCAGTTTTTTCAAATTTACATCTACTGTCTTTATATTTTGCACAGAATTAGAGGACATGTATTACTGTTTTTGTGGTGTTACATTGTATGCAGAGTCTGGTTTCTTGGCTGTTCAGTTTAACTTTTGTCTACATATTTCTATTTTTAGTTTGTGATTATTTCATATTGGGCAAGGGTGTATCTGTCTGTGTGTATGAAAGGGACATGGCTTTCTGATAGCATTGACTGTACAGGATCAATTGACTGTGCAGGATCTGGTTTGTTTAGTTTTACAATGTATGTGTTGGTGTTCTAGTGCTCACTGCAATGTTTTAAGATGCTGCCTTTTCCTAGGTACACTCTTGTGCGATATGTAGATTGTTACTAAAAATCATATTTTTCATATAGATGGGGGGGGGTGTCAAAAAATGATGGGCCCCAGGTGTCACATATGCTAGGTACGCCATTGCAAACATCTGACTGTTACTGCAACAGATTCATCAATTGTTGCTGCCATAAAGAAGAATTTTGAACAGTTAATTAACATTTCCTGGTTCATCCATTGCATAGCATTGCTTCCCTTTTACATCCATGTCTGAAAAATAATCCAGTTATTTTCCCACAAGATGCAAAACAGAGGCAATCATATCTTTGAAGAGGTTGTACCAAGAAGTTGAAATGGAAGGCTCGAGTTCAGATTTGGATCTATATTCCCTAGAGATCATCACTGTGGGCCAGGTCCCTCCAAAAGAATGAAAATGGATGCAACCGTTGGTTTCCTGAGTGACTTTTATGAAACAATGTCTCCTCAGAAGGCTGCTGTTAATGAGGTGGATAGTTATCTATGTTTAACTGATATTGATGCTGATGTTTTGAGATTTTGGAAAAATAAGCAACAAAGCTGGCCAAAACTAACAAAGGTTGCACATGTGATCCTGTGCATTCCAGCTACCAGCACATCTTCAGAGAGGGCATTCTCTATTGTGGGAAGGACTGGAAGAAAGGAGAGCTAGACTGAATCCAGAGATTGTGGATGATTTGTTGTTCATCCATGGATTAAAAAAATCAGGACTGTTAAAAAGTACAGGTTAATAGAAACATAGAAACACGATGGCAGATAAAGGCCAAATGGCCCACCTAGTCTGCCCATCTGCAGTAACCATTATCTCTTTCTCTCTCTGAGATCTCCCATGTACCTATCTCAGGCACTTTTGAGTTCAGACACAATCTCTGTCTCCACCACCTCCTTCTGGGAGACTGTTCCATGCATCTACCACCCTTTCCGTAAAAAAGTATTTCGTTAGATTACTCCAGAGCCTATCACCTCTTAACTTCATCCTATGCCCTTTCATTGCAGAGTTTCCTTTCAAATGAAAGAGACTCAACTCATGTGCATTTACATTACGTAGGTATTTAAATGTCTCTATCATATCTCCCCTCTCCCTCCTTTCCTCCACCAGTATACAGATTGAGATCTTTAAGTCTGTCCCCCATACGCCTTATGATGAAGACCACATACCATTTTAGTAGCATTCCTCTGGACCGACTATCCTTTTTATATCTTTTTGAAGGTGCGGCCTCCAGAATTGTACACAATATTCTAAATGAGGTCTCACCAAAGTCTTATACAGGGGCATTAATACCTCCATTTTCCTACAGGCCATACCTCTCCCTATGCAACCTAGCATCCTTCTAACTTTCGCCATCACCTTTTCAACCTATTTGGCCACTTTAAGACCATCACATACAATCACACCCACGTCCTGCTCTTCTGTCGTTCTTCATCCCCTAAACTGTACTGTTCCTCGGGTTTTTGCAGCCCAAATGCATGACCTTGCATTTCTTAGCATTAAATTTTAGCTGCCAAATTTCAGACCATTTTTCAAGCTTTGCCAGTTCGATCAGTATGATCTCTTCAGTTATAGACCTATAGCAAATATCCCATTATTTGAGAAAATACTGGAGAACATTGTAGCTGCTCAATTCATAGATTTCTTGGAACATAATATCTTCCATCCTATTCAGTTCAGTTTCATGAAAAGTTTTGGTACTGATATTTTTTGGGGGAAACTTCAGTAAATGAGATTAGATTAAGCAATTATAATTCAATGTGAACACTTAGGTAGGCAATCCCTGGTGTGAATCCTTCACCTCCCTTCACTCTAGGCTGTCTTGGAAGTCCTCAGTTCGTATCAAAGCAGATGGTTAGCCCTAGAGTAGAAACATAACAGGGAGGGCTAAGGGAACACTCCCCGAGAAATAAGTTTTTTTTGCTCATTTCAAAACATTTAACACAAAATAATTAACTATTTAACATACATAACAAGGTGTAACAAAAAAGCCATCTACCTGAGTGCAACCTGCACTAATAGTCCTGGAGCTCTCAATGATACAGTAGCTCGGACTCTGACCTCTTTGATTTTCCTGCTGTAGAATCTACAAAGAGGTCTGGGAGGGGATGAAAGAACTCAAGCTTGTACCCCTTCTGAATCCCTTCACAACAGCAATGGTCTTCTCTGTCCTGGCCCCTGTTAAATAGAAACAAGATATCTTGCAAACAGGCATGTCAGACACAGAAAGCAGGCTAATTAACATCTGACAGGGCGGGCTTCATGACTAATGTGCCTATTTACTAGAAAGAAGATTATTGAGGTAAGTACCTAATTTTCCCTTCTAGTGCAATAAGCACATCTTTATCAATTTTTAACACTTGGGTGGGACAGATGAGCCTACAGAAAGAACTGAAGTCCCAAACATGGAATCCAATTTGGCTGCTACATCCACCCTAAAAAACTTGGTGAAAGTATGGAGGGAGGACCATGTGGCTGCTCTGCAAATTTCTTCAGGGGAAACTGCTCTAGCCTCTGCCCAAGAGGTTGCTACTTCCCTAGTGGAATGTGCCTTTAAGAATACAGGCGGTTGCTTTCCACTCCCAATATAGGCTAAAGAAATAGTCATATAAATCTATCCTGAAATGGTCACTTTTGAAACCAGGTGGCCCCAGTAGGTAGATCGTGCTAGCACAAAGAGATGATTCAACAGACAGAACTCATTTGTGACTTCCAGATACCGAAGCAACACTCTGCGAACATCCAGCAATTTCATGACTTGGTCATTTCTTCTTGAACTCCAAGGGTGTGAAAGCAGGTAGCTGTACTTCCTGGTTGACATGAAAACTTGAGACTACCTTGGGCAAGAAAGAGGGGATTCTACACAGTACTATCACATTCTCTGAAATCCTGAGGAAGGGTTCTTTGCAGGATAACGCCTGTTGTCCCAACACTCGTTGTGCTGTGACAATCACCAGAAACGCCGTTTTAACCATCAGTTCCATCATGGATGCCTCCTCCAGAGGCTCATACGGAGCCTTAGCGAGAGCCTACAGGACGAGATTAATACTCCACATATAATAGAGGCAATATATGCAAATTAATCTCATGCCTATTCATTGTGGATATCTTGAAAACCTGACTGGCAAGGGCGTACTCCAGGACTGACTTGAGAAACACCAACATAGGCCACCGCCATTGCATTGCACCTCTCAGTTCTGCAGACAAGTTCAGAGTGTCTTCAGGGCTAGACGAATGGTCCTCAGCTCTAGCTGTTGATCAATCACCTCCTCTGAGCTTCTGACCAAAGCCTCTGCAAGGGATGCCCCATGCACAGCCCTCTCCAACTGTACAGGCTGGCATCTGTCATCAGTATGACCAAAGTGGAGAGTGAAGCAGCACTTCCAAGAATAGAGACTGAAGCTCCAGCCACCAGTTCAGACTGCAATATTCTTCTGGAGGGGCATCTGCAACACATCTGTTTGCAGAGACCAATAGGATATTAGCACATTATCTATATATATTTATCACCTCTGTAAGTTGCATTTTGACCACTTGGACTGTGACACACAATATTAATTTACCTTCTATAACTTGACCAGTTGAGTCTACTCTACACCAAGTAACATAGTAGATAATGGCAGATAAAGACCCGAATGGTCCATCCAGTCTGCCCAACCTGATTCAATTTAAATTTTTTCTTCTTAGCTATTTCTGGGCAAGAATCCAAAGCTCTACCCGGTTCTGTGCTTGGGTTCCAGCTGCTGAAGTCTGTCAAAAGTTTTCTGAAAGTCTAGATATGCTATATTAACCGCCTCACCTTTATCCACATATTTATTCACACTCAAAGAAATGCAGCAAATTGGTAAGGCAAGTAATCCCTTGGCTGAACTCATGCTAACTAACTCAGGTTTGTCTATATGTTCCGTAATTTTATTCTTTATAAAAGTTTCCACTATTTTGCCCAGTACCAAAATCAGACTTACCAGTCTGTAATTTCCCAGATCACCCCTTTAAAATCAGCATTATATTATAAAGTTCTTTAGGTAATTGCATACTGTTTATGTTTATTGTTTTATACAGCTGAAAATTCAAGTTACTCAATTTACATTACATTGTTGGACATTCTAAATAGCCTTTTATATTTCAGACATATATCAAAGCAGTTTAGAAATGATAAAACTATAAAATTTCTAATAAGGAGAAAAGAAAAAGGAGAAAAATAGAAAAACCAGTGCATGTTATGAATTTAAAAAAATAAAATGCTTCTTTTGCAGTGAAATTTACATTCATTATGAAATAATATACATTTTTAGATGACAAATCCACTTGAGCATAGCAATCCTAAGATTTTGTTCTTCAATCTTTTTACACCTATGGATCGGCGGAAATAAAATAATTATTTCGTGGACCGGCAAACTAATAAGACTGAAATTTTTTAAAATCCCATCGCTGTGAGCTCGGTCCCGTTAACCATCTAATCCCATCCGCACAAGCCTCAAATAGTTATGAATCAAGTATAAAAAGAAACAATATTCTGTACAATTGTCATTTTATAAATATAAATAATACAAGGCAAGGATCAACAAAACCCCCGTCTCCCCTCCCCTTCACATTTATCCCCCTCTACTATCAAGAAAACTGAATAAGCCAAATTATTACAGATTATTACACAAATATCATGCTAACAGAATACCGCAGTCACACATGGAAGGAATGGTGTTAGGGGGAGTGCAACTAGGGCAACTGCCTCCTGGTCAGAGAGAGCCCTAAGCCAGCTGGAAGCTAAAGAAGCACTGCCTGGGCTTTGCACTTCCCAGTTATGTCTAACATTAGCTCTAGCAGGATACATATTTAAAATCTGATATATTCTAATCACAAGATAGAAATAAAATTATTTTTTTCTACCTTTTGTTGTCTCTGGTTTCTGCTTTCATTGTCTTTTCATTCTCTTCCACCAGCGTCTGCCCTCTGTCTCTTCAATCCAGCATCTGCCCCTTCCATCCAATGTCTGCCCTCTCCCCTTCCCATATGGTATCTGCGTTCTTTCTATGCCCCTCTCTCCTACACCAGATCTAGCATCTTTGTCCTTCTTTCCTTATTTCTCAACTGACCTCCCTTCCCAGCATCAATCTCTCTCTACTTTGTCATTCCTCTGTCTCTCCCCTTTCCCTCATCTGATCTCTCCATTCCATCCTGACTCCTTCCCCTACTCTAATCTCCCTGCCAGCTGTTTCCTTCCAATTTTCCTCCTCCTCTGTCCAGCAGTATGTTCTTCCTTTCTTCCTCCCCTTATCAACAGTAACTCTCTTCCCTTCCCTCTGTCAGCAGTATCCCCTTCCCCTCCCTTGTCTAGGAGTACCCTTTCTCCCTTTCCTCCTCCTCCCCTTATCCAACAGTAACTCTCGTCCCTTCCCTTTCCCTTCTCCCCTGTCAGCAGTACTCCCTTCCCCTCCCTTGTCCAGGAGTACCCCTTCTCCCTTCCCTCCTTACCTCTCCAGCAAATGTTTCCTCTATGTAGGCTAGCGGCAGCTGTGTGCTTTTAACTGCGGCACACAGCTGCTCCTCAGCAGTATTTTAGCCACGGTTTCATGAGGCAGCCTCGGAGCCTTTGGTAGGCCGGCCCACATCGCATCATCGACGCGGCCGGCCTAGCAAAGGCCCCAGGCTGTCTCATGAAACCGCGGCTAAAATACTGCTTAGGGGCAGCTGTGTGCCAAAGTTAAAAGTACACAGAGCTGCCACTGCTGGTCTGGGGGTGCGGAGACAAAGGCAGGAGCAGGAGACATACATGGCAGGAGTCCCGGTGGTGGAAGGCAGGAGTCCCGGCATAGCGACGGCAATAGAAGTTGCATGTCAACTGACGCCGGCACCTTTTGTTGCGGCGGGGACCCGAATCCTTCACAGACCAGCAAGAATTTTTTGCGGATCGGCGGTTGAAGAACTGTGCTCTATATCACCCAATATACTATATCTATCTATCTATCTATCTATCTATCTATATAAATATATATACACACAAGACAAAATGGTTATAATCCAGAACTCAATTCTTTAACAAAGGGCTCCTTTTACTAAGCTGCGCTAGCGGTTTTAGCGCACGCTACGCCACCATTGAGCTGGCGTTAGTTCTAGTCATGTAGCGCGGGGTTAGTGCGCGCTAATATTCTGTGTGCGCTAAAAATAGTACCACAGCTTAGTAAAAGGATCCCAAAGAGTTTTCAGTATTCTGTGACTCAAAATGGAACACTGTACTTTACATAATTTTCTTCCCTTGTCTTCCAACTAGAATATATTTTTGCTTTTTTTGTTGTGTTTTCTATTCAATTCCATTAATTTGTTTTATTCCTTCCAATTCTTTTGTTACAACTGTCTTGCTCCTAGAGCACCAAAGAGCCATGTAATTACGGAGGCAGTCAGGACATCCTTTCCCCAGAACATAAAAGTCGAGGTCATTGCACTTTTAAGGCTCGAGTCCCTGCATGAGAAAAGTCAATGTACATGACCAACTGCTGCATCTTAAAAAATAAAGAGCAAAATCTTAGCCAGGAGGAAAAAGCTAACTGCTTTTCCAGAACCTTCTAATATCCTGCTACCATCCTGTTTTCCCCCTATCCTTCATAGGCAGATGACAGATTCCTTTTTTCTCATCTGACTACTTTTTTGGGATCCTGAGCAGACCAATGACCACAGCTCCAGCCTCGACTCATGCACTGCCACTTGTTTTTTCAGCCTGCAATGGCTGATCACTGCTATAGCAGTTTTTAGCAATTGCCTCCTGCATCTTTTATGTGATGCTTCATTGGAAAGAATGATTTCTGCAGGTCATCTGTAGATAACAGCCTTATATTTTATACATGGTCACAATGTTCCTGATCTAAAGCATTTGTAATATATTGTTAAATATGGGGGTAGGAATAAACAATTTGTTTTAAGGTCTCACAATGAGTAGTGAGAGGGAAATGAAACTACGTAAATAAGGTCTCTTAGTTTTATAGTACCATATTCTAGATAACAAGACACATTAGGCCACACAGCTTTACCAATAAAGAAGTTGCCCTGATTTTAGCAATTCAGAAAGCCGCGCCAAAGTACACTCCTACTTGGTACCCATCAGCGGCTGAAGCTGGAACTCATGGCAGTGACCGACTGGGTTAGCAGCGGGACAGGAACGCAGAAAGCTCACTCCTCATTGCTACACCTCTGGACCACCCAGCAGCAGAGGAGGTACAATGGACAGGACAGGGAGAGGGGACAGGGTGGAGAGCCTGGGAGGGAGGGAGGAAAGGGGGCTGGGTACAGATCACTTATATTTGAGCAGGCAGCATATTCTCACATGTGGGGACTCTCCAGCTAACAAATAGGGTTGGAGGAAAATTGGTTTCTAATTGGAGATTAACGTTTGGAGCTGAACAGACTATCCTGTCTGTTAAGATTTTCCAAACAGTAGTGGGTCATGAATGTATGAACTGAGAACCAGGTGGCTGCTTTGCAGATATCCTCAATAGAAGTGGAGCGTAGATGGGCTACTTAACTTGCCATTGCTCGCACCTTATGTGCGGTTACATGATCCTCTAGTGTCAGACCAGTCTGAGCATAGCAGAATGAGCTACAGTTCACAATCCATGTGGAGATAGTTCTCTTGGTTACAGGAGTTCCCAGCTTGTTTGGGTCAAATGACAGCAGCAGCTGAGCAGAAGTTATGTGAAGCTTGGTTCTATCCAAGTAGCAAGGTAGAGCATATTTGCAGTCCAATGTATGAAGCAGCGCCTCAACCAGGGTGAGTGTGTGGCTTTGGAAAAAATACTGGAAGATTGATGGACTGGTTGAGATGAAACTCTAAAATGACCTTTGTTGGGATAAAAAAAAAAAATAGTATAAAGTGGATCTGCTCCTAGTGCCTGGAATTCACTGACTCAGCGCGCTGATATGAGAGCAATGAGGAAGACCACTTTCCAAGTGAGGTGCTTGAGAGATGAAGAGGGAGCTTGTGATTGTAGGGGGAAGCAAATAGGTTCACTTTTGGGGTCCCCCAAGTCACAAGGACCTGTCGCAACTACCCTGGAATAGACTGGAGTATTGGACACTCAAACTGCGCGAGGGAAACAAAATTCCTGGAGGCCATAAGGGACTGTTTCATGGAACAGCTGGTCACGGAACCAACATGAGGAGATGCCACTCTTGACCTAATCCTCAACGGGCTAGGGGAACCCGCAAAAGAGGTGGTAGTACTAGCGCCACTAGGTAACAGCGATCACAACATGATCCAGTGCAAGCTAGAAATAGGAACATCAAAGGTGAAAAGATCCACAACGACAGCACTCAATTTCAGAAAAGGGAACTACGAGGCCATGAGGAAAATGGTGGGAAAGAAACTAAACAACAGCTCAGAAAAGATGGAGACCGTAGAAAAAGCCTGGTCCTTACTCAAGGGCACGGTGCACGAAGCACAAAACCTGTATGTCCCCAGGTTTAGGAAAGGGTGCAAAAAGAATCGAACTAAAAACCCGGCGTGGATAACAAATGCAGTGAAAAAGGCGATAAGTGACAAGAAAACATCATTCAGCAAATGGAAAAAGGACCAAACCAAGGACAACCAGAAGGAGCACAAAAGGCACCAAAAGGATTGTCACCGAGTGGTTAAGAAAGCAAAAAGAGAATACGAGGAGAGACTGGCGGGGAAAGCAAGAAACTTCAAACCATTCTTCAGGTATGTGAAGGGGAAGCAACCGGCCAGGGAGGAAGTGGGACCCTTGGATGATGGAGACAGGAAAGGAGTGGTAAAGGAGGAAAAAGAGATAGCCGACAGGTTAAACAATTTCTTCTCGTCAGTCTTCACGAGTGAGGACACATCCAATATTCCAGAAACCGAGGAGATCATAAATGGAGACCAGGATGAAAAGCTGGTCCAACTAGAGGTAGGCCGAGAGGATGTCCTCCAACAGATAGACAGACTGAAGAGCGACAAATCACCAGGTCCGGACGGCATCCACCCAAGGGTACTAAAAGAACTGAGAAATGAAATAGCGGAAACACTTCGCCAAATATGAAACCTATCCTTAAAAACTGGGGAGATCCCAGAAGACTGGAAAATAGCAAATGTCACACCCATCTTTAAGAAGGGATCAAGGGGTGACCCGGGAAACTACAGGTCGGTGAGCTTGACCTCGGTTCCAGGAAAGATGATGAAAGCACTGGTTAAGAACACCATCTGCGAACACAGAAAAAGGTGGACAGCTGAAAGCAAGCAGCACGGCTTCTGCAAGGGAAAGTCGTGCCTCACGAACTTGCTGTACTTCTTTGAGGGAATAAACAGCCAGATGGATAAAGGGGAATCCATAGACATCATTTACCTTGACTTCCAAAAAGCTTTCGACAAGGTACCTCATGAACGGCTGCTTAAGAAGCTGTGGAACCACGGGGTGCAAGGGGATGTCCATCGATGGATCAAACACTGGCTGGCAGGCAGGAAACAGAGGGTTGGAATAAAGGGTCATTACTCAGAATGGCAATGGGTCACGAGCGGAGTTCCACAGGGGTCGGTGCTGGGACCGCTCCTGTTCAATATATTTATTGACGACCTGGAAACAGGGACGAAATGTGAGGTTATTAAATTTGCGGATGACACCAAACTCTGCAGCAGAGTTAGAACCACGGAAGACTGTGAAGACCTGCAAAGGGACCTAACGAGACTGGAAGAGTGGGCAAGAAAATGTCAAATGAGTTTTAACATTGAGAAATGCAAGGTCATGCATGTAGGGAAAAAGAACCCGATGTTCAGCTATAAAATGGGGGGATCATTGCTAGGGGTGAGCAGCCTTGAAAGAGACATGGGGGTGATGATGGACACAACATTGAAAGCATCAGCACAGTGTGCGACAGCCTCAAAGAAAGCAAACAGAATGTTGGGTATCATTAAAAAGGGTATCACGACCAGGACGAAGGAAGTCATCATGCCGCTGTATCGAGCAATGGTGCGCCCACATCTGGAGTACCTCAAGAAGGACATGGCAGTGCTTGAGGAAGTCCAGAGAAGAGCGACTAAACTGATAAAAGGTATGGAAAACTTTTCATATGCTGACAGGTTGGAAATGCTGGGGCTATTCTCCCTGGAAAAGCGGAGACTTAGAGGGGACATGATAGAAACCTTCAAAATCCTGAAGGGCCTAGAGAAGGTAGACAGGGACAGATTCTTCAGACTGAGGGGAACCACATGTACAAGGGGGCACTCGGAGAAATTGAAAGGGGACAGGCTTAGAACAAATGCTAGGAATTTCTTTTTTACTCAGAGGGTGGTGGACACATGGAACGCGCTTCTGGAGGTTGTGATAGGCCAGAGCACACTACAGGGGCTCAAGGAGACCTGGATAGGTTCCTAAAGGATAAGGGGATTGAGGGGTACAAACAGAAGTAGAGGTAGGTTATAGAAATAGTCAGGAACCACTTCACAGGTCATAGGCCTGATGGGCTGCCGCGGGAGTGGACCGCTGGGCACGATGGACCTCTGGTCTGACCCAGTGGAGGCAACTTCTTATGTTCTTAAGATGGAGGTATTGAGTGACCACTCATGCGGTTGTAGAATTCTGCTCAATTTGTCAACACATTCTGTTTTTCAGCTAGGTAGACTGCTTTCAGGAAAATGTTGCAATGGCCCAGGACCAGATCTGGATGGCTTCTTGGCAGAGACGAGATCCTGTTCCACCCTGCTTGTGAGCAGGGAGAATAGAAATATGTGTACACTTCTTTGAGTTCTAGAGAGCATAGCCAGTTATTCTTTTCTAAAAGAGGCAATAGGGTTACCAGGGAGAGTATACAAAACTTCTCTCTTTCACCAGGTACTAGTTGAGCGCACAGAGGTCTAGAATTGGGTGAATTCCTCCGGTCTTCTTCGGGATAAGGAAGTACCTTGAATAGAACCCCTTACTCCTCTCCTGCAGTGGAACTTTTTCTATTGCATTGAGTTGAAGGAGGGCTCTCTTATGGGAGTTGAAACAAGACTCTTTTGGAGGGTTTCTTCCGCAGTTGAAGGGCATAACCCTGACTCGCCACTTGAAGGACCCATTGATCTGATGTTATAAGTATTCAGCACTGTTGGTAATGGATGAGCCTGCCTCCTATTGGGAGAGTCTGAGGTGAGGAATGAGATACATCAGCTAAGCTCTCAAAGAGGGAGTCAAAATAACTGCAGCTGCTTAGGTTGAGTAGGCGCAGAAGTTTTCTGTTACCTTTGTTGCCTTGGGCACCTTCAGGTAGATGTTCATGTAGACCTAGGAACCTGACAGTATTTAGTTTTGAAATAATGAGGAACACCTGTAGGAGCTTGAAAATCGCTTAGGCTGATGAGAAAGCTGAACCTTCGAGGAAGACAGAGCAGTCATACAATCTTTTGAGTCACCGCCTCTATGCAATCTCCAAGCAATCATCACCTGTACAGGGTATGTTGGCAAGATAGTCTTAGAAACACAGAAATATGATGGCAAATAAAGGCCAAATGACTCATCCAGTCTGCCCATCCACAAGATCCACTATCTCCTCCTCTCCCTAAGAGATCCCACATGCTTGTCCCTTGCTATCTTGAATTCATATAGTCTTCATTTCCACCACCTCCTCTGGGAGACTATTCCACGCATCTACTACCCTTTTCTATAAAGTAGTATTTTCTTACATTACTTCTGAGCCCATCACCTCTTGTACACTGAACACTGGCATCTAGATCTGAGATTCTGAGCCAAGCCTGTCTGCGTATAGCAATGGAAACTGCTGAGGTTCGATAGGCTACATTGAAGGCATCAAATGTAGAACGTGCCATGTATTTCCTGGTTTCCAGGAGGTTAAGCTCGAGATGCCGATAAGCCAAGAGATGTTTAGAGGGGTATGTATTTGTCATAATTGGACATCCTCTGGACAAGAGACTTCATGTAGAAGGACATATAGAAGGTATAATTCAGGATTTTGCTCATGAGCATGGAGACCTGGAACACCCTGTGATCAAACTTATCCAGCCTACTGCCTTTTCTGCCAGGGGAGCACTGGCATAGGTTCTGGAGCTGTATGCTCTCTTTAAAAAGGATTCCACCACTAGGGATTGGTGTTGCAGCTGTGGTTTGTTGAATTCAGGAACAGATTAAAGCTTGTAAAGATAATCCAATCTCTTTGGAATCACTGGTACATGAAGGGGGTATTCCCAGTTTTTGAGCAAGGCCTCTTTCATGAGGTTGTAGTGCTTGGGCAACTCCTTGTAGTCAAGTGCTTCTCTGAATTCTGCAGTAGGTTCTGTTTCAGACTCCATTTTAATTGGAATATGCTGCCCCATTTGCCTGATAAACTTGATGAAGGACAGACTGGCCAAGTCTGAACAAACGGTGAAGCTGAATCTGGAAAACTGCCATCAGAGAAATCACCATTATACGCCGACATGCTAGAAACATGAAGAGACAAGTCACAATCTGGAATGGTCATGAAAGCGATGAGGGGAGCACTTAGTAGGTCGTCTGGTCATGAAATGATGACTAGGATTAGAATTACAACCCTAGGCACAGCGTTGATGTGGCTGTTAGGAAGGCCGTCAAGAAGAATGTCAAGAATCAGATGATGTACTCTGCCCCCTGATGATGTGGGCATAGATGCAGGTGATAGGTGCATATTATCGACACCCTCTTAAGCATACATAACGCACGTGCAGGAGTCTATAAGTGGTGGTCTGCGGTATCCCACTTACCTTGCTCGGACTCAGTCGAGGCTAGGGGCATTGACAGGATTTAGCACAGTGGGCGACTAAAGAAGTTTGGCTAGCCCATTCCACAGAAGCATATTCAGATGATCCTGGAGATAAGGGGCTTAGATGGTACATATGGTTCCCTGTTGCTGGAGCACCTGTGCGGTAGGCAGCACAAAGTGAGCTTGCTGCTGTGAAGATAGTGCTTGTGCTGTGAAGATAGTATCTGTGCAGCATAAAATCCACTTGTTGCTGCACAGATACTGGAAAATGCACAGAGTGCGCACATGCAGAAGTATCTGCCATTGTCTTTTCAATGGAGAAGACATTTGTGATGCAGGAGCATGGGAAGGAGAACATGGGAAGGAGGACAGTGCTTGTGCTTCTTAACTTTCTTAAGCGGTTCTCCTGATGGTGGCAGTACCAAAGTAGCTGAGGTAGAGCTGGATGTTGAAGTCGACAGCCCTGGTGTAGGGCTGTGAAGAGGAGCCTCAGATTCAGATTTGGCCATTCTTAATGCCACTTCAAAACTGACCTGAAAATCTAAAAATTATTGAGGAGTAAATGACCCAGAGAGAAAAACCGCCAACATGAGGTTCCTCAGTGAGGAGTGGGAGGCTAGAAGGCAGAGGCCTAAAGGGAAACAGCACTCCCTTCCATAATACTGGCAAATAAATTTAAAGAAAAAAATAATACGGTAAGGAACAAAACATTTGCAAATAATACACACCGAAAATAAATGTGTATAAAATACATGTTAAAAATACATATAATAAATGCTGAAAAGGAAAGAGTGTAAAAATATGGCTTCTCCGCTCCACAGCAAACAAAGAACTGATGGTCCTGTGAGCTGGCAGCGGGTGGGAAAGCACCAGCGCATTTGCAGTACGGGCAGTCTTAATTTTTTAAAGTTACAATTCACAAGATGGTCCGTGTTGGGTTCCGTGGATGACTTTGCCCACATGTGAGGATATGCTGCCTGCTTGTTCTGGGATAAACAACATATTACCACCCAATGAGTGAACAAAAGGCAATAGATATACAGTACAGCAGAGGTGTCCAACCTTTTGGCTTCCCTGGGCCGCAATAGCCAAAAAAAATTTTTTCTGGGGCCGCACAAACACGCAAACGCTGCAGCAAGACAGAGGAGGGAGCTGGCAAGATGGTAAACACCCGGGGGCAGCAAAGGAAAACACTGCATTGCCCTCAACCGGGGCCGCACAAAATACTTCACGGAGCTGCAGGTTGGACACCCTGCAGTACAGCTTTCAATACTAGAAAGAAATGGAAACAAATGGTCAAACTAATTAGCGTATGTACCAAGACTATGACTAACTTTCACTCCCTTCATCATGTTAGAATTTAGTCACAAAACAAGTTAGTTGGTACATAAATTTTATCAGATACAAGTTATGCTCAACTCAGCAAACAAGCTAAGGAATAACAAAGCAACAATATATGAAACTAAATTGTATCCAAAATTTGATTTAAAAAAAGTCAGTAGTCAGCAAAGTAAAACCACCTTGCGCATACTGTTATGGAAAGGTGGCATATAATAATAAGTTTAAGGCACAAACAGACCTAAAGCAATCTGTTTCATACAGCCCAAAACAGTGATTAGGATTCTGCATGTAACATACTGCCATCTTGTGGCAAAAAGCACTATAAAAGCATAAAATGTAAGTCAAGGATTTCCTTCTGTAGAACTACCCAAATGACCTGGAATTTAGAATTTAGAGCATGGTAGGATCAGCAAACAATGAATGTTCACACATGTGCATCTGTATGAACTACATACACACACACCTTATTGGTTTCCAAAACCTGCTTTCCTAGTCTCCTCAAGCAGAAAGCAGCAAGATGTAAGAGACAGCATTACTTTTATATTCGCTGTCCAGTGCACTGTGACCAACTTCCCCCTCAGTCAGTCCAACATTACAATATAGGGTTTAAAAAAAAAGAAACTGTTAGGGTCTGATTCTGTATAGGACGCTGGTCTCGGTAGCCACCTAAGAAGCAGCTGAGAATCGTGTACTGGTGTCCTATGCAGAATCATACCTACCTGAAAGGAAAGACACCTTACAAACCTCCCCCACCCCCGATTCTCTAACTGGCGCCCATGTCAGCCACCTATCTTTGCCAAGGGATCCCTTGCCTTCAGCCTATGCGCAGCAAGCAGGAATCTCCGAAGCCTTGACTTCAGGGAGTCCTGTCAGCTCAGCTGATCGGGGATTCCCTTGCTGTGATCAGCTCAGCCGGCTGTGTCTACTTTTCTGATGAAATATAGGCCAGCATTTGGCAGGCCTATATTTTAAATGTCTTATCGCAGCTCTAAGGAGACGGTAGGGACACTTAAACTCGCCCAAGGCCACTTCTGGACAAAATGATGCCCATGCCCAGCCTTGGGTGACCTTAAGTGTCCCTACATGTCTCCCTAGACCCGCAACAAACGCTTACAGCGTAGGTGTCCTTCTTGGCTACAGTTTTTTTCAAAAAACATGTGTCCTGATTGGCTGCCAGATGGAAATAATGTTAGGAATAATCAGGAAAGGAATGGAAAACAAAATGTCATAATGCCCTTGTATCGCTCTATGGTATCGCTCTATGGCCGCACCTCGAGTATTGTGTGCAGTTCTGCTCACCATATCTCAAAAGATATAGCAGAATTAGAAAAGGTACAGAGAAGGGTGACAAAAATTATAAAAAGGATGGGATGACTTCCCTAAGAGGAAAGGCTAAAGCAACTAGAGCTCTTCAGCTTGGAGAAGACAGCTCAGGGGGGATATGATAAACGTCTATAAAAAAATGAGTGGAGTGGACTAGAGTGTATCGCTTGTTCATTCTTTCCAAAAATACTAGGACTAGGGGACATGCAATGAAGCTACTAAGTAGTAGATTTAAAACAAACCAGAGAAAATAAATTCCTTCACACAATTAAACTCTGGAATTCATTTCCAGAGAATGTGGTGAAATCAGTTAGTTTAGTGGGGTTTAAAAAAGGTTTGGATAATTTCGTAAAAGAGAAGTCCATAGGCCATTATTGAGATGGCTTGGGAAAATCCACTGCTTATTCCTAGAATAAGTAGCATAAAAGCTGTTTTACTACTTAGGAACTAGCTAGGTACTTGGGACCTGGGTTGGTCACTGTTAGAAACAGGATACTGGGCTTGATGGACCTTTGGTCTGTCCTAGTAAGCCTGTTTTTAGAATCAGCTGCTTAGTGCCTAATGTAGTTTAAATCAAAAGTGTTATGTTTGAATATTCTACATATTTACTATTATCTTTTTTTTTTCCTTCCCAGTTTTCCCTCAAAAACTATCCCTCGAAAAGCACGTGCAAGTGGCTCTGGGAACCCTCACATAGGCTGATGGGATGCCGCTCTTTATGTTATCCTGCAGCACTGTTCTCTACAGCAGTGTTTCCCAGCTTCTTCAAGCCAAATAAACCCTAAATCAAATAAATTTCACCCAGATACTCCTGAGCTCTGGTCACAAAATAGAAAATAAAATGACTTTTTCTACTTTTATTGTCTGGTCATTTTATTATTCCAATCAAACTGGGGTCAATTCAGCCATTAGGCGGTGAGTGTTTTGCTTGCTCACAGCCGACAGTGTTATTCCCAGATATTAAAAGCTGGAACCCGTGTAGGCTTTGAATATTGGGTTGTTTTCAAACTGGCCAAGATAAAGCTGCTTACATTAATATTCATCACTTAAGCAGCAATGTGTTACTGCATAAAAATAGGACAGACTTTTATGTTGTCCCATTTATGCGGTAAACCTGGTCACTTAAGGAATGAATATCAGCTCTTAAGAAACCTAGTGCTCACTTGACTTGGAACGTCCCCAACATAGCTGGCTTTGAGTTCTGTACTAACCTCAATATTCAGCAGCTGAATATTAGTGGCTATCCCCAACCAAGCGATTTAACTGGTCAGCGGCATGCTAAATCACTTTGAAGATGCTAGGAATTATTAAAAAAAGGATGGTTAACAAGATTAAGAATGTTATAATGCTCCGTTAAGTATTGCTTCATGGTGCGACCTCACCTGGAGTATTACGTTCAATTCTGGTCTCTATCTCAAGAAAGATATAGTGGTACTAGAAAAGGTTCAAAGAAGAGAGACCAAGATGATAAAGGAGATAGAACTCCTCTTGTATGAGGAAAGACTAAAAAGGTTAGTGCTCTTCAGCTTGGAAAAAAGAGATGGCTGAGGGGAGATATGATTGATGTCTACAAAATCCTGAGTGGAGTAGAACGGATACAAGTGGATCGATTTTTCACTCCGTCAAAAATTACAAAGATTAGGGGACACTCAATGAAGTTACAGGGAAATACTTTTAAAACCAATAGGAGGAAATATTTTTTTACTCAGAGAATAGTTAAACTCTAGAATACAATGCCAGAGGTTGTGGTAAGAGCGGATAGTGTAGCTGGTTTTAAGAAATGTTTGGACAATTTCCTGGAAGAAAAATCCATAGTCTGTTATTGAAACAGACATGGGGAAAACCACTGCTAATCCTGGATTGGTAGCATGGAATGTTGCTACTCTTTGGGTTTTTGTCAGGTAATAGTGACCTGGATTGGCCACCGTGAGGATTGGTTACTGGGTTAGATGGACCATTGGTCTGATCCAGTAAGGCTATTCTTATGTATCTGGTTGTGTTTTCTTTTGTCTTCTCTTGACTAAACTAAACTAAACTAAACTAAACCTTAGGTTTGTATACCGCATCATCTCCGCAAGCGCAGAGCTCGGCACGGTTTACAGAGGTTAGGAGGAAAGGAACTACAAAGATGGATATAGGAGAGGGAATAAGAAGATAGGGAGGGAACAGGGTACTAGAGAACGAGGGGTGGAAAGAAAGTTCTGTTCATTTGACATTTCTTCTCTCTCCATGTCTATCATCCATCTCCCTTTTTCAAGTCTCTATCTTTCCCCATTCCCAATAACTTCCATCTCTGTCTCTCCCTCTCCCCAGCCATGCAGCATCTCCTCTGCATGTTTCTCTCCCAGCCATATATCATCTCCTCTGCATGTGTACCATTCCCTTGTCATGCAGCATCTCTCTCCTCTCTCAGCCATGCAGTATGTCTCTTCTCTCTCAGCGATAAACAACAAAAAAGAAGGGTTTAAAAAAAAAAATGACCGATGATTGAAGATATCCCATTCAACTGGCTCACAAGGTCTGTCTATGAATGTTTGAAGGGAGTCTGAGGTCTTTTTTCCTTCCTTTATTGGTGGTTTACAGTCAACATTTGTGATGTGAAAAGTATAATACTATAATAACAGCAATGTCTGAAGTGGTTGGATTGAAGTAAAGACAATATTTAGATAATTTGACATTATTTGAACAACATTTTTTTGAAATGATCATTACTCCACTTTTTTGTTATCGCTTAAGAGCGTGTAGAGTTTTTGTTGTTTTTTCTCTTCTCTCCCAGCTATGCGGCATCTCCTCTCTATATGCATTGCTTTCTCCCCTTCAAGCCATCCAGGATATCCTGTATCTCTCTGTTTCTCCCCCCCCCCCGCCCTCGCAAGGCAGTATCTGCTCTGTCTTCCTGCCCCCCTTCACCATCCAAAAATCAGTCCCCTCTCTCTCTCCTTCATCGAACACTGTTTCTCTATCTCCTGCCACCATCTAGCATCACTCCTCTGTATTTCTGCCCTCCCACTACTGTCCTCTTTCTCCTATCCCTCACTATTCAGCAACATCTCATCGTTCTTCCCCTTACCTCACCATCCAGCATTACCCTATCTCTCTCTAATTCCCCATCAATCACTACCCTTCATCCATTTCCCTCTTCTTTTCCCTCCACTACTAACATTGCCCAATGGTGACAGGTCAAAAGCGCACGCCGACAAAGGCGTGACGACAACCCAGCGCAGACAACTGAGCGCAAGGTGGAAGCGCGCCGAAGAAAAACAGTATTTTAAAGGGCTCCGACGGGGTGTGTGTGGGGAACCCCCCCCACTTTACTTAACAGAGATTGCGCCGGCGTTGTGGGGGGTTGTAACCCCCACATTATATTGAAAACTTCACTTTTTCCCTAAAAAAGAGGGAAAAAGTTAAGTTTCCAGTAAATGAGGGGGGTTACAACCCCCCAATGCCGGCGCGATCTCTATTAAGTAAAGTTGGGGGGGTTCCCCACCAACACCCCCCATCGGAGCCCCTTAAAATATTGTTTTTCTTCGGCGTGCTTCGGCCTTGCGCTCAGTTGTCTGCGCTGGGTTGTCGGCGCGCCTTTGTCGTCACGCGCTTTTGACTATGAACCTTGCCCATTATTTCTCTTTCCTTTTCCTTTTCCACCTCCAGTCACTCATTCCTTCATCAACACCTCCACTCAGTTGTTTGCTCACAAACTCGCCAATCTTCCCCTCCTTGCTACCCCACGACTTGCTTGCCTGCTGCTTTCCCATGTCTTCAGTGGCACGAAGAAATAGAAACTGCATCTTCCCTTCTCTGCTGCCTACCTATTCACTCAGCCGTTGTAAGCCAAGTATCATGGCTGCAACCAAACCAAAATGAGGTGTAGGGCCATAACCTTTTGCATACTGATGGCAGCTTTTGCCTCTTCTGCCCCTTCAAAACATAAAGATATATCATAGGAGGCAGGACAGGCAAGAGCCAACAGTGATGCACCCAAGAGGCTTTTTGCCTCACTTTGGTTTGTTTGTGGCTATGATTTTTTTATTAATTTAATTTAAAAATCTCTTACTCGCTACATCCTATAATTCTGCATAAATTACACGATTACGTTCACAGTTAAAATACAAATATTCAAAATTTAACTTACAATACAAAAGATAAAAAAAATCAAATCTGCTTCCAAAACAAATTTTAGAGCAAAGCACAGATCATTCTGAAAAATATTGCACAAACAATTCAATTTCTAGCAATTTCCTAAAGCTTAATAAAGTAGACACTTTCTTTACTTCAAGTGGTAAAGTATTTCACAGCAATGTGCCTTGAACTGCTATCATGGAATCATGACACATTCCTAATCTCACCTGTCTCAATGAGGGCACTTCCAAACAATGATGTTCCTTAGAGCACAACTTCCTAATGGGGTTGATACATATTGAAAAGTTGGTATTGGTAGTTGCGTATGGATCAACTTGTAGATCAAACAAAGCACTTTAAATTCAATTTGGGCAGAAACAGGCAACCAATACAACAAACAAAATGATCAAACTTCGTAGCACCAACAATAAATCGTGTCGCAGCGTTTTGTACCAATTGTAATGCCCGAACATATTTTGGCAAACCCAAATAGAGGGCATTGCAATAATCAAGAATTGGTGTCAATATTGAACTTATTACTGTCTGAAATTCTCCTACTGGTAACAGATCTCTCAATTTCGTGACATTTGGAGCATTGAGATTAAGCATCAGATTACTGCGTTTCAATGGCCACAAATTTGGACTTGGATAATGAAATGTACGGTGTCAGCATCTACGAGACAAACTTGGTTTTTCTTATTACATAGAGCTTTCTGGACCCCTATTCGTTTACATAAATTAGATAGTTCCAAGACTAATAGATGCTGGCATTGTCATCTTGAAGCTGGGACTTTAGATCAGGGCTGTGGAGTCGGTAGATAAATGTTCCGACTCCTCAGTTTTTTGTACTTCAGACTCTGACTCCAGGTACCCGAAATTTCCTCCGACTCCGACTCCTCGACTCCACAGCACTGGTTAATTTTCAGATCGTTAAAATGGAATGTCAAGTTGAGAGAAATGAGCATTTTCGACACCACCTTCTTTTTGCTTTTAATCAAGATTCTAAGGCCGCAGAAGCTGCTCGCAACATTTGTGCTGTGTATATAGTGGGTGCTATAGCTGAAAGAATCGCTCGTGATTGGTATGCCAAGTTCAAAAATGGAGTCGATAGATAAATGTTCCGACTCCGACTCCTCAGTTTTTTGCACTTCTGACTCCGACTCTGACTCCAGGTACCCAAAATTTCCTCCGACTCCTCAACTTCGACTCCACAGCCCTGCTTTAGATCATTTACTGCAGTTTTGGAGGTCTATTTGGGACCAATTAAATAATTTATTAGAGAATCCAGTGGCTTTATCTTATGATACTATTTTATTTGGTACACTTATGAGAGCTAAAAGTCAATTATCTGTGAGAAATAAACTACTTTTTGTAATGACAGGGGTTGTCATGTAGCTTATTTTAAGAAATTGGAAATTCTGGTGGGAATCCCTGTGTTATACTTATAAAATGGAGCGTTGCATGGCCGTACAACGGGACGCTTTAAGAATTTTATGGATGTTTGGGAGCCATTGGCTAAATACTGTAAAGAGGAATAATTAATTAAATTTTATAGACAAGTAAACATACACATCCTGGGGTGGGGGGTAAGGGAAGGGAATAGAATTGAAATTGATTTTAGGATTTTATATATAGTTTCATGAAGGTTTTATTATATTTGTTTATTAGTTGGGAGGGTGGGGGGAATTTCATTGTGCAGTAGTATTTGTAAGTTTTGTTGCGCTTATTATGTAATGTGCAAATATGTGAATCATTTATTGCGCATTTGTAGTCTGAAAAATCAATAAAGAATTTAAAAAAAAAAAGAATTGGTGTCAATATTGAAGTTATTACTGTCTGACATTCTCCTACTGGTAACAGATCTCTCAATTTCCGAAGAAGCCGTAATTTGAAGAAAGCTCGAGGCACTACTGACTTTACCTGCGGTTTAAATGACATAGTGGAATCCAAAGTTACTCCCAGGTATTTACATGTTTGGGAGACAGGCACTTCTACATTGTCTAAAGTTGACACCGAGGGAAAAAACAGGATGCTTTGAACAGCTAATACACAACACCTCTGTTTTATCCGTGTTCAATTTCAGATGATTGTTATCCATCCAGCTCTTGATGACAAAAAACAGCAATCCACCTTTCTGATAGCATCAGGCATGGATGTTACCGGCACCAAGAACTAGATATAATCAGCATAAAGCTTGCAACTAACTCTTAGTTCTTGTAACTCATGGCACAAAGGAAGCAAATAAATGTTAAACAGCACAACAGATCCCTGAGGCACTCTACATGTCTGCGGCGGCCAACCTGATTTTGCTCCTGCCTCAATATGGAACATTCTACCAGCTAAAAAAGAGGTAAACCATTGCAGTACTAAATCACCAATTCCCAAATCCTGCAATCTCTCAATCAGTTTCTGATGTATAACCGTGTCAAACACCACAGAAATGTCCAAAAAACTATCAAGAATGCTTCATCCTATCCAATCCTCTGTAAATGATGTGAGAAAGGCAGTGGGCAGGCAGGTAAGCAAGTGGTAGCAGAAATGAGAAGGCAGCAGTTGCCACAACCTTCTTGGGAACCTATGCTCTTTAACTAGCTACAGAAGCTATAGCTGTCTTCCCTCCAGCCTCAGCAAATCAACCGCATGGCACATATGATGCTATCCAGAACAGGGCTTCAAGTCAACTGTACCCAGTGCTTTAGATTAATCCAAAGAACCAGTCTAGCTGAAAATACAATCAATCAAAAAGTGGCGATAGTCCTATTTCACATCTGAACACTTAAATATGAGAAACACATTGCCTTGAATAAAAGGAGAAAAGATATTTGGCTCTAAAGTCTTTATCAGCACAATCATTAAAGACATTCAAAGTGTGTGTGTGTGTGGGGGGGGGGGGGGTGGCTGGCTGGCAGGCACAATAGAAAAGCAGCAACAGCACCAAGCAATCAATCAATCTAGGATTGGGTTCCAGAGAGACAGCTCTCCCAGTGTCCAAAGGAGGGAGGGATCCTTGAAAGTTTCTCTGTAATAACAAGGAGTCAGATTTCAATAACTTGGACTGAGCTATAAACAAAATATTTTGAGTTCTGGAGAGATCTAGCTCATATCTCAGAAACAGGAAGTAAAGGAGCAGGACTTATCACAAACCATCCCATAATCCTAAATTCAAACTTGGCAGCAAGAACAAGGATGCATTAATGAGAGATATGCAATTTAGTTCATTTGCTATTTTATGTTAAATTTCATAAGAAAAATCACACAAACATAGCTATACCTCAGAGAGGTGGGTCATTATTTTGGCTAAAAAAACTAGGGATTTGTTGTAAAAATTTTCATGCATAAGTCATCTCAGGAACTATTTGCAAATTATTCAAATTGTCTAATAAAAATATCTTTTGATAGCAGCACATTCTCACATTGGCCTCTGTGTTAAAGGAATCGATTTGTTCCTATGGATTAATACAGATAAAACAGATAAGTAACTGTAAACTTGTTAAGAAATTGAGTTCCCCCTCCCCCAACATACAACAGTATGCACAATTTTTAAAAACTGTATACACTTCTCTTTCCGTATTCGCGGTTTCAGCAATCGCTGTTTCGATTATTCACGGTTTTCAGCTTGCTGGCTCCTCCCCCCCAAATTACATCAGCTTGCATTGAGAAATTGCTGATTCCCAGCACTTTCTTCACTATGTTTTGCCTCTCTTTCAGGAACAGGCCGGGTCTCCCACCATGATATTCGCGGTTTCACCATATTCACGATGGTTTTTAATAGAAAACAGTGAACATATGAAAAATGTATTCACGTTTTTTTCTGTATTCGTGGGTCTGTTAATCCCCTATCACAGCGAATAGGGAGGTAGAAGTGTATTAGTAAATAATTTTTTACTGAAACCTGTTCAAAATAAAATACAGTGGTGCCTCACACAACGAACTTAATCCGTTCCAGGAGCAAGTTTGTTATGTGAAACGTTCGTTGTGTGAAACGCGTTTTCCCATAGGAATACATGTAAAAAAAAATAATTCGTTCTGCAGCCCTGTTTTCCCATAAGAATACATTTAAAACACAATAATTCGTTCTGCAGCCCTACATTTCCCTCCCTCCACCTCACCTTGTATGCGGAGTCTGCCGGCCCTCTCCCTCACCCAGCCGCACGCTTCCAGAAAGCTGTGCACGCGCAGCTGCTGGAGTTGGTCAATGTTCTACTCTCCTGCAACTTCCGGTTTCCGGTTGCGTCAGAGGAGAAGATTGAGCAACAGAGCATGCGCGCGTGCGCTGCTCCCTGAAAGCGTGCGGCTGGCCGAGAAAGAGGGCCGGAGAACTCGGCATCCAGGGTAAGGTGGAGGGAGATGATGGAACAGTATTTCATGGTACAGTATTACTATTTGTTAAAAAGGAAATAATCTTTTGATGTTTTCTGGATTTTTTTTCGTTAGCTTAAACATGGCTTAACTTGCTGTAAATGGGTCAGGTCTCGTAAGATAGGACCAGAGAATTGGGTCTGGGTAAAACCAGGATTTGCAGGATCTCCAGGATCCTCATGGACTTGTATTGAGATCCTGGTAATATTGCAGGATTTCACGAATTTTCCAGGACCCTGGTCCACCTTAACAGCAGACCTCCTCTTTTTTTGATTGCCACAGCTGCTGCTCTGCATTTACTGGAGTCCCCTACACGCCGTCTTCTCCTTCTCTGCATGGGTGCTGCTGTTCCCGGCTTCGGCGAGAGTAGTTCCGCCCCCCCCCGGGCCCCTCGGGCGACTTCGTTGTGTGAAACGAAGTTCGTTGTGGGGAGCACGACAAAAAGTTCGTTGTGCGCAGCGTTCGCTGTGCGAGGCGTCCGTTATGCGAGGCACCACTGTACTGTATTAAATAACTACGGCAATGACTTCTGGTTAAGCTATGGAGCACACTGACATTACTGGTGCACTAACTGGCCAGCAGGAGTAAGTTTCACATTAGGGCATGCTAAGCCTATTTGCTAGCACAGCATAGTAAAAGGGCCTTTAAAAGTAAGGGCATAAATAAGTACATAAATATATAAAATACTGTAAATCACCAATATTAAAAAATAAGATCACAGTATGCTAAGCACCATGTAGGACATGACACTGCAAAGATCCTCTGGTTTTATGCTAAAGTACACTTTTCAAGGATGCCATCTTGGTTTTAATATTTTTTTTCAACTAAGCCAGTTTTCCCTTAGTTGATGGTATTTTGCTACGATTTTCCAATGGCCATTTTTTTCACAGCATTATTGATAAACTTCAGGTCTCTGGATTAACTGTAGGTGTCACTTGTGACAGTCATAGAACTGATTACCCTACTTTTTGCTCCATAAAATGCACTTTTTTCACCCAAAAGTGGGTGGAAATGTCGGTGTGTCCTATGCAGTGAAGATACAGCGAGAATTGATGGCAGCCATTCAGGAAGCGGTGCAAGCCCAGGCGGCAACATGGAAATTTGGCTCCTGTCCGTACCGATACACGCTGGACCACCAGGTTATAAGGATGTTTTTAAAAAGGGGAGTGGGGGGCTGTTTTTTAGGTATGGGGGTGGGGGGGTGTTTTTAAAAGGTACGAAGGGACGGGGGTGTTTTTAAAAGGTATGGGGACAGGGTGCAGAGCCTGGCAAGGAGTGAGGGGGGCTGGGTGCAGAGCCTGGGTTCAGAATGTTTTTTCTTGTTTTCCTCCTCTAAATCTAGGGTGCATCTTATGGAGTGAAAAATAAATCAGACAGCACTTGGTAGATTCTAGATCCTTTAGCAATTTAAACAAAATGTACATGAAAGCACAGTTACTTACCGTAACAGGTGTTATCCAGGGACAGCAGGCAGATATTCTTAACACATGGGTGACGTCACCGACGGAGCCCTCGGTACGGACCTTTTTAACTAGAAGTTTCTAGTTGGCCGCACCGCGCGTGCGCGAGTGCCTTCCCGCCCGACGGAGGAGTGCGTGGTCCCCAGTTAGTATAAGCCAGCTAAGAAGCCAACCCGGGGAGGTGGGTGGGACGTAAGAATATCTGCCTGCTGTCCCTGGATAACACCTGTTACGGTAAGTAACTGTGCTTTATCCCAGGACAAGCAGGCAGCATATTCTTAACACATGGGTGACCTCCAAGCTAACAAAGAGGGAGGTGGGATGGTTGGCCATTAGGAAAATAAATTTTGTAACACAGATTGGCCGAAGTGTCCATCCCGTCTGGAGAATGCGTCCAGACAGTAGTGAGTAGTGAACGTGTGAACTGAGGACCAAGTGGCCGCCTTGCAGATTTCCTCGATGGGCGTGGAGCGGAGGAAAGCTACAGAAGCAGCCATAGCTCGGACCCTGTGGGCCGTGACAGTTCCATCCAGTGAGAGACCGGCCCGAGCGTAGCAGAAAGCAATACAGGCAGCAAGCCAATTGGAAAGTGTCCGTTTGGAGACAGGGCGACCCAAACGGTTGGGATCGAAAGACAAAAAGAGCTGAGGGGATGTCCGGTGAGCTCTGGTACGATCAAGATAGTAAGCAAGGGCACGCTTACAATCCAGCGTGTGCAACGCCTGTTCCCCAGGATGCGAGTGAGGCTTAGGGAAGAAGACGGGCAGCACAATGGACTGGTTAAGGTGAAAAGCCGAGACCACCTTGGGAAGGAATTTAGGGTGGGTACGCAGAACAACCTTGTCATGGTGAAAAACAGTGAAAGGTGGGTCGGCAACCAGTGCATGCAGTTCGCTAACCCTCCTGGCAGAGGTGATGGCAATTAGGAAAAGCACCTTCCAGGTAAGAAGCCTGAGCGAAGTTGTGGCAAGAGGCTCAAACGGAGGTTTCATGAGGGCTGAGAGAACCACATTCAGGTCCCAGACGACAGGAGGAGGTTTGAGAGGCGGTTTGAGATTGAAGAGCCCTCTCATAAATCTGGAAACCAGAGGATGAGCCGTGAGGGGTTTTCCGAGAATAGGCTCATGAAACGCAGTGATGGCACTGAGGTGGACTCTGATGGAGGTAGTTTTGAGGCCAGCATTGGACAGTGAGAGCAAATATTCCAAGACAGTTTCCACCGCTAAGGAGGTGGGTTCCTGACGATGCCGGAGACACCACGAGGAGAATCTGGTCCACTTCTGATGGTAACATTGGAGAGTGGCCGGTTTCCTGGAGGCGTCCAAAATGAGGCGGACCGGTTGAGATAGATTCTCTGGAGAGGTCAGCCCGAGAGAAACCAAGCTGTCAGGTGGAGCGAAGACAGATTGGGATGCAGTAGAGACTGATGCTGCTGCGTAAGTAGAGTAGGAAACACAGGAAGTAGAATGGGTTCCCTGGAGCTGAGTTGGAGCAGGAGTGAGAACCAGTGTTGGCGAGGCCACCGAGGGGCGATAAGAATCATGGTGGCGTGATCCTTGCGGAGTTTGGACAAGGTCCGCAACATCAGAGGAAGTGGAGGGAAGGCATACAGGAACCGATCCCTCCAATCGAGCAGGAATGCATCCGGAGCCAGACGGTGAGGAGAGAAGAGTCTGGAACAGAATTGGGGCAGCTGATGATTGTGAGGTGCTGCAAAGAGGTCCACCTGCGGAGTGCCCCATCGAGCAAAGATGGATAGCAGAGTCGGAGGGTCCAACGTCCACTCGTGAGGTTGAAGGATGCGGCTGAGATTGTCGGCCAGAGAGTTCTGTTCGCCCTGGATATAGACCGCCCTGAGAAAGAGATTGCGGTCCGTGGCCCAGGTCCAGATGCGCAGAGCCTCCAAACAAAGGGGGCGAGATCCGGTGCCCCCTTGCTTGTTTATGTAGTACATGGCGACTTGATTGTCTGTGCACAGGAGGAGGACTTGAGGGCAGAGAAGATGTTGGAAAGCCTTGAGGGCGTAGAACATGGCTCTGAGTTCCAGGAAATTGATGTGATGACGACGCTCCTGTGGGGTCCAAAGTCCCTGGGTGCGTAGATCTCCCAGGTGAGCTCCCCACGCGTAGGGGGACGCATCTGTGGTGATGATCATAGAGTGGGGGGGCAGATGAAAGAGTAGACCCCTGGAAAGATTTGAGGAGTTCAACCACCATTGGAGAGATTGCTGAAGAGAGGATGTCACAGAGACGGGATGAGAAAGAAGATCCGAAGTCTGTGACCATTGGGTGGCGAGAGTCCACTGAGGCGTACGAAGGTGGAGACGTGCCAGAGAAAGGACATGCACCGTCGAGGCCATGTGACCCAGGAGGACCATCATCTGTCGGGCAGGAATGGAGGGATGCATGAGCACCTGACGGCAGAGATGGAGCAGGGTCCGCTGGCGATCGGAGGGGAGAAAGGCCCTCATCAGCGTGGTGTCCAGAACTGCTCCAATGAATTGAAGTCGCTGGGTGGGAAGCAGATGCGACTTGGGGTAGTTGATCTCGAACCCCAGGAGGTGGAGGAGAGAGATGGTGTGATGAGTAGCTTGTAGCACGAGTTGAGATGAAGGTGCTTTCACCAACCAATCGTCCAAGTAGGGGAACACCTGGAGGTTGTGAGACCTGAGGAAGGCCGCTACCACTATAAGGCACTTGGTGAAGACCCTGGGGGAGGAAGCGAGGCCGAACGGTAGCACCTTGTACTGATAGTGGTGGTGCAGTACCTGGAACCGCAGGTAGCGGCGAGAACTCTGATTGATGGAGATGTGAGTGTAGGCCTCTTTGAGGTCCAGGGAACATAGCCAGTCGTGTTGAGAAAGAAGAGGGTAAAGCGTGGCAAGGGAGAGCATTCTGAACTTCTCCTTGACCAGACACTTGTTGAGATCCCTTAGATCGAGAATGGGACGGAGGTCTCCCGTCTTTTTGGGAACCAGGAAGTAGCGGGAGTAGAATCCCTGACCCCTTTGATCTGGAGGTACTTCTTCGATGGCGTTGAGAAGGAGGAGGGATTGAACTTCCCTCAGGAGGAGGGGGGTTTGAGATGAGTGTGAAGCAGACTCTACGGGAAGGTTGTCTGGTGGAAGAGTCTGGAAGTTGAGGGAGTAGCCGTGGCGGATGATGTTGAGGACCCACTGGTCCGACGTGATGACTTCCCAACGGCTGGAGAAAATGGTGAGACGACCCCCGATAGGCTGTGGAAGAGGCAGTGAGGGAGGATGACTGGCTATGCCCTGGAGAGAAGAGTCAAAAGGGCTGAGACTGTTTAGCAGGCTGAGGCGGCTTAGAGGGTTGAGTGGCCTGAGATCGAGCCTGGGCATGGTGCTGCTGTTGACGAGGTCGCCGAGATTGTTGGGGGGGCGGATTGAGTGGCCTGGCTGAGAACCTCCGCTGGTAAGAAGATTGAGGCCGATAGGGTCGAGCAGGCGGAGCCTTCTTTTTTGGCTTGATCAAGGTGTCCCACCTGGTCTCATGGGCCGAGAGTTTCTGGGTGGTGGAATCCAGGGACTCTCCAAAGAGTTCATCCCCGAGACAGGGGGCGTTGGCCAAACGATCCTGGTGGTTGACGTCCAGGTCGGAGACTCTGAGCCAGGCTAGTCGACGCATGGCTACAGCCATGGCAGAGGCCCGAGAGGTGAGCTCGAAGGAGTCATATATTGAGCGGACCATGTATTTTCGCATCTGGAGAAGACCAGAGATGTGTTGTTGGAATAGCGGGACCTTGCGCTCAGGAAGGTACTTCTGAAGGGTAGACAGTTGTTGGACCAAGTGTTTTAGGTAGAAAGAAAAATGGAAGGAGTAGTTGTTTGCCCTGTTGGCCAGCATGGCATTTTGGTAAAGCCTCTTGCCAAATTTGTCCATGGTCTTACCTTCTCTGCCAGGAGGGGTAGAGGCATAGACACTGGAGCCCTGGGTCTTTTTCAAAGTGGATTCCACTAAAAGGGACTCATGGGGCAATTGAGATTTGTCAAATCCAGGTATAGGGATGACCCGGTAAAGGTTGTCCAGCTTACGGGGGGCTCCCGGTACCGTGAGGGGAGTTTCCAAGTTCTTGTAGAACGTTTCCCGTAGGATGTCATGTACGGGAAGCTTGAGGAACTCCTTAGGAGGTTGCTCAAAATCTAAAGCCTCTAGAAAGGCTTGAGACTTTTTCGAGTCAGATTCTAGTGGAAGGGATAGGGCAGCAGACATTTCTCTCAGAAATTTAGTGAATGAGGACTGCTCCGGTTTAGAGGTGGCATCGGGTGCCGATGGTTCCTCATCAGATGAGGAGGGATCCTCCTCGGTACCGAGGGGAGTCTCCTCCCACAAATCAGGGTCTCTGACCTCTGGTGCATGTCGAGACACCGGGGTGGAGGGCGCGGTGTGGCGAGTCTTGGACAAAGACTTACCAGAGCGCACTGAAACGGTACCAGGGGAGGACGATCGGCGTCGTTCTCGGTCCCGAGAAGAATGCCGTACCACCTGGTGCCGAGAAGGATCCACATTGGTCTGAGAATGAACCACCGGATCGGCGTGAAGTTGTTGAGCCGAAAGGATCGGCATAGAGGTGTTTACCGGTACCGAAGGAGTGGACACCGGGGGCTCGGTGCGGGGCTCGGGCCGGTCTGGTACCGGAAGGAGCGGTGCCAGGATAGAGGGTAACAGCTGTTCAAGTTGTTTCTTCAACTGTTCCTGAAGCTGAGCTTTGAGAATGACCGAGATACGGTCATCTAGGGGTGGCATCGGAACCGCTTTCTTTTTCTTCGGTTCCTTGGATGCCGCTCCACGCCCCGGCGATGAGGAGGCCGATGACGAGGCACTCACCGATATCGGGGCGGAGCGTTTGCGGGACCGGTGCGATGCCGGTAGGGACGGTGTCGCCACCGTAGCTGGAGGGCGCTCGAGGGAAGAGGAAGGCTTCTTAGCCGGCTTACCTGGCGCCAGAGACGCCGATGTGGGGTCGGGCGGTGTCGAAGTAGACGGTGCCGATTTCTGTGGTACCGCTGTCGATGTCGAGGAGTCCATCGCCGACTCGGTGCCGAAAAGAAGAGTTTGTTGGATTCTTCGGTTTTTAAGCGTTCGTTTTTGCAGAGTGGCACAGCGGGTGCAGGAGTCTGCCCGATGCTCCGGACCCAGACACTGCAAACACCAATTGTGTGGGTCAGAAACGGAGATCGGGCGTGCACACCGCTGGCACTTCTTAAAACCGACCTGCGGGGGCATGAAGGGGAAGATAGCCTCCGCAAAATCGAAGTCCGAGGCCTGTATAATGGCAACAGGCCCCGCCGGGGCAAAAACGAAAGAAAAAGGAAAAATGAAAGTTTTTTTTTTTTTTTTTTTTGCAAATCAAAGAAAAAGTAAACCCGAAGGTAAAGAGAGAAAAAATTAGGAAAAAAACGCGAGCGGGAAGGCGAAAAAGTGATTTCAACGGCCGTTGAAAAAATACACGCGTCTTCTTCGCTCCGCGGAAACGAAGAAACTGGGGACCACGCACTCCTCTGTCGGGCGGGAAGGCACTCGCGCACGCGCGGTGCGGCCAACTAGAAACTTCTAGTTAAAAAGGTCCGTACCGAGGGCTCCGTCGGTGACGTCACCCATGTGTTAAGAATATGCTGCCTGCTTGTCCTGGGATAAATGTAAATACTTGCATCTGTTTCTGCATAATCCATTGGTCTATGAATAATCTATGCTTTTATCAAGGCATTGCTTTCTTCAATGTTATCCTAAAATGTCAGACTTAAAAGCTGAAGAGTGCATGATCTAAGCATTGCACTGACACATTTTGCCGAATGCACAGGTGAGTGTGTACATGAAACTGAGATAATGTGAAAATGTAGGTAGTAAGTAAATGGGTGGGATGATGAGAGTATGAAGGGAGGGTATGTGTCTATGTGCTGCTAGGCGGTGTCTATATGAGCTCCTTTTCTCTTATCTTTTTTCCTCTAACCCTGTTAATTTTTCTTCCCTTTATCTTCCTCCTTTTCACACTCCTTTCCCCTCTCCTCTCATTAGTACCTCTGCAAGCCTGAGTCTGCTTCATGCTTTGCAGGAAAGAAATGGGAAGAACCCCATCAGAACTTCCACTATTGCAGCATCGCAGATCTGCTTCTAGTCCTTCTGGCAGAGGAGGAGGAACCCATCTGGCATATCATCTAAATCAGGGTCTCAAAGTCCCTCTTTGAGGGCCGCAATCCAGTCGGATTTTCAGGATTTCCCCAATGAATATGCATGAGGTCTATGTGCATGCATTGATTTCAATGCATATTTATTAGGGAAATCCTGAAAACCCGACTGGATTGCGGCCCTCAAGGAGGGACTTTGAGACCCCTGATCTAAATCAAATCACTGTGAATCTGCTTTAGGATTCCTCTACTGATGAGGGGTGGGGACTTCATGAGCATATAAGTCACGCCATTTGCTGCTGGATATGCATATTTATGGATGGACCACCTGACAAACTGTCATAGCAGCTATTGACAAGAGTGTCATTACTGCAACACACTAAAATGAAAGAAAAAATTACCTCCTCTACATTGGAAGCAGTCTTTGCGGATGTCTCCATAAAGATAAGTCCATGTTCTCGTGCAAATGCTTCACCCTCTTCTTTTTTTACTTCCCTTCTGGATTCCAAGTCACTAAAATACAGAGAAACAAATATACTATTTGAGGCAATTTTATTCCAACCTTTCTAAAAGATTTTCAGAAGGTGAAATGTTAAAACGCTAAGGAACTATTCAATAAAAACTGATTCAGTAAATGAAGACCAATTCAGTAAATGAAGACCACCTTCCAGTTGCAGTTATGTTAATGAATGACCAAAAGCCAGTGTGGCAGTATATACCGTATTTTTCAGACCATAAGATGCACATTTTCCACTCCCAAAAAGGGGGTGCATCTTATGGACCGAATACACTGCGCCCCCCAGTAACTTTTTTTTGGGTGGTCCAGTGCGGTCTCTGGGATGGCTACCTGTGTCTTTAGAAGAGCGACGCACAACGCAGAAGCGCGACCTTTGTGCTTCCTGCTTGGTCATGCCGCTCTGTGATTGGCTGCAGCCAGTAACTGACTGCAGCCAATCACAGAGCGGCATGGGACCAGGCAGGAAGCGCAAAGGTCGTACTCCTGTGTCGCTCTGCTAAAGACACAGGTAGCCGTCCCAGAGACCGCGCTGGACCACCAATAAAAAAGGTACCGGGGGGGAGGGGGGCTACGGGTGGCTTCGGACTTCTGGTGGCTGCGGGTGGCTTTTGGGCTTCTTGCGGCTGCGGGCAGCTTTTGGGCTTCCCAGCACCAGATCACCAGACACCCCTACATGTAGAGCAGGAAAAACCAAGAAGAAAAAAAATTCTGAATTAAATTTTTTTTTTTTTTTTTGGTTTTTCCTCCTCTACAGGTGGGGTGCGTCTCATGGTCCGGTGCGTCTTATGGTCCAGTGCATCTTATGGTCTGAAAAAGTAAGTTTTAAATAAATGAAATTAAATTAACAGAATGAACAAATCAAGAGGTAGAATCAGCTTAATAGGAAATATCAGATTATCTCATTCCCCTGCAGACCTAGTGTCAAAGCAGCTTTCTGTACCTGTACTACTTCTACTACTTAGATGTACCTAGCACTGTATACAAAGTGTATGACTGTCCTTGCTCGGTAGCGCTTACAATCTATTAACGCAAAAAAGACATAGCAGGGATTAGAGTTACATTAATTATGGGAATGATAAAAACATACAGGTACTGAACAGGCAAATAAGAGATTAAGAGTTGAAAGCAGCCTCAAAAAAGGAAAGAACATACTTCCTGCCGACTTTTCCCTTGAATTTCTAAGCACATTTTTTCTTGTTTCATACAACACACTCGTTGATCAAGAAGCAGGAATCATATTTAAGAATCAAACTAATATATAGATTAGGCAAACTGCATTTTTATGCATGCTGAGAGCAGGGGCATGAAAGTTATAGGCCCATAACAGAGCAGAAAGATATGTCCTGTGTACTATGCAACCACGCTCATATCATATTGAATTTAAGGACAGCAATAATACTGAATGTGTATTAAAGTGTTCCGAAATGGGTCATTTTTACCTTAAACAGTAAGCTACCAAATAAGACAAATTCAACAGTGAAAAGGGGAACAGTCAAGCTCAGACACCGGACAGGGAACCTGACAGGTTACAGGTTCCCATTTTATTGAACATGAGGATTATTACAGTTAGGACAGGCACTTCAAGGTAGCTTTCCTGTTGCTAAGCACCACCATCACACCATCAAATTAAGCTAAGGTCAAACACCCTTTGCTGGGACAAATTTAGGATCCATGTAAGGAGAGAACAGAAAGAAGATGGGTATATTTTAGTAATTAACTTAAGACATGTTGAGAATTAGAATGCAAGTGTTCTTTTCAGTATGACCTGATGAAATGAATAAGCAAAGATGGTTAAAATGCCTTACCAAATGTTATAACTTTGGAGCATACTCTAAGAATCTAAACTCTGTGCTTTACTTGTTTTATAAAATGGCAAAAAATAAGCTGTCATTTCACAATGAACTTTTATGCTCCAGCTTGACCTGATGCTCAAAGAACAGGAGTACTTCCTATAAATGAACCCAACACTCTAAAGAAAACACAAATTTTTATGGCCGTGTTATCTGGGTGCTCAGTTTTAGGCTACTGAAACAAGTATGAGGAAGGCATACACTTGAGAAGGGCAGGGGACATTTCAAGGATGTTGTTAAAGCCAGGGTGGAATGCCTCACCAACACGTGGGTGTTTACTGCTCAGGACTGCCCTAGGAAGAGAACTAATTGCTGCAAGGATCTCAGCACTTCAAAAACTGATGCTGGCAACAAAAGGAAGAAAAGTTGAAGTGGCAGAAGCAGCATTCCAGACTATATAAACGGATCGAATCAACTTTGGATGCCCATCTCTCTTGGAGAGAAAATCTGAAGCTAAAACAGTCAGTCACTACAGGATCGGGCTTATCAGCCCCCTTTATACTCAAAGATATGAAAATGGACAACCTTTCATCATGTCTGTGAATGACTGCTGGTGTATTTTTGTCTTGTTTGAAAATAAAAACATAAGAACAGACTTACTGGGTCACACCAATGGTCCATCAAGTCCAGTAGCCCGTTCTCACGGTGACCAATCCCCAATACTATAGACTATAAAGTGTCTGCTCTTGACTTCACTTCAAGGTTGAGAAGCCTCTGTTTGAGGATCCATAGGAGAGAGTAGTGCAGTGGTTAGAGCTACAGCATAGAAACATAGAAATAGACGGCAGATAAGGGCCAAGGCCCATCCAGTCTGCCCACCCTAAAGTCCCTCCCCTACCATTGCCCTGTGAATAGATCCCTCCTCTTCCTTTGCCCTGTGAATAGATCCCACGTGACGATCCCATCTGGCCTTAAAATCAGGCACGCTGCTAGCCTCGATCACATGTAGTGGAAGACTATTCCAGCGATCAACCACCCTTTCTGTGAAAAAGAATTTCCTGGTGTCAGCTCGTAGATTCCCTCCCCTAATTTTCCACGGATGCCCTCTTGTTGTCGTGGGACCCTTGAAGAGGAAGATATCTTCCTCTGTCTCTATGCGGCCCGAGAGATACTTGAACGTCTCGATCATGTCCCCCCTCTCTCTGCACTCCTCGAGTGAGTATAGCTGCAATTTGTTTAACCGTTCCTCGTATGGGAGATCCTTGAGTCCTGAGACCATCCGAGTGGCCATTCTCTGAACCGACTCCAGTCTCAGCACATCCTTGCGATAATGCGGTCTCCAGAATTGCACACAGTATTCCAGGTGGGGCCTCACCATGGATCTATACAATGGCATAATGACTTCCGGCTTTCGGCTGATGAAGCCTCTGAGGTTGTGGGTTCAAACCTCGCATTGCTCCTTGTGACCCTGGGCAAGCCACTTAATCCTCCACTGTCCCAGGTACATTAGATAGATTGTGAACCCACCGGGACAGATAGGGAAAATGCTTGAAGTACCTGTATGCAAACTGGTTTGAGTGTGGTTATATAACTATAAAAAGGCAGTATACAAGTTCCAATCTCTTTTCCTTTGTGCTTACTCCATGTTTTCCTCAACTCCACTCTCATTCTTGCCACCAAATATTTCTACTGGAAGGATTGTTTCATTCATCTATCATTTCTTCTGTGAAGAAATATATTCTAATGTTACTTTGTTATATTAAACTAGATTCGTTGGGGCTACATGATTAAAGCCCCCTAGGTAAGTAAAGCATTAAATACCCCTACACAAATAGGAAAAAGGGGCAATGTCTGGAAAATAGTATATACTAATGCCCGTGTATGAAAAATAAGATACTGGATATAGAGGCTGGGATGGAAAAGGCTGATTTAGATTTAGTGATGATCATGGGAACCAAGACTGGAATATAGTTATAAAAGGCCATTATTTGTTCAGGAAAGACAGAATAGGAAGAAAAGAATGGGGAGTGGCATTATATTTTATTTAAAAAACAAAACACACAACACACCAAAAAATATTAATACTCTTATATCTCAAAAATCTATATGGGTTACCACAAACATGCATTAAAAAACAAACAACCTGACACATCAACACTATAACATCGTAAATAAAACCATTCTAACAGTCTACATACTAAACTTCAATACAATTCTGAATACAGCAACCACAATTTTCTCCTTTCATAAATTACCAAAGGCCTTCTGAAAAAAGTAAGCCTTCAAACACTTACAAAAAGATAGAAACAAAGGAATCTGATAAACATTATCTGGAAGTGCATTCTACAACCACTAGACTAAAGGTCCTTGAACACAATTTTAAGACCTACAGGGTAATAAGAGGCACTGTGGAAAAAGGGAATGAAAATTTTTATATTGGTGCGATATACAGGCCTCCTTCACTGACAGAAGTAGACAGATTTAATTGAAGACATTTAAAATATACCGTAGCTGTTATTGGGGAAGTTCTACTAACAGGTGATTTGAATAAGCTAGATGCTGACTGGGGTATCCCTACTGTGGGGACTCCTAGAAGTAGGAACATCCTGGACTCTTTACAGGAAGAACTATTCCTGCAGTTGGTAATGGAACCCACATGGAATGGGGCCTTACTGGACTTGGTGCTTATGAATGGGGAGAGTGTTTCTGGTGTTATAGTGGTTGATCATTTGGCATCCAGTGATCAGCAGATGGTGCACTTTAATATAAAGACTGGTGTGGAGAGGGTTCATTCAAAAGTAAAGTATCTAGACTTAAAAAAACACAAAACTGTTCAGATGGGGGATTATGCCAAAGAGTTGTCTGGATGGGAACATCTGGAAGTAGAATAAAAGCAGTAGGCAAAAATGAAAGGAGCTATTATTCTTAAGGCAAACTACCTTTTTGTAGGGCAAGTAAGAGAAAAAGAAGGCTGCTTTGGTTTTTAAAACTATGAAAAGGTAAGGAAAACCAGGTTAATCTTCATGAACTACAAAAGATTGCAGAAAAAGATGGGGCAAAAATATCTGGAAAAGTTAATAGAAGCTGGAAAAGTAGTCAGAAAAGCAAAGATGCAAATGGAATAAAAATCTAGCCAACATGGTAAAACACCTTGGAATCCCTATGGGTAGAAATTCCACATGTAAGGGGGGAAAAGAATAGAGATAGGAGTGTACTACTGTTCGCCTGACCAGGATGAACAGATAGAAACATAGAAATAGACGGCAGATAAGGGCCACGGCCCATCAAGTCTGCCCACCCCAGTGACCCTCCCTATCTATCTTTGCGGATAGATCCCACATGTCTATCCCATCTGGCCTTAAAATCTGGCACACTGCTGGCCTCAATAACCTGAAGTGGAAGACTATTCCAGCGATCAACCACCCTTTCAGTGAAGAAGAACTTCCTAGTGTCACTGTGCAGTTTCCCGCCCCTGATTTTCCACGAATGCCCCCTTGTTGCCGCGGGACCCTTGAAGAAGAAGATGTCTTCTTCCACCTCGATGCGGCCCGTGAGATACTTGAATGTCTCGATCATATCTCCCCTCTCTCGACGTTCCTCGAGTGAGTAGAGCTGCAATTTCCCTAACCGCTCCTCGTACGGGAGCTCTTTGAGTCCCGAGATCATCCTGGTGGCCATTCTCTGGACCGATTCCAGTCTCAGCACATCCTTGCGGTAATGCGGCCTCCAGAATTGCACACAGTACTCCAGGTGCGGTCTCACCATGGATCTAAACAGTGGCATAATGACTTCAGGTTTACGGCTGACGAAACTCCTGCGTATGCAACCTATGATTTGCCTTGCTTTGGATGAAGCTTGCTCCACTTGGTTTGCAGACTTCATGTCTTCCCTGACAATCACCCCTAAGATAGATGCTAATATGTCATCAGAAATTAGGGAGGCCAACAAACTCGGTAACACAGTAATAATGGGTGATTTCAATACCACCAGGAACTTAAATTCACAGGAAAGAGTTGGCAGATCTCAAAGAAAGTGATATATCAGCTCTCTTCTGCAAAAGGAGACAGCCAGGCTAGCAAATCTTCCATATCAGTGGAGAAAAAAAGACCTCAAAACCCCACAGGAGCTTCACCAAACAGTCCACAGCTGTGCAAAAGTTACCTCTTTGTCATCATAGGTCAAAAAACACTCAATATAACACTTTAGCCAGTCTGACTTCTTCCTCAGCTGTAGTCAGTCCTATTCAAATATATGGGACAACATGAACAATTTCATATACATCATCCATATAGTATGCCAGTCAAAAAATAGTTCACATTTCTACTGTCACTTTCATCTGCTGCCAGTCCCAAACATGTTCTATCCCAATGGGAGACCCTATTTCGCTGAAAAATCATGATTCATGTCAATGTAATGTTCCACTAACAATTCCATGTTTGTTTTTTTTTTTTTAGAAGAGACAGTGTCTGTGTTCAATTAGTTGAGTCTTTAGTTGGCGAGAAGTTTGCCCAATATATAAAAGATTGCAGGGAAAGATCAGCAGGTATATCACATTGCAAGAAGTATATGACAATGTCAGATTATAAACTAAGTTTTTGAAGATATAGAATGCTGAAATTCAGAGATTTCTATCATCATAGCACATACCAAGAATCAGAAATGTGGTAATTGCTTGTTATGTGCTATGATATCAGAAAACTCTCAAATAAGATCTAGGACCCAGCAGTCCAAGGAAATTTTCTTCTACTCCCACCAGATTGCCGACAGCCTCCCGACAATGTGCAGCTGCTGATCTGTTGTCATTGTTAATTCTTGGAGGTTGTACCAATGCAAAATTTGCTGCCATGTGTGTATGATAAACAGCAAGTAAAGCCAACTTCTGGGGCCATAGTTTGGGCAGAAAAGGAGACAGCTATGAAGGAAATAGATATTTATGAAATATACAAGTACATACATAAGGTAAATTAGGAATTATTAGAAAAGGGATGGAAAATAAGACTATTATTCCATGGTGTGACCTTGCCTTGTATATTGCATTCAATTCTAGTCACTATATCTCAAAAAGATATAGTGGAATTAGAAAAGGTTTGAGGAAAGACTAAAGAGGTTAGGGCTCTTCAGCTTGGAAAAGAGACAGATGAGTGGAGATATGATTGAAGTCTATATAATATTGAGTGGTGTAGGAAAAGTAAAAGTGAATCGATTTTTTACTCCATCAAAAATTACAAAGACTAGGGGACACTCAATGAAGTTACAGGAAAGTACTTTTAAAACCAACAAGTGGAAATATTTTTTCACGCAAAGAATAGTTAAGCTCTCAAGCTCATTGCCAGAGGATGTAGTAACAGCAGCTAACGTAGCTGTTTTTAAAAAAGATTTGGACAAATTCCTGAAGGAAAAGTCCATAGTCTGCTATTGAGACAGACATTGGGGAAACCACTGCTTGCTCTGGGATCAGTAGCATGGAATGTTGTTATTGTCTGGGCATGGTTTTGCACAGAAGTAGCCTTGGGCAAGCTTAGGAGGCCCTAGGCCCCTGAAATGTAGGCCTGCAAAATGCTGGTCTACATTTCATATAGATGCGGCTGCTGAGCCAATCACGGCAAGGGAATCTCCCTGCCATAGGAATGTCTCAGGAGGGGGGGCGGCAGGAAGAATTGGGCACTCCTCCTGTTGTGGACATTCAGGGGTGGGGCTGCTTCAGGGGTTCTGGCAGGAGAGAATGGCCATCCATCCTGCCGGGGGATCTCTCGAGAGGGTTTTCCCCCCCCTGCCGAGGCCACGAAACTGATCACGGCAGGAAGATTCCTTTTCCGCAATTAACTCAGCGGCAACGCAATTCTCTAACCGGCACCTGTGACATGGACGCCGATTAGAGAATCGTGATGGTTAGGCAGGCTTAAGCATCTGTCCATGAGGACAGATGCGATTCTATATAGGACGCCCATGTGCGATTCTCAAAAACCACCTAAGCAGCTTTTAAGACTGGATGTCCTATATAGAATCCGGCCCTTAGTTCATAAAGTCACATATGCACCTACTGTATGCTTCCTCTTTGTTTGAAAGAAAAGTACGGAGATAACGGGGATGGCTATGAAAGGGGGATTCCCTGAAAAAGCCTTGTGTGAAATACAGACTCTGTGTCGAAAAGTCTTCCCCTAGCTACTTGCACTATGAAGTTTAAAAGATGAATATATACTGTATTTTTTGCTCCATAAGACGCACTTTTTCCGTCCCCAAAAAGGGGGTAGAAATAAGGGTGCGTCTTATGGAGTGAATACCCATCATCCCCACCCCGTTACCTTTTTTTTCATTCCGTCGCCTTCCCTCGCTAAACGGGGCTGCCTGTCTGGTCCTGGCAAGCAGTGATGGCTGACGCGGCTCGAATTCTCATCCCTTGCAGCAGAGCTTGCTTGCCTGGGAGGGGGAGGCCTGCCTGCGTGCCCTGTCCCTACCTGCCTGCCAGCCACTAGGCCTGTCTGCCCTGTCCCGGCCTACCACTAGACCACCAGAGGGGGGACAGGGTACAAAGCCTGGCAGGGAGGGGGGGGTGACAGGTTACAAAGCTTGGCAAGGAGTGTGAGGTTGGGTTCAGAGCCTGGCAGGGAGAATTTGGTTCAGAATGTTTTTTTTCCTCCTCTAAATCTAGGATGCGTCTTATGGTCAGGTGCGTCTTATGGAGCGAAAAATACGGTAAACTATTATATGCTTGAAGTGATTATTAAAGTAATAAAAGTTAAACCAGTTAAAGAAGATTTGAAATTTGACTTTATAGTTTTGGGAGACCAATGACAATTATGGTGCATTAAGTCTGCTAGGTAAAAGGCCTTTTGAACATCTATATGGCTAAAGAGTGATTATTTTATGTAGTTTATGGAACTCTTCATATAATCTTGAATGTGTGTTAATGTTATCCTTTATAAAATAAGCATAACATAAGCGCCTTTCTGTTACTTTTACATTTGTGCCCCTAACCGTTCAAATCTTCTTGTGAGAAAAGCTGTGTAGAGTAGGCATTGTATTAAAACAAACACACAAAGCAAAATAAAATACTCCTCATATTTCAGGATCTTTACTGCTCAAAATTTTACATGATTAAAAGTCATATCATAGGTTACATATATGCTGGAAATATACATGGCAAAGTTCCTACGTCTGCACATTTCAGTACAGAAAATGTTTTCAAACTGTTCAAGCAGAACTTTTGCAGTTCTTTAGAGATTTTGGAAACAGTAGATTCTCTCTCAAGAGTTACTGTTCTGCCATTTCACCACTTGTAGAGCAAGAAATGATTTACAAAAAAAGCTTCAAGGAAAGTTTACAAAAATGAGGCTTGGCAAAATATAAGGGCAAACTGCTCTCTGCTTGCTATGGCAATCTGAGGTGAGGCACTCATAAGTCCAATTGAGCAATCAGCATATAAAATCTGAACACTTGCTATTTGCCCAATAGTGTGGAAGATCTCAATTTTTAAAACCATAAAGCCACACTTTAAATGCCAGAATACTAACAATTTTCCTACCTTTTATTACCGATGAGCATAATTACCATGTTGGAATTAGAATGCTGGCGAGCATCTTCTAGCCAGGTCGTCAAGTGGTTGAAAGTGTCCCTCCTAGGTATGAGCAAAAATCATACAAATACATTATTAGCACCAATATATTTAATTTAAATTATAAAGACAACAAAAGAAAAAGAATATGGAGACAGATAAGGGCTATAAGTTAGAGAGCTGCATGAGAATGCAGTAGATGGGAACTCCACATCCATGGGGATCCCGAAGGATGGAGGCACCTTGAGGGGTTCCCATGTGTTACCTCAGAAGTGCCTCCTGCCCTCCAGCCGCACTTGCCCCTCCACAAAGCCGCATGCAGCATTCGTAGCATGCTCCTGAAGCCAACCCAGAAGCTTTCCTCCGGCGTCAGAGCCGATGTCAGAGATAAGACTTCCGGGTCAGCCACATGCAGGAGATGCTGCTCACTGTCTTGCGAAGAAGCAAGTGTGACTGAAGGCAAGAAGGAGGACCACCTGCAGAAAGAAGGGGGAGCAAAGCCTTGTTTCCGTGACATTTTTACTGAAGATGTGACATCATTTGGGATCCTGACTTACAGCTTGAGAAGCAATGCTATAGAAAGTAGGAAAATCAGACACTAGTCGTTATCTAACACAAGCTCTATCAGAGGTCAGAAATAAACTAGGTGGTTTTTAGGGGTATGTAGAAACCTTTCAGTCTCATGAGACTTGTTCGTCCATTTCAAAATTCTGAAGAGGTGATGAATATATGCATCTGATTTATCATAATAGTTATAGAGAAACTCTGTTAAGAAACTTAACTTTACCAACAAACAGGATAAATCAAATCACACAAACGGGGAATCTCAATGCTGAGGGTTATCCTGCTTTTATTTAGTTCTTGGTCTACAAATATAATCCATATAGTATATACTGGGGAACTGACTACTAAAGTTTTGAAGAGCTGCTCACACTGTCTCTCAAAGATGCATATACTGGCATTAGGGCTAGGCAATTTCAGACTTTATGTTATGTATTTGATTTGTGTAGTGAATTCAGAAGTTGAAATTAGCAAATTGGATTCACAGTTGAGATTGGAGTCATGTCTCATACCTGGTTAAAATCTTGTTCTGAGCCTTAAAGAGATTTTATGCACTCAGACCGTATTTATCTTATTCATGTTTTAGTTTTAAATGGTATGATTTACTATAATTCACTTTTGGCATGCAGTAGGGTGATTTTTATTCAAAAGCTTCAAATGTAAGAATAGCTATACTGGGTCACACCCATGGTTCATCTAAACCAGTGGCCTCAAACGCGCGGCCCGGGGGCCACATGCTAGTACCCGGGGGCCAGGTACTATTTTGAGGCCCTCAGTATTTTTATCATAATCACAAAAGTAAAATAATACCGTTTCTTGATCACATGTCTCTTTAGCTATAAATTACAATATTATTATTAAGTCTTAGCCAAAAGGAAAGATTTATAAAGAGTTTTACCTCATGCAAAATTGTCATTTCTCTAATAAGACATTAACTATTTTTTCTGAGGCCAAGTACCTGCAAAACCAAAATGTGGCCCTGCAAAGGGTTTGAGTTTGAGACCACTGATCTAAACCAGTATCCTGTTTCTAACAGTGGCCAACCTAGGTCATAAGGCTGGCTGAAAATCAAATAGTAGTAACATTCCATGCTACTGATACCAGTGCAAGTAGTGGCTTCCCCCATGTCCGTCTCAATAGCTGGCTATGGATTTTTCCTTCAAGAACTTGTCCAAACCTTTTTTTAAACCCAGATATGCTAGCTGCTGTTGCCACATCCTCTGGTAACGAGTTCAAGAGCTTAACTATTTGAGTGAAAAAATATTTCCATGTAATTTCACCGAGTGTCCACTAGTTTTTGTACTTTTTGAAAGAATTAAAAGTCAATTCACTTTTAATTGTTCTATACACTCGGGATTTTGTAGACCTCAATCATATCCCATCTTTCTAAGCTAAAGAGCCCTAACCTCTTTTGGCCTTTCCTCATATGAGAGGAGTTCCATTCCCTTTATCATTTGGGTTGCTCTTTGAATCTTTTCTAATTCTGCTGTATCTTTTTTTGAAATATGACAACCAGAACTGAATGCAGTATTCAAGGTAAGGCCACATCAAGGAGCGATATAGAGGTATTATATAATCTTAATCTTATTTACCATCCATTTCCTAATAATTCCTAGCATCCTGTTTTGGTTTTGGCTGCTGCCACAAACTGGAAAGATTTCAGTGTCCTGTCTACAATACTACTTAGATCTTTTTCTTTTGACTCGGTGCTCGGGCCGCTGCTATTTAATATCTTCATAAATGATCTAGAAACAGGGACGAAGTGCGAGATAATAAAATTTGCGGACGACACCAAACTATTTAATGGAGCTCGGACTACAGAGGACTGCGAAAAGTTGCAAAGGGACTTGAACAAATTAGAAGAATGGGCGGCGAAATGGCAGATGAAGTTCAACATTGAGAAATGTAAAGTATTACATGTGGGGAGCAGAAACTCGAGGTACAACTATACAATGGGAGGGATGTTATTGAATAAGAGTACCCAGGAAAGGGACTTGGGGGTAATGGTGGACATGACAATGAAGCCGTCGGCACAGTGTGCAGCGGCCGCTAAGAGAGCGAATAGAATGCTTGGTATAATCAAAAAGGGTATTACAGCCAGAACGAAAGAAGTTATCCTGCCGTTGTATCGGGCGATGGTGCGCCCGCATTTGGAGTACTGCGTCCAATATTGGTCGCCGTATCTTAAGAAGGATATGGCTTTAGTCGAGAGGGTTCAGAGGAGAGCAACACGTCTGATAAAAGGTATGGAGAAGCTGGGTCTCTTTTCCCTGGAGAAGAGGAGACTTAGAGGAGATATGATAGAAACATAGTAACATGATGGCAGATAAAGGCCAAATGGCCCATCCAGTCTGCCCATCCACAGTATCTACTAACTCCTCCTTGCCCTAAGAGATCCTTCATGCATTCCTCACATTTTCTTGAATTCAGACACAGGCTTCGTCTCCACCACCTCTACTGGGAGACTATTCCAAGCATCACCACCTTTTTGATGGTGTTTTCTCTAGAGTTACACACAGTATTCCAAATGAGGCCTCACCAGAGACTTATACAATGGAAGTATCAGCACCTTTTTCCTACTGACCATTCCTCTCCCTATGTACCCGAGCATCCTCCTGGCTTTGACCGTTGCCTTTTCTACCTGTTTTGCCAACTTGAGATGTCAGACACAGTCACCTCCAAATCCCGCTCTTCTTTTGTACATAGAAGTACTTCACCCCCTATACTATACTGTTCTCTTAGGTTTTTGCAGCCCAATTGCATGGCCTGCATTTTTTTTGCATTAAATCTTAGTTGCCAATTACTGGACCATTCTTCAAACTTCACTAGATCCCGACTCACGTTATCCATACCCTAAAATAACTCTAACTGTCTACCCGATTACAGAATTTGGTACCATATACAGGAAGTTCGGTGGAGATTCCCAGAGACTTATAGGATCATGAAGGGCATAGAGAGAGTAAAGAGGGACAGATTCTTCAAACTTTCTAATAATAAAAGAACAAGAGGGCATTCGGAAAAGTTGATAGGAGACAGATTCAAAACAAATGCTAGGAAGCTCTTCTTTACCCAACGTGTGGTGGACACCTGGAATGCGCTTCCAGAGGACGTAATAGGGCAGAGTACGGTACTGGGGTTCAAGAAAGGATTGGACAAATTCCTACTGGACATGGGGATAGAGGGGTATAGATAGAAGATTACTGCACAGGTCCTGGACCTGTTGGGCCGCCGCGTGAGCGGACTGCTGGGCACGATGGACCTCGGGTCTGACCCAGCAGAGGCATTTCTTATGTTCTTATGACTCATACGGCGGACCCTAGCATCAGGTAACTATGACTTGGATTATTCTTCCCAATGTGCATCACTTTGCATTTGTCCACATTAAATTTAATCTGCCATTTCCAACTGGTGGAGACAGAATTAAACAGTTCTCTGTCTTATAGGATGGTACTCTCCCTAGTCAGCCAGTATTCTCTACCACCAGCAGGTGAATGGTTAGTCTTTCACCGGCTCCTTTCCCTCATATGCCACTAGTCTCCATACTAGTACTTCAGAAAATAATTCATGACTCAACCCATCTCATTAGCCACCCAACTTGGCCTGGTTACCACTGCTGTTAGCAGTAGCACAAGACCAGTCTGTTCCTCTAGGACAAGGTTCGGTAACCTGCGGTTCTTTGACTACATAGCTATAGCTATTCTGTTGTGGGGATCCCACGATGTGTACCTGTCTCGTGGTTGTCTCCTATTCAAGCAGCCCACGTGTTTCTTCACAAACTCACGGTTCAAACATGCTGCCCACGGCTGACTTAGCCGACTTCCCTCTTACCAACATTAGCTATTCAGGGGCTGGTGTCAGAGGGAAGCCTTCTGGGTCAGCCCATGCAGTGTGTTGGAACTGTTGCTCACAGTTTTGTGAAGAAACATGTGTGGCTGTCTGGAAGGAAGGAAGGAAGGAGGAGGCTACCTCTAGGAGACAGGTACACACAGGGGAGAGGGGCACAAACTTGAGGCACAGAAGGGAGGGAGGAAGGGCAAACTTGGGACACAGAATGGAGGGAGGGGGCATGAACTTGGGGACATAGGAAGGTAAGGAAGGAGATGAGGTAGGGAGAAAATAGAAAGGGAGAATTGTTGGACATGGGTGTTTGAATGAGAGGAAGAGAGAGATGGTGCACATGGGGAAAGAAGAGAATTGTTGGGCATAGGGAGGAAGAGAGAATTATTGGACATGGTGGTGGGAGAGAAGTGGGGTAGAGATGCATGGGGAAAGGAGAGATGAGGAGAAATGTTGGATGTGGTTGAGAGGGAACAGTGGGACAGATGGAAATGGATGCAAGAGGGAGCAATGCTGGACATGGTGGTCGAGGAAATGGAAGGACAAATGTAGCATGGTGCTGGAGAGGGGTGATAGAAAAAGAAATGTTGGGCATAGGGCTGGTAGGCAGGGGTGAAAGATGCTGCAAAGGGTCCAGGGGATAAGAGGGAGAAATGTTGGACATGAAACAACTCTGTACAGAAATACAGTGCCAAAATTCTCATTAAATTGTTTCTTAATTTTCTGTAAGTACTTGAAGTTTTGTTTTTGTGCAAAATGCATATATACCCATATCACATTAAAAAAAATGTATCTCAAACCCCCTTCTCTACCAATAGCAGCTCTTTGTAAATTTTGGATCAAACATTTAGGATAAAATGATTCCTTGCTTTAAAAAGATTGCAGACCCCTGCCTTAGAAGTAAGAGCTCAGACACCTGGATGTTCATTACTTGCACTTTACTACATGGATATTGGAAGGTCAATAATTGATACTCTTCTGGTGACACAGCTGATAAATGATATCAGCTGATTCCTGAACACAATGCATGAGAGGATCTTACTAGTATAAGTGATCCTGATATTCCCGCTGGTGCAAGGGGGTGAGGAGTTAATCCAGTACCCCCAGAAACTTAATGGATCTTTTGAACCAAGGGTCTGAAAGTCATCTCAATCTGCTTTAACCTCAGTGCAATTTTTTCTCTCTTTTATTGCTATATGCTTGACTTTGTTTTAGGTCTTTTCTATTCAAAATAGAAACATAGAAAGATGACGGCAGAAAAGGGCCAAGGCCCATCAAGTCTGCCCACTCTATAGACCCTCCCCTTAAGATTAGCCAATGTTTTGCCCTGACCCACGTAGGGATCCCACATGGGCGTCCCATTTATTCTTAAAATCTGGCACGCTGCTAGCCTCGATTACCTGTACTGGAAGCTTGTTCCATTGATCAATCACTCGCTCCGTGAAGAAATACTTCCTGGTGTCGCCGTGAAATTTCCCGCCCTTGAGTTTGAGCGGGTGCCCCCTTGTGGTTGAGGGGCCTCTGAGAAGGAAAATGTTATCTTCCACTTCTATACGTCCAGTGACGTATTTAAATGTCTCCCCTCTCCCTGCGTTCCTTGAGAGTGTAGAGCTGCAAATTGTTTAGTCTTGCTTCGTACGAGAGACCTTTAAGCCCTGAGACCATTCTGGTGGCCATCCTTTGGACCGACTCGACCCTCTGCACGTCTTTGCGGTAATGTGGCTTCCAGAATTGCACGCAGTATTCCAGATGAGGTCTCACCATGGTCCTGTACAATGGCATTATGACAGCAGGCTTTCTGCTGACGAAACTTCTACAGATGCAACCCAGCATCTGCCTTGCCCTTGAGGAAGCCTTCTCCACCTGATTGGCAGATTTCATGTCTGCACTAATGATTACCCCTAAATCTCATTCCGCTGAAGTCCTGGTCAAGGTCTCCCCGTTCAAGGTATATTCTATTCTATGCCTATGTACACTTTTTTAATCATATTGTAAATTGCCATGATCACTGGTTGCCAGGCAGTATATAAAGTTTTAATAAACTGTAAACAATAATTGCTGCTTGCCCATAAGCACATACAAACGAATTTGACGTCTTTGCATCCCTTGCTCCTTTCATAAATCTTGAGACAAACACACGTCCTTTACTTATCCACCAGTTACGGCCTGGGATCTAAATATTATCCTCTTTCAGCTCATAAAATCACTATTTATATAAAAACATACAAGTTGCTACACTGGGAAATTGAAGGTCGATCAAGCCCAGTATCCTGTTCCTAACTGTGGACAATCTAGGTCACAAGTACCTAAACGTTATCTTGGAGTGATCCTTGATTCTCAACTAACATTAGCTTTATATACCGGATCTTCAGCCAGAAAGGAGCTCAACTCGGTTAACAGTAACTAAAAAAATACTTTAAAAAGTAACAATCAGAAAATATTAATGACTAGTTTCCAAAGTGTTTGGCAAATAAAATAGTTTTTAAAGATTTACAAAAAAGTTGAAAAGGACCAGGACCCCTTAAAATAAGAGGAAGTTCGTTCCATAGTTGAGAAAATTTGAAAACCAAGGATTGACTGAAATTCTTAACTCCTTTGATTCCTTTCACTGAAGGAAGGGAGAGTTTGAATTGTTGGGTGCCTCTTGCATAGGAGAATCTATAAGCATTCCATAATAAAGGGACAAGAGGGATGAAGATACCATATAAAATTTTAAAAGTATTACATGCACATTTTAAAAGAAATCCTGAGATAGACCGGAAGACATGTCAAATTTACTTTTTCCAAAAATTAATTTTACAACACTATTTTGTATCAATTGGAGTCTTTGAAGGCAGCTCTTTGTTATGCCGAGATAAATAGTGTTACAGAAATCTAGTCGGAATAATATGATAGATTGGACCAGAACAGAGAAGTGTTGTTAGTGGAAAAGGTTTCTGACCTTTCTCAACATTCGAAGGCTAAAAAAAGCACTTCTTGACAAGAAAGTTTATTTGATCCTTAAAAGATAAGAGAAGAGTCTACGAGAACTCCCAATATCTTGGAAGAGAACTGGATCTGCAGGGAGACCCTGGAATCCAAAGTTACAGTTGGAGGAAGACAGTCCAATTTTGGGCCTAGCCGTAAAAGTTTTGTTTTTGCAGCATTTAGCTTCATCTGGACAGACATAGCCCAGGCTTGGATTTTGAAAATACAATGATTTATTTTAAAGGCTGGGTTAGTGAGATCTGAATCAATCTCAATTAATTTAATTTGTCATCCGCATAGGTGAACAGTGTTTCCCAAGCTGACAACTTGTAAAGGTTGAATAAAGAGATTGAACAAGATTGGGGAGAGCGGAGAACCCTGAGGGACCCTGCAAGGGGGCCGCCAGGATTTTGAGATGTCACCTTTAACGTTAACTGAATAGGAACGAGACAATAAGAATTTAGAGAACCAGTCGAGAACAGCCTGATTAAGACCGATGTCTGAAAGTAAATAAAGCAGAATGTCGTGATGCACTACATCAAACGCTGCAGATAGATCAAACTGAAGCAAAATAGCATATTTGTTTTGTAATCATAATTGTTGAAAGTAGGGAGATGAGCAAGGTTTCGGTGCTGAAATTTGAATGAAATCCATGTTGAAATGGTTGAAGTATTGAAAGATAGTAAGTTGACTAGTGACAATTGATTCTATCATTTTTTGTCAACAAAGGTATGCTGTTAATTGGTCGATAATGAGAGGAAATGGTAGGATCTAGATCTACCTTTTTTAGAAGAGGGGTGAGAGTTATTTGCTCCAGGGAATGTGAAAATATCCGTTTTCCAGTGAGTAGTTCAAAAGAGTGGTTAACCAAGTTACTGCTTGTGAGGGAATATTAGCAAATAGATATGATGGAAAAGGGTCCAGAGAGCATTTACACTTTCTCATCTTTTCACACAATTTAGAAATTTGGACACTGGATTGAAAGAGCACAAGACTTAACAGCTGAGGAATTAGTGAAAAAGTGTTATAATGGTTTTGATTGTTCTTACATGGCTGTACGCAGGAGGTCATGTTAAATGGTAGATGTTCAGCATGACGAGTTGTTAAAACTGGTGTTCCACAGGGGTCTGCCTTGTCTGCTGTGCTCTTCAATGTTTATCTTTGACCTCTATGTATATTGTTATTTGATCTTGTGGTATCTTACCGGTTATATGCAGACAACAGCCAGTTCTTTTTCTTTGTAGAGAGCATAATGGATGAAGCTAGTGAAAGATTAAGTGAGATCATGTTGAGAATAAGGGATGGACATGAGCAGACTGAGCCTCAATATATCAAAAATGAAAGTGATGTTATCCAAAAATCTGAATGATTTGTCATTGGCCCCTGTTCAAATTCTGGGCAACGTTTTGCAATTTTTTGTGGAGATACGTCATCTTGGAGTGATCCTCGATTCTCAACTAACATTTTGATCACTTGTACAGATGTTGATAAGAAAAATGTACTTCAAGCTGCGAATTGCAAGTAATCTACTATTATCTGTCAGGTGGTGACTTTAAAAAGGTCCTTCAGTCAATTTGGTCTCAAGTCTAGACTACTGCAATATAGTGCTACTGAGTGTTCCATCCACTGTATTAACAGCAATACAGGTTGAACAGAACTCTGTCATCTGCACATTATTTAGGTTATCAAGGTAGAGTATAGAGTGAGGTATAAATTGTTGTTGATAACCTATTTTGTATGAATGCCTGCCTCAGGCATATTCATAGCGGATCTGACTCAAGGGCTTCAAGGTAAAATAACACTATTCGCCGATGACGCCAAACTATGTAATATAATAAGTGAATGCAGTTTACAGAATTATATGGCGCAGGACCTGCTTACATTTGAAAGTTGGTCCTCAACCTGGCAGCTAGGCTTCAATGCTAAGAAATGTAAGGTCACGCACCTCGGAAGCGGAAATCCATGCAGGACGTACTTCTTGAACGGAGAAACTTTAACTAGAAACATAGAAACATAGAAAAAAAGCGGCAGAAAAGGGCTACAGCCCACCAAGTCTGCCCATTCCAAGTATCCCCCCCCTGAATTTACTTCCTTAAAGATCCCACAAGAGTATCCCATTTATTCTTAAAATCCGTCACGCTGCTGGCCTTTACCACCTGGAGTGGTAGTCTGTTCCAATGATCCACCACTCTTTCGGTGAAGAAGTACTTCCTGGAGTCGCCGTGAAACTTCCCTCCCCTGATTTTCAGCGGATGTCCTCTGGTGGTCGAGGGACCCATGGGCCAGGAGATATCATCTTCTGGCTCGATGCGTCCCGTGATGTATTTATACGTTTCGATCATATCTCCCCGTTCTCTTCTTTCCTCGAGTGAGTACAGTCGCAACTTCTGTAGTCTTTCTTCATATGGGAGATCCTTGAGCCCGACGACCATCCTGGTGGCCGTTCGCTGAACCGACTCGATCCTTTGCACGTCCTTTCGGTAGTGTGGTCTCCAAAACTGAACACAGTACTCCAAGTGCGGCCTCACCATGGCTCTGTACAACGGCATCATAACTTCAGGTCTCCTGCTGACGAAACCTCTGCGGATACACCCCAATATTTGTCTTGCCTTGGAGGAAGCCTTCTCCACTTGATTGGCAACTTTCATGTCTTCACTAATGATCACTCCTAGATCACGTTCCTCCGTGGTCGTAACCAAGGTCTCGCCATTTAGTACATAAGCTCTACGCGGGTTTCTCTTGCCCAAGTGCATTATCTTGCATTTTTTAGCATTGAAGCCTAGCTGCCAAGTATTTGACCATTGTTCCAGCAGCAGTAGGTCGTGTGACATAGTATCAGGTAATGAGCTTTTGCCTACTATGTTGCAAAGTTTGGCGTCGTCGGCGAATAGTGATATCCTTCCTCTAAGTCCTTGTGTCATATCTCTTATGAATAAGTTGAATAGAATTGGGCCCAGGACCGATCCCTGCGGCACTCCACTGATCACGTCCGACGCTTCAGATGGGGTACCATTCACCACCACCTTCTGACGTCTGCCGTTCAGCCAATCCCCAATCCATGTAGTTAGAATGTCTCCCAATCCTATCGATTTTAGCTTGTTTAGTAATCTTCGATGAGGGACGCTATCAAATGCTTTACTGAAGTCCAAATATACCACGTCTAGTGACTCTCCGGCGTCCAGTTGTCTAGTAACCCAGTCAAAAAAGCTAATCAGGTTAGATTGGCATGATCTACCCCTGGTGAATCCATGTTGGTGTGGATCACGTAGGTTTTCTTCGTCTAGGATTGTGTCAATATGCTGTTTGATCAGCGTTTCTATGAGTTTACACACTATAGACGTGAGACTCACTGGTCTGTAGTTTGCTGTCTCTGTCCTGCAACCCTTTTTGTGGAGTGGGATTACATTGGCGGTTTTCCAGTCCAAGGGGACCACTCCTGTGCTTAGGGAAAGATTGAAAAGAACCGATAATGGTTCTGCCAGGACTTCTCTTAACTCCCTGAGCATTCTGGGGTGTAGGTTATCCGGTCCCATTGCTTTGTTTACTTTGAGTCTTGATAGTTCGTTGTAGACGCTACTGGGCGTAAATTCGAAATCTTGAAACGGGTCTTTCCGGTTATCTCCCGTCTGAAGCTGAGGACCAGCTCCCGGTGCTTCACGAGTGAATACTGAACAGAAGTATTTGTTTAGTATTTCTGCCTTCTCAGAGTCTGATTCTGCAAATTTACCGTCCGATTGCTTCAAGCGTACTATGCCATCTTTGTTTCTTTTCCTGTCACTGATATAGCTGTAGAAAGATTTATCCCCTTTCTTCATTTTTCGTGCTAGCTCTTCCTCCATTCGGAGTTTGGCCTCTCTGACTGCTGTTTTGACAGTTTTGGATCTGTCAAGATAGTCCTCTTTTGCCCCCTACCCGCCTAAATGTTTGTAGGCGATAAATGCGTCTTTTTTCTGTTTAACTAATTCTGAGATTTCCTTACTGAACCATTGGGGTTTTTTGTTTCTTCTACCTTTACTTACTGTCCTTATGTATCGGTCTGTTGCTTCGTGTAGTATGGACTTCAGGGACAACCACATATCCTCCACGTTGTTAGTTAGTCCTTGTTTATGTAGTTCCTGATGGACGAACTCTCCCATTTGATTAAAGTCTGTGCCTCTAAAGTTGAGAATCCTTGTTGTTGTGCTTGTTTTTGGGAATCCTTTTCTGAGGTTGAGCCATATCATATTATGGTCGCTGGAGGCCAGTGTTTCCCCTACCGAGACCTCAGTGACACTATCTCCGTTGGTGAGGACCAGGTCCAGTAACGCCTGGTCCCTGGTGGGTTCCAACACCAATTGCTTGAGGCGTGCACCCTTTATGGAGTTTAATATTTTTTTGCTGCTACCCGTGGTTGCAGAGAGTGTGTTCCAGTCTGCATCTGGCATGTTGAAGTCTCCTAGTATTACTGAGTCCCCGCGCAGCGTGATATTCTCTATGTCCTCAATCAATTCCATGTCTTTGTCCTCCTGTTGCCTGGGAGGTCTATATATCACACCAAGGTATAGGCATTTTTCATTCCCTCTGGCCAGATTCACCCAGAGGGATTCCCCAGTGTATCTAACATCCGTGATTTTGGTGGTTTTGATATTTTCCTTAGTGTATAATGCTACTCCTCCTCCCAATTTACCCACTCGGTCGCATCGAAGTATGTTGTACCCTGGTATAATCATATCCCATCCATGCGATTCCGTGAACCAGGTTTCAGATATCGCTATCACGTCAAGATCGGCGTTTGCTATTTCAGTCTCTAATTCTAGAATCTTATTGCCCAAGCTGTGTGCATTAACATACATATAGCCCTCCATATCTGTGAAGAGTTTTCCTTATTTGACAGTGTGGCTCCCGAAAACTCAGTGATATTTCTCCCTGATCTATTGTGGGTATCATTGGTACTTACCTTAGACTTGGTAGTATGAGTGCGATTTGCCTCCTCAGGGTGATTTCTTACTGCTCTGGGATATAAGTATGTACCCTCCCCCAACTTACCTAGTTTAAAGCCCTATGGAGTAGTCGGGCCAGTCGATGTCCAAATACGTTTCTACCTCTTCTGGTTAGGTGGAGTCCGTCTGGTCCTTGTAGTCCCTGAAGTGTCTCGCCATGGTTAAGGAATCCAAAGTTCATTTCTATGCACCACTCTCGTAGCCATTCGTTAGTTCTTCGAATACGCTCTTCTCTGGCTCTGCCTTTGTCTCTCACTGGAAGGATTGATGAAAAGACCACTTGGGCTCCTATCTGCTTCAACTTCTTTCCCAGCGCTCCAAAATCTCTGGGGATGTTCTCTATGGTATTCCTAGCAGTGTCGTTAGTGCCTACATGAATGAGAAACATGGGAAAATGATCATTAGGTTTTAGAATTTTGTCTAGGTTAGTGGTAATATCCTGGATCCTGGCTCCAGGGAGACAGCAGACCTCTCGTGCCTTCAAATTAGGCCTGCAAATCGGTCCCTCGGTGCCCCTTAGCATGGAGTCACCAATAACTACCACTCTTCGATCCTTCCGAGGGGGCCGGTCTATGTGCTCTTGATTAGATGTTGTCGGCTGGGTATCTTCATGAGTCTCTTCTGCTATTTCCTCGGTGCTTTCGTCCTGTAAGATCTGATATCAGCAGAACGAGATTTAGGAGTAATCATCAGTGCAGACATGAAAACTGCCAATCAAGTGGAGAAGGCTTCATCTAAGGCAAGGCAGATATTGGGTTGTATCAACAGAAGTTTCGTCAGCCGAAAGCCTGAAGTCATAATGCCGTTGTACAGGGCCATGGTGAGACCTCATCTGGAGTACTGTGTGCCATTCTGGAGGCCACATTACAGTAAAGATGTGCGCAGAATTGAATCGGTTCAGCGGACGGCCACCAGGATGATCTCGGGGCTCAAGGGTCTCTCGTACGAAGAGAGACTGAACAAATTGCAGCTCTACACTCTCAAGGAACGTAGGGAGAGGGGAGACATGATCGAAACATTTAAGTACCTCACGGGACGTGTCGAAGTGGAAGATGATATTTTCTTTCTCAAGGGACCCTCGGCCACAAGAGGGCACCCGCTCAAACTCAGGGGCGGAAAATTTCATGGCGACACCAGAAAGTATTTCTTCACAGAGAGAGTGGTTGATCATTGGAACAAGCTTCCAGTGCAGGTGATCGAGGCAGACAGCGTGTCAGACTTTAAGAATAAATGGGATACCCATGTGGGATCCCTACAAGGGTCAAGATAAGGAAATTGGGTCATTAGGGCATAGACAGGGGGTGGGTAAGCAGAGTGGGCAGACTTGATGGGCTGTAGCTCTTTTCTGCCGTCATCTTCTATGTTTCTATGTTACTATCCAGAAGCTGGAAAAAAGGGGGTGGTTTAATGATAATTTTGAAAGATTCATTTGATTTTAGCAGGTTGGACTCCAAATCAACGGAGGATCTTGAAATTTTGACCTTCAAGATCTCAAGTATTCACTAATAACAACAAAATTTTATATTCCCCCTAAGAGATAGATTAACGCTAAAGAAGATTTCTATGAATTTCTTGCAACAAATACATTGATAGGATCATATAATCTTTTACTGGGAGATATAAATATACATTTAAGTAGTTGATATCTTCTCTATACTAGCTGCGTTGGGATTTTTTATACCCTTACCAGTAAAAATTCATCAAAAGGGTCACCAATTAGATTTGGTCACCTTTTCAATGAAAGACGTGACTTGGCCGAAAAGCACAGTTACTTACCGTAACAGGTGTTATCCAGGGACAGCAGGCAGATATTCTTAACACATGGGTGACGTCACCGACGGAGCCCTCGGTACGGACCTTTTTAACTAGAAGTTTCTAGTTGGCCGCACCGCGCGTGCGCGAGTGCCTTCCCGCCCGACGTAGGAGTGCGTGGTCCCCAGTTAGGATAAGCCAGCTAAGAAGCCAACCCGGGGAGGTGGGTGGGACGTAAGAATATCTGCCTGCTGTCCCTGGATAACACCTGTTACGGTAAGTAACTGTGCTTTATCCCAGGACAAGCAGGCAGCATATTCTTAACACATGGGTGACCTCCAAGCTAACAAAGAGGGAGGGGGGATGGTTGGCCATCATGAAAATAAATTCTGTAACACCGATTGGCCGAAATGACCATCCCGTCTGGAAAAGGCATCCAGACAGTAGTGAGTAGTGAACGTGTGAACTGAGGACCAAGTGGCCGCCTTGCAGATTTCCTCGATGGGCGTGGAACGGAGGAAAGCTACAGAAGCAGCCATAGCTCGGACTCTGTGGGCCGTGACAGCACCTTCCAGTGAGAGACCGGCCCGAGCATAGCAGAATGCAATACAGGCAGCAAGCCAATTTGAAAGTGTCCGTTTGGAGACAGGACGACCCAAACGGTTGGGATCGAAAGACAAAAATAGCTGAGGGGATGTACGGTGAGCTCTGGTACGATCAAGGTAGTAAGCAAGGGCACGCTTACAGTCCAGCGTGTGCAACGCCTGTTCCCCAGGGTGCGAGTGAGGCTTAGGGAAGAAGACGGGCAGCACAATGGACTGGTTGAGGTGAAAAGCCGAGACCACCTTGGGAAGGAATTTAGGGTGGGTACGCAGAACAACCTTGTCATGGTGAAAAACAGTGAACGGTGGGTCGGCAACCAGTGCATGCAGTTCGCTAACCCTCCTGGCAGAGGTGATGGCAATTAGGAAAAGCACCTTCCAGGTAAGGAGCCTGAGCGAAGTTGTGGCAAGAGGCTCAAACGGAGGTTTCATGAGTGCTGAGAGAACTACATTCAGGTCCCAGACGACAGGAGGAGGCTTGAGAGGCGGCTTGATATTGAAGAGCCCTCTCATAAATCTGGAAACCAGAGGATGAGCCGTGAGGGGTTTTCCGAGGATAGGCTCATGAAACGCAGTGATGGCACTGAGGTGGACTCTGATGGAGGTAGTTTTGAGGCCAGCGTTGGACAGCGAGAGCAAATATTCCAATACAGTTTCCACCGCTAAGGAGGTGGGTTCCTGATGATGCCGGAGACACCACGAGGAGAATCTGGTCCATTTCTGATGGTAACATTGGAGGGTGGCCGGTTTCCTGGAGGCGTCCAAGATGAGGCGGACCGGCTGAGATAGATTCTCTGGAGAGGTCAGCCCGAGAGAAACCAAGCTGTCAGGTGGAGCGAAGACAGATTGGGATGCAGTAGAGACTGATGCCGCTGCGTAAGTAGAGTAGGAAACACAGGAAGAGGAATGGGCTCCCTGGAGCTGAGTTGGAGCAGGAGGGAGAACCAGTGTTGGCGAGGCCACCGAGGGGCGATGAGAATCATGGTGGCGTTGTCCTTGCGGAGTTTGGACAAGGTCCGCAACATCAGAGGAAGTGGAGGGAAGGCATACAGGAACCGATCCCTCCAATCGAGCAGGAATGCATCCGGGGACAGACGGTGAGGAGAGAAGAGTCTGGAACAGAAGAGGGGCAGTTGATGATTGTGAGGTGCTGCAAAGAGGTCCACCTGCAGCGTGCCCCATCGAGCAAAGATGGAGAGCAGAGTCGGAGGGTCCAACGTCCACTCGTGAGGTTGAAGGATGCGGCTGAGATTGTTGGCCAGGGAGTTCTGTTCGCCCTGGATATATACCGCCCTGAGAAAGAGATTGCGTTCTGTGGCCCAGGTCCAGATGCGCAGAGCCTCCAAACAAAGGGGGCGAGATCTGGTGCCGCCTTGCTTGTTTATGTAGTACATGGCGACTTGATTGTCTGTGCACAGGAGGAGGACTTGAGGACAGAGGAGATGTTGGAAAGCCTTGAGGGCGTAGAACATGGCTCTGAGTTCCAGGAAATTTATGTGATGACGACGCTCCTGTGGGGTCCAAAGTCCCTGGGTGCGGAGATCTCCCAGGTGAGCTCCCCACGCATAGGGGGATGCATCCGTGGTGATGATCATAGAGTGAGGGGGTAGATGAAAAAGAAGACCCCTGGAAAGATTTGAGGAGTTCAACCACCATTGGAGAGATTGCTGAAGAGATGATGTCACAGAGATGGGATGAGAAAGAAGATCTGTAGTCTGTGACCATTGGTTGGCGAGGGTCCACTGAGGTGTGCGAAGGTGGAGACGTGCCAGAGGAAGGACAAGCACCGTCGAGGCCATGTGACCCAGGAGGACCATCATCTGACGGGCAGGAATGGAGGGATGCAGAAGCACCTGACGACAGAGGTGGAGCAGGGTTTGCTGACGATCAGAGGGGAGAAAAGCCCTCATTAGTGTGGTGTCCAGAACTGCTCCAATGAACTGAAGTCGCTGGGTGGGAAGCAGATGCGACTTGGGGTAGTTGATCTCGAACCCCAGGAGGTGGAGGAGAGAGATGGTGTGATGAGTAGCCTGTAGCACAAGTGGAGACGTAGGTGCTTTCACCAACCAATCGTCCAAATAGGGGAACACCTGAAGGTTGTGAGACCTGAGAAAGGCCGCCACTACTATAAGGCACTTGGTGAAGACCCTGGGTGAGGAAGCGAGGCCGAACGGTAGCACCTTGTACTGATAGTGGTGGTGCAGCACCTGGAACCGCAGGTAGCGGCGAGAATTCTGATTGATGGAGATGTGAGTGTAGGCCTCTTTGAGGTCCAGGGAACATAGCCAGTCGTGTTGAGAAAGAAGAGGGTAGAGCGTGGCAAGGGAGAGCATTCTGAACTTCTCCTTGACCAGACACTTGTTGAGGTCCCTGAGATCGAGAATGGGACGGAGGTCTCCCGTCTTTTTGGGTACCAGGAAGTAGCGGGAGTAGAATCCCTGACCCCTTTGATCTGGAGGTACTTCTTTGATGGCATTGAGAAGGAGGAGGGATTGAACCTCCCTCAGGAGGAGGGGGGTTTGAGATGAGTGTGAAGCAGACTCTACGGGAAGATTGTCCGGTGGAAGAGTCTGGAAATTGAGAGAGTAGCCGTGGCGGATGATGTTGAGGACCCACTGGTCCGATGTGATGACCTCCCAACGGCTGGAGAATATGGTGAGACGACCTCCGATTGGTTGTGGAAGAGGTAGCGAGGGTGGATGACTGGCTATGCCCTGGAGAGAAGAGTCAAAAGGGCTGGGATTGCTTAGCAGGCTGAAGAGGCTTGGAGGGTTGAGTGGCCTGAGAACGAGCCTGGGCATGGTGCTGCTGTTGACGGGGCCGCCGATGTTGTTGAGGAGGCGGATTGAGTGGCCTGGCTGAGAACCTGCGCTGATAAGATGACTGAGGTCGATAAGGTCGGGCAGGCGGAGCCTTCTTTTTTGGTTTGATCAGGGTGTCCCACCTTGTTTCATGGGCGGAGAGTTTCTGGGTGGTGGAATCCAGTGACTCGCCAAAAAGTTCATCCCCGAGACAGGGGGCATTGGCTAGACGGTCCTGGTGGTTGATGTCCAGGTCGGAGACTCTCAGCCAGGCCAAGCGGCGCATGGCAACGGCCATGGCAGAGGCACGGGAGGTGAGCTCGAATGAGTCGTATATCGAGCGGACCATAAACTTGCGCAGCTGAAGAAGGCCAGAGATGTGCTGTTGGAACAGCGGGACCTTGCGCTCCGGGAGGTATTTCTGAAGGGCAGACAGCTGCTGAACCAAATGTTTCATGTAAAATGAAAAATGGAATGAATAATTATTCGCCCTGTTGGCCAGCATGGCATTCTGGTAGAGCCTCTTGCCAAACTTGTCCATGGTCTTACCCTCTCTGCCAGGAGGGGTAGAGGCATAGACACTGGAGCCCTGAGTCTTTTTCAAGGTGGATTCAACAAGAAGGGACTCATGGGGCAATTGAGACTTGTCGAACCCTGGAATAGGGATGACTCGATAGAGGTTGTCCAGTTTACGTGGAGCCCCCGGTACCGTAAGGGGATTCTCTAAGTTTTTGTAAAAGGTCTCCCGTAGGATGTCATGCACGGGGAGCTTGAGGAACTCTTTAGGAGGCTGTTCGAAATCTAAAGCCTCCAGGAAGGCTTGGGACTTCTTTGAGTCAGATTCTAAAGGAAGGGACAGGGCTGCAGACATTTCCCTCAGAAATTTAGAAAATGAGGACTGCTCCGGTTTGGAGGTGGCATCGGGTGCCGACGGGTCCTCCTCAGATGAGGAGGGATCCTCCTCGGTACCGAGAGGGGTTTCCTCCCATAAGTCAGGGTCCCGGACCTCTGGTGCATGTCGAGACACCGGGGTGGAAGGTGAGGTATGGTGGGTCTTGGATAAAGATTTTCCAGACCGCACCGAAACGGTACCAGGAGAGGAAGACCGGCGTCGATCCCGGTCCCGGGAAGAATGACGCACTGCTTGGTGCCGAGGATCCGATGTGGTATGGGAGTGCACCACTGGATGGGCATGAAGCTGCTCAACCGAAAGAATCGGCATGGAAGTATTGATGGGTACCGAAGGGGTGGATACCGGGGGCTCGGTACGGGGCTCGGGCCGGTCTGGTACCGGAAGGAGCGGTGCCAGGATAGTGGGCAACAGGTGTTTGAGCTGCTGCTGCAATTGTTCCTGGAGTTGAGCCTTTAAGATGGCCGAGATACGGTCATCTAGGGGTGGCATCGGAACCGCTTTCTTTTTCTTCGGTTCCTTAGATGCCGCTCCACGCCCCGGCGATGAGGAGGCCGATGACGAGGCACTCACCGAGATCGGGGCGGAGCGCTTGCGGGACCGGTGCGATGCCGGCAAGGTCGGCGTCGCCACCGTAGTAGGAGGGCGCTCGAGGGAAGAGGAAGGCTTCTTAGCCGGCTTACCTGGCGCCAGAGACGCCGATGTGGGGTCGGGCGGTGTCGAGGTAGACGGTGCCGATTTCTGTGGTACCGTTGTTGATGTCGAGGAGTCCATCGCCGACCCGGTGCCGAAGAGGAGAGTTTGTTGAATTCTTCGGTTTTTAAGGGTTCTCTTTTGAAGAGTGGCACAGCGGGTGCAGGAGTCCGCCCGATGCTCCGGACCCAAACACTGCAAACACCAATTGTGTGGGTCAGTGAGGGAGATCGGGCGTGCACACCGCTGGCACTTTTTAAAACCGACCTGCGGGGGCATGAAGGGGAAAACGGCCTCCGCAAAATCGAACCCCGAGGCCTGTATAATGGCAACAGGCCCCGCCGGGGCAAAACGAAAAAAGGGGAAAAAAGCAAAGTTTTTTTTTTTTTTTTTTAAAGCAAAGAAAAAGAAACCCGAAGGCAAAGGAAGATAAAAAAAATGGAAAAAAGCGCGAGCGCGAAGGCAAAAAGTGGTTTCAACGGCCGTTGAAAAAACACACGCGTCTTCTTCGCTCCGCGGAAACGAAGAAACTGGGGACCACGCACTCCTACGTCGGGCGGGAAGGCACTCGCGCACGCGCGGTGCGGCCAACTAGAAACTTCTAGTTAAAAAGGTCCGTACCGAGGGCTCCGTCGGTGACGTCACCCATGTGTTAAGAATATGCTGCCTGCTTGTCCTGGGATAAATTCAGTTATGCAATTTTGAACTTTGCTGGCAGGAAAAACAGCATCTTTCAAAATTGGATAATAAAAAAAGTAAAATTAATAGAGGAAGTATAAATCCAACAGAATTCTGGTCCCATTACGAGCTAAGTCCTAAAGGTGAGGAGGACTCAAATTTTCCAACAAGATGGAAAAAGTTCAGTAAGCAAGTATTAGATCAAATAGCTCCATTAAAAACGTATAAAAAGAGACAGAGATCCTCCAATGAATGGTTTGATACTGATCTATTGGTTTTTAACAGGAATTCAGAAAACTGGAAAAGATTTGGTTGAAATCAAATAGGGAGGAAGACAAGGTAAATTGGAGACTTAAATTAAAGCACTATAAATTTCTGGTTAAAGAAAAACGTTCAAAACATTATGCACAGAAAATAGAGTCAGCCAAGATAAATAGTAGAGAATTATTTAAACTGGTTAATAACTTAACCGATACTATACTGGTTTTAAAAGCGGATAATGAATGCTCACCGTCTCCTGATACTCTTGCAGAGTTCTTCAATAATAAAATTTTAGATTTGAGAGCAACTATGATGCTTCACAACTTAGTTACTTGGAAGATGGCTCAAGGGCTGATATGTCCTGGGATCATTTCCAAGCCCCAGACTGGCAACAGTTTTTAAAGTTGTTCAATAAATATGTCAAATCGAACTGTTTGCTGGATGATTGTTCCCCAAACGTAATGAAAAATGCTTCATCTACTTTTAAAGCGGATTTATTTAAATGGGCTACTTTTTCTTTGACTGTTTCCTGATGAATTGCGTCAAATTTTGATTACCCCTATTCTTAAAGATCAGAAGGTATCAATTGCCACAAAATCCAATTATAGACCCATTACCAAATTACTGGAAGGTTTAGTTAATTTATAATTAGTAAGTTATTTGGATAAATTTAATATCCTTAATGACCATCAGTCAGGATTTAGAAGAGGCTATAGTACGGAGACCGTCTTAACTTCAATGCTTGATTGTCTTCATGGTCTATTTAGCAAAGGCACTAGTGCCTTCATTCTTCAGCTAGATTTTAGTAGTGCCTTTGATCTAGTAGATCATGAAATATTGTTGAGTTGTTTAAACACAATAGGACTTTCAAGAAGGGTCTGGAACTGGTTTCAAGGTTTTTTGAAGAAAATATCTTATCAAGTGATTTGTGATGGTAACTAGTCTCATTCATGGAGCAACCCATCTGGTGTGCCCCAAGGTTCTCCGCTATCGCCTACCTTATTCAACATCTACATTTCCCCTTTAGGACATTTATTATAGAGTTTAAATGTAAAATTTTATATATACGCAGATGACATTTCTATTTTAATCCCTCTAAATAATTTTACCACTGAAATTTTAAACCAGATATCTTTTATTATGACTTAGATAGAAGAGTGGACAATTAATTTCAAACTGAAACTCAATACGGAAAAGACCAAACTTTTCTTGGATAGTCACAACGACAAAATAACTAACTCATTGCTTCATCTTAATGGTCATGACTACCCGATTATTAAATCTATCGATATTCTGGGAGTCACACTAGACCAACATTTAACACTAGCAGAACACAAGAACTCAGTGATACAAAAATGCTTTTTTACATTGTGGAAATTAAGAACCATAAAAAAATATTTTGATCTTTTATCGTTAAGACTATTGGTGCAGGCATTAGTTTTATCTATTTTAGACTATTGTATCATCAGCTATTTAGAAACACCCAAAAAAATTCTAAGGAAATTAAGGATAATTCAGAATACAGCTGTTCAATTGATTTTTGGTTTAAAAAAAGAACCATATTAGTCCATAGTATTGTTTACTTCATTGGCTACCTTTGGAGGCAATAGTATTATTCAAATTTTCTTGTATCTGCTTTAAGCTGATATTGGGATTGTCTCCAGCTTACCTTTTTCCTCATTTTGTGTTGCACAGACCATCAAGAGAAACTAGAAACTTCTATTAATTTGCTTATCCAAAAATTAATAGGTGTAGATATAAGACCTTCTAAGATAGGACCCTAGCATTTCAAGCTGGTAGGCAACAATCTTGGTTAGGTAAATTTATTCAGCAAGCTATGTTATCCTATTGCAGTTTTCAGAAATTAATTAAGACAACTTTGTTCGATAAGTTTATTACTTAGTGAGTAGAATTTCAATAATAAAATTTTACAAATATTTGCATTTTTTACTGTATTCTTGTATTTTGCTGATTGTCCAGCTCTTTTTAGTGTAAACTGCCTAGAACTTTTGGTTATGGCGGTATAAAAGAATAAAGTTATTATTATTTAGCAATACATAGATTGTCACCGCGGTACCTATTAAAGGTAATCACATACCAGACTTCACTCTTAAAGTTACATTCTGCTGGTAACGGTGATTTGGTGATACCATCTAGAAAGGAGTTGCTGTTGCAGACCATGAGGGCTGCAACATTTTCATGTGCAGGACCAGCAGAGTGGAATAAACTCCCAGGTTATATATGTCAGCAAGGGAATCTTGGTTCATTTAAACATTTGTTGAAACATCATCTGTTCTGTCAGATGAAATATAGGTACTAAGAGAGAAGACAATATAGTGGGTATTTGTGATGTGTGGGTAAGTATTGAATGTGAGGGTGGGGTGGGGTGTTTTTGATGTGTATGTTATGTAGGACAAGGCAATTAAGGCAAGTCTTTGTTGTATTTATGTATATTGAATGTGGGTTGTTGGGTTGTTGTGTTTTTTTTTTTTTTTTTTTACTATGTATGTGTTTTTGGAACCCGCTTTGTATAAAGCAGCATATAAACAAAAACCAAAAACCATAAATGTGTATTCTGCCAGAGCAGGTGTTAGGTCCTAGCTCAAGCTCACTGTCTTAACAAAGAGAGGAAAAGTCTTTTTTGTTTATTTTGTTTACACTACAGCGCCGGCATGGAGCTGAAGAGAGCAAAGGGGGCTGGGTGAAACATCCTATTGGGTGGGAAAGTGAATCAAATTGAAAAATCAATTCAATAGGCCAAATTGAATCAATTTTTCCCTGAATCAGGCAGTACTACTAGGGAGGTCTCTCTTTTCCACAAACTATGACTTAGAGCTAATCAGTTTCCCTCTCCAGCTGAGGGCCAAAGAGAAAATCTCCTCAAAGTGAACCTGTCTATGCTATCCTATTAAGAGATAAACATATCTGTAATGGCAACCATCTTTCCTTTGCAGAACCCTATGGATCCTTATCAGTAGACATGAACAGAGAACTCCTATGCTGAAGTGTGATCACATGGTTACTCCTTGGTGGCTTAAAAGCTCGATGGTCATGAGACATTAGCATAAATTCAAACTTAGACCTAGTATTGGTTTTGTTTATAGCATAACAGTAAGTCTTTTTCCTGTGTAAACCATCTTTAAGTGAATAAGGCAATTAGGGGTCCTTTTACTAAGGCGCGCTAGCCATTTTAGTGCATGCAAAACGCTAATGCGTCCATTATATTCTATGGATGTGTTAGCGTCTAGCGTGCGCTAAATCAGCTAGCGCGCCTTAGTAAAAGAGGGGGCTAGATTTACCATTATACACTGACAATTTTTGGCCTGTGAACTCACTTCTCATGGCCCCAGAATATACCATGTGTACACAAATCTCTCACCTTGTAATGTCATACACTAATAATGCCCCGGCTGCACCTCTGTAGTATGATCTTGTGATGGAACGAAACGACTCCTGCCCAGCCTACAGAAAGGGAAGAAGAAAGGAAGAAAGCCTTTGTTTTAATTCTGTCTCACACATTTCCAAAATGATGAACACAATTATTCTTATTAGTTGATTTTTCAACTTTTGGTGGCATAAATGAGCCTCACTAAAGCTGAAAAAGGGAGCCATGGATAAAGACCACTGTAGGCACTCCAATTTTTTTTTCCCCTTCTTCCAGAAACAAGACCTTTAAACCTTTTTTTTTGGCAATCCCTGACAACCCAATTTACTGAATGGCTTCACAATACATGAATCATTATTAGAGCACAGAATGGACTCCTAGCAACTAAGCTCTGAAGACAAATCTGAAAGGAAGCAAATAACCCAGAGCTTCGCATTTGAATTCAATATCCCGCTCCCTGGGGCAGCTGTTGACACTAGAATAAATAAAGCCCATTGTAAATAAATGATGAATGACATCTTTACGCCCACCATCTGCTGGTGTAAAGGTTGTCGGAAGGCCAAGGATGCAGATTTTATTCATTATATCATAAACCGTAGCCAGTTTTCAACAGTCTTAAGACAAAATTCCCCCTGTAATCATTTCATTACAAAAGAAACCTTCACAAAATGTTTTCAAATTTAATTTTATATCCTAAATTATACTGCTATACACAGTCAGCACTACACTTAATCTATTTCCTTTGTCTTTGATATATAATGCTTGTCAAAAGGCAGCAGGATGTAAAAGTCATCTTTATGTTCTCTGGTGAAACAGACACCAAAATTTCTACATAAGCATGGATCCTTTGTTCTTTCTTTGTGACTACTGAAGAAGCACCATCCTGCTCCATTGGCTTTTCAGCTCAATCAGAATCTGCCCCAACTAGGGTTACAGTTTCCTGAACATTTATGCACACCTAGCCAGGGTTTTTTCCTACTCCGGTATTTTAACCCCTCACATTCTAGTCAATGAAACCACAGCAACTTTGGTAGGGTAAAATGAACTGTTTCCTTCTAGAGCCCAGCACAAGTATGCTAGTCAGTCAACAGGGGTTCATTGTTAATAAACTGCCTTCAAACCTACTCCTCCCCTTCCCCTCCCCCTCGCCTGTGAACAATGCCTACACTGCATCCCCTGTCCAGGCTGGTCTTATACAGACTCAGGAATGGAAGCAAATCTCTGCTACCCAGCTGACCCTAACAGCAGAAGCTAGACTCGGAAATGAAAGCCAAGTTTCTTACCTGCTTGCGCTACTCAGCTTTGTTTTTTGTTTTTAACATAATGAGTTATCAGTTGTACTGAAGTTCAACACATAGGCCTTTTTTTCTATATGATTTATCAAAAAAGTGTAAGGATACTGCATTTTTCCTGATCTTTCAAAAAAAAAAAATAATAATAAAAAAAAAAATATATATATATATATATATAATTTTAGAATTTTCTGAAGAAAGCTATCAATCTGAAATGTTTCATGATGGCTTTTGCCTTCCACAAGGTTCTTTTTTCACTAGAGGTCCTTTTCTCACTATGGGTTTGTATATCTGTTATACTGTGTAATTTTTGGGTTAGATCTCAGACTACTAATCTGCAGATAAAAACTGGTATAATGGTAATATAATGGTAATGTACCCCATTCTGAGACATTAAATAGAATTCATGTACTGCTACTACTTATTTTTATAGCGCTGTTAGATGTACATAGCGCTGTACATTAAATTGTAAGCTCTACTGAGTAGGGACTATCTAACCAAAAAACAGGACAAGTAGAGGCGGGGTTAAGGAGTTTCTCATGCACAGGTATGATCCCATCAAGTAGGCCAGAACTTAACACAGTTTAAACAGCTTATAATCAAATTTTAAAACAAACTGGAAAAAATATATTTTCACTCATGTATAGTTAAGCTCTGGAACTCATCAGAAAATAAAAGCAGTTAATGTGCATTTAAAAAAAAAGATTTAGACAAAATCCATTAACTGTTAAAAGTAGAACTAGGTAAGGCCCCTACTTATCCCTGGGAGTCAGAAACATTGAATCCTGCTACTTTTTGGGGATTCATCAAGTACTTGTGACCTGGCTTGGCAATGTTATAAAGAGGACTAAGTTGACCTCTCCTCTGGAGCAGTATGACAATTTTTATGTTCTTATGTTTGTGTGCCTCAGGGGACATGTGGCATGTTACTTGCTGAATAGTCCCTTCCTTATAAGGCCACTTGTTTATCTTAAACTACTGTCAGACCATTTGGTGCCCCACCATACCACTAGCTAGGGTACCAAATCTTCCCAACCAGCAAACATGGCTATGTCAGAACAGTAATACACCAGTGTGCCTCCAATTGAATTGTACAGGCCACTGCATTCATCTCTATCTCTGTATTCCACATTCGGTTCAGGTAACCTGCTGTAACATTTGAAAATTGCCCAAGAATATGTTATTCAGCACTATTCAAATTAGTTGTACAAATTACAAAAATAACCATTACACATGAGAGGGCGGGCTGGTGCAGCTCTATCACAGATGGCAGAGTAAGTGGCTGTCCTCCTCCTCTCCTTTTCTTATTTATCCATCCCCCCACCCCCACAACTGCCTTCCTCATGCTCCTCCCCAATCCCAAATAGCCTCCCCAAATCTCACAAATATATCCCACTGTGGGACTAAACTCTATCTTTGATTTTCCCATGAGTTTGGTTCTCTCAGTATGCCCCATTTCTCACCCTTCTTTCTTCATTGGAATTTACTAACCGCTTTTTCATGAAGAGATTCACCCAAAGCGGTTTATAATATACTGAATAGTAATCAGGTACTTTAAGTATTTTCCCTATGTCCTGGCAGTCTCACATTCTAACTGTGTACCTGGGGCAATGGAGGGTTAGATGATTTGCTCAGAGTCACAGGAAACAGGCTGGAATTGAACTCAACCTCAGGGGCTGAGGCAGCAGCTCTAACCACTAGGCAACTCCTCCCCTTCTCAATATGCCCCTCTTTCCATCCTTCTTTCTTGTTCTCACCACATGTTGCCTCAGCAGCTTTTACAGTGTCCACTCTTAACTGGAGCTACAACAACTAAAAATATTTCTTTTTACTTTATTTTCATTAGTTCAAATCATAATGTACAAGTATCCAATTGTTTGAGCAAACTGGAAGGTAACTACTATTAAGAACTATACAAATACATAATAAACAACATTAATCATGAAAATAAGAGACATTAAGGAAAATTCGATATTCCTTCTTAAACCTCATAAAGGGTAAGGGGAGTAGAAAAAAAGACAAGAAGATCTTATGGAAGTAACTTAAGAAGTTTTTTAAGACAAAGGCCTAACATGAATTAACCCCTGCTAACCTTCTTAATACACAACTTAAGTTCTCCTCTCTGGGAATCATTTCATATCAAGAAATGTCTTCGACTGGTCCGGATGACCTCTGTCTCCCCAAAAAACAAACAAACCCCAAACAACTTACTTAATATCATAACATTGTTCCATCAAATTTAACTAAACATTTATACAGATAACAAAAAGATAATCCAGTATTTTTAGTCTGCTGCCTCTAGCTAAAAAATGTTTCTCTTTTCTTGACTTAAAACTTTGTACAAGATAAATCCAGATTTTTTTGGTATGTAAATTATGAAAGTAAAGTTTCATCACATGATTCAAATCTTCTTTAAGTTGCACCCTTAAGAGCTTTTATATCTTCCATTATTTGATGGAACCGATTAGCACATTCCACTTTCAGACCCTCCATGGTCTTTGCCAATTGATCCACTTTAGGAGACAAAGAGCTAGATGCACCAAAGTCAGTGATCGTCACTAAACTAGTTTTGACTGCTTTAGCGAGGATCGCATTTGCCGACCCGAAGCACAAAATGGCTCATCGCGTTTTTCCTTTCGATCGCCCATTTTCTGATCTGACCATGCAAATTAACTATTTAATATTAAAACCCAATGCAAACTACTTGAGCGATTGATGTACTAACATCGCTTGGCAATGCACACAAAAAAGCAGGTTCTAGTGATAAAAAAAAAGTGACTGGTCAAGACCAGCTGCTTATCTATCTTACCCATAACTTCTTTTTTTTAATGGGCACAGATGCTGTGCATATGTTACACACACACAAATATATGCAATTAACGTATTTTCACGTAGATAACGCGCACCCGTGTAAAACGCGCACACAGGTATAGCGCGCGGAAAACACAAATCTATGTACAGAAATTTTTATATACCGCGCACACCCATATACCGCGCATGTTGCCAGACTCTCCCGTCGCCGCCCGACTCTCCTTTTGCCCGCCCCGACTCTCCTCTGGCCTCCCCGACTCTCCTTTCGCCCGCCCCGACTCTCCTCTCCCCCTTGAAGTCCTGTCCCCACCCTGAAAACCTGATCCCCCCCCCGACGTCCGATTCACCCCAACGCAGGACCGCTCGCACCCCCACCCCGAAGGACCGCTCGCAAGCACTCCCGTCCTCTTGCCCCAGCCAACCGCGGCACCCCCGACACGATCGGGGCAAGAGGGAGCTCAAGCCCTCTTGCCAAAGCCAACCGCGGCACCCCCGACACGATCAGGGCAAGAGGGAGCTCAAGCCCTCTTGCCCCCCCCCCCGACACGATCGCGGCAAAAGGGAGCCCAAGCCCTCTTGCCCCGCCGACTCCCCAACTCCCCGACAATATCGGGCCAGGAGGGAGCCCAAACCCTCCTGGCCACAGCGACCCCCTACCCTCACCCCGCACTACATTACGGGCAGGAGGGATCCCAGGCCCTCCTGCCCTCAACGCAAACCGCCCCTCCCCCCAACGACCGCCCCCCCCAAGAACCTCCGACCGCCCCCCCAACCGACCCGCGACCCCCCTGGCCGACCCCCACGACACCCCCACCCGCCTTCCCCGTACCTTTGTGTAGTTGGCCGGACAGACGGGAGCCAAACCCGCCTGTCCGGCAGGCAGCCAACGACGGAATGAGGCCGGATTGGCCCATCCGTCCCAAAGCTCCGCCTACTGGTGGGGCCTAAGGCGCCTGGGCCAATCAGAATAGGCCCGGGAGCCTTAGGTCCCTCCTGGGGGCGGGGCCTGAGGCACATGGGCCCAACCCGACCAGGGGGGTCGAGGGTCGGCTGGGGGCGCGGTCGGAGGTTCTTGGGGGAGGGCGGGCGTTGGGGGGAGGGGGGTATGCGTCGAGGGCAGGAGGGCCTGGGATCCCTCCTGCCCGTAATGTAGTGCGGGGTGGGGGTAGGGGGTCGCCGTGGCCAGGAGGGTTTGGGCTCCCTCCTGGCCCGATATTGTCGGGGAGTTGGGGAGTCGGCGGGGCAAGAGGGCTTGGGCTCCCTTTTGCCCCGATCGTGTCGGGGGGGGGCAAGAGGGCTTGAGCTCCCTCTTGCCCCGATCGTGTCAGGGGTGCCGCGGTTGACTGGGGCAAGAGGACGGGAGTGCGTGCGAGCGGTCCTTCAGGGTGGGGGTGAGGGTGGGAGTGCGTGCGAGCGGTCCTTCAGGGTGGGGATGCGGGTGCGAGCGCGTGCGAGCGGTCCTTCCGGGTGGGGGTGCGAGCGGTCCTTCCGGGTGGGGGTGCGAGCGGTCCTGCGGGGGGGGGGGGGTGAATCGGACGTCGGGGGGGGGGGAACTATGTATAAAAAATTTTGTACAACGCGCTCACGCGTATACCGTGCAAGGTTATGCACGGTTTGTAAAAACACGTATAACGCGCGCGTTATATGCGTGAAAATATGGTAATTTAAAAAAAGCCCCCCCTGCCGATGACAGCCCTCCCCAACATCCCCCCCAACGAACCAGCACCGGGGACTGATTTCCCCCCCCCTCCGGTAGCGAAAACGGCAATGCCAATGGAGGCCCCCCGTGCCAGGCAACCCTTCTGAACCATCCCATATCCTACACTCTTCCCCCCGCAAAAAACAAACAAACAAAAAAAAAGAGACAGGATGGATGCCCACTCCCTCCTACCACTGGATGCTCCTCCGAACCCCTCAAAACAATTTCCTGAGATGATCATAGCTACCCTCCTAAGATCTAAACGACTGTTGCAGCCTATACCAAGGCTTGGAAAATGTTTTTGTGCTAGTATGATAAGCAGGATTTGGAGCCCATTGGGGCTACGATCTCAGTGGTCCTGGCGTTTCTTGAGGCCATCATTGAGAAAAGGTCTGGTGATTAGTTCCCTCAAAGTGCAGGTGGCAGGCCTCTCATGCGTTAGGGCTCGAGTGGAGAAAATTTATTTAACTTGTGGTAGGGCTGCTTCCTCTGATGTCAGAGAAAGGGCGGGACCGCCTGAAGAGGAAGCAGCGCAGCACAGGACTCTGAGAAGGGGCAGGACCGCCGGCAGAGGAAGCAGCTGGGCTGGCATCTGGAAACAAGGTAGACAGCTTCTCCATGGGGGAGGGGGGAGGCTGTGGGGGTGCGAGCGGTCCTTCGGGGTGGGAGTGCGAGCGCTCCTTCCGGGTGATGAATCGGGCGTCGGGGGGGAAACTATGTAAAAAAATTTTTTGTACAACGCGCTCACGCGTATAACGCGCAAGGGTCTGCGCGGTACGGAAAAACCACATATAACGCGCGCGTTATATGCGAGAAAATACGGTAATACTTCAGAAGCTTACTGGATAGGAAAGAGCTTGTTTCGAGATAATTACAATTGAAATATGTTCAACTTGTAGTTATGTAAGAATTTGTTCTGTTCAGAAATATAATTGAAACAGGTTTTAATTTGTGGTTATGTTGGTTTTTTAAGGATTGAGCCTTGAAAAAGCAAGCTAGGCGAAACATGTCGGCTTTGACATCCCTTACTAGTGCTGACATCTCTAACTAAGAAGACTTAGCCATATTTTAAGCTAAGTATTTATCCTTATAAGAAAATATAAAATAGAAATATAAATAAGATTAAGCTCTACAAAGCAGTAAACAGACCCGATGACGAGCTGACACATAAAGCTTAGGACAATGAAAAGTTTGAGTCCTGAGTGGTGACACTGAGGGTTGGGTAAAACTACCACAAAGTGCTTTCATAGCCTTAAGAAAGTTTGCATTTTGGCTATATATTGAATTGAATGAATTAGCACTTTGATAAAAATTATACACTAGTGCATTGATTTGAAAATTTGTAATAGAGCACCCCTGATGGTATGGATAACATGAGGATGGTCCTAGAGAAGTTGAAGAATGGTCCAAAACTTGTCAGCTAAGATTTAATGCTAAGAAATGCAAGGTCATGCATTTGGGCTGCAAAAATCCAAGGGAACAATACAGTTTAGGGGGTGAAGAACTTTTATGCACGAAAGAGGAGCAGTACTTGGATGTGATAGGCCACCTTTAGATCATTACGTACTAACAGGCTGAAAAGGTGATGGCGAAAGCTAGAAGAATGCTAGGGTACACAGGGAGAGGTATGGCCAGTAGGAAAAAGGAGGTATTGATGCCCCTGTATAAGACTCTGGTGAGACCTCATTTTGAATATTGTGTACAATTCTGAAGACTGCTTCTTAAAAAAGATATAAACAGGATGTAATTGGTTCAGAGGAAGGCTACTAAAATGGTCACTGGGTCTTCGTCAAAAGGCATATTATCTGTCCCAGACTTAACGATCTCAATATGTATATTTTGGAGGAAGGGCAAAAGGAGAGAGATAAGATATGTTTAAATACCAATGTGGCATAAATGCACATGAGGCAATGTTCTTTCTTTTGAAAGGAAGCTCCAGAATGAGAGGGCATCGGATGAAGGAGGAGCAGGAGATAGTGGATGCTGTGGATGGGCAGACTGGATAGGCCATTTAGGTCTTCATATGCTGTCATGTTTCTGTACTTCTAACCTTTTTGGACTATAGCACTGGTGAGCTTTAGTGCCATTTGAGTCACTAATGCTACGCCTACCCCCAAATTCTGTTTGCCTTTCTCTTATTTTTTCATATTTAAAATTTCATCTTTACTTACAGATTTCTCAATGTATTTTGCAAATTACATTTGTTTAGAATTCATAGGCTCAATAACCAGAACTTTTGATGAATCTTGGAATAAATGTATCTTAATAAATCTGTTTACCAAATACTTGCTGTTGCTTTCATGGTAAAACTACATGTGCAGTAAATTATGTTTGTTTAATGGGCCTCTGTTGTACTTACTGTGTCCCATATCTGAAGTTTAATCTGTTTCCCATCAATTGTTATCATCCGTGCACCAAATTCTACACCTAGAAAAGAAGTTCAATAACATTATTAGTCAAGTTAGTGAAGTGAATTGAAAGAGAGGTAACAAAACAGAAACTGCTTATTGCCTTAGAATACAAGACCAAACAAAGCTTTGAAAATAATAATAATAAAAAAAAAATCTTTACTCACAAAATAAAAATTTGATTTAAATCTAACCCTTAGGATTTATATCTTGCCTTATTCTCAAGGTGTCCCAAGAAAGCCAGAAAAACACTGGGAAATACAATAAAGCACATTTTAAAGTTTACAATAATAAATAATTTTGTGGTAAGTTTTCCTGATATTGTTTGATATTATTGAATGGTAATTCTTTTCTTTTCTCTGAACCAAAACAACTCCAGGACTTTTTAAATCAAGGAAAGTTAAAACTTGGCTGTTTTCCCCAAATTTAAGTGCTATTTAAGACTAGCTGCAGATTACTTTTGCTTCCTTCACCTTTTGGTCTTCTTTTCCTATGTTTTCTAATTGTAAATGAAAAGCTAATACATGGTGGTTATTTAAAATCTTTCCTGTTTAATTGCTAATTTCTTTAATCACTGATATATGAGGTAATGTGTATGTGTATATATATATATATATATATATATATATATATAAAATTTAAGAAATTAATTTTTTTTTTAACCCACTTTCCTGAATGAAATATTTGTTAAAAAAACATTTTTAGCTGTCTTTGAAAAATAGGAAGATTGTCTTTTAATATTCACTAGTACAATTCCAAAAGCTTGCAGCCTGAAAAGGAAAAGAGCCGCCCTGTATTGGTAGCATGGAATATTGCTACATCTTGGGTTATGGCCAGGTGCTAGTGACCTGGATTGCCCACTGTGAGAACGGGCTACTGGGCTTGATGGACCATTGCTCTGACCCAGTAAGGCTATTCTTATGGTCTTAATATTCGCTTAAAATGTAACCTTAACAGATGGAACAAAGTGTATAATTTGAAGCTCATATCATTTTATTTATTAGGATTTATTTATTGCCTTTATAAAGGAATTCACTCAAGGCGGTCTACAGCAAAAATAAGTCAAACATAAACAATAGACAATTACAGTAATAAAAATATTCAAATTATAGTACAAAGTACAGCATAGTATGCTAAATTACGATGTCAATACAATATGCAATAACACATTTTAGTAAACAGGGTGTTAGCAAAAATGGAGTATATAGATGTTTTATGTTTATTAGACATTTGATATACCGCCTTTCAATCTTGGTAATCAAAGCAGTTTACAGAGATGAATAACCAGAGATGAATAAGAAAGGACCTACAATCATTAATAGGAAAACAGAGCGAGAGGGAGAGAGAAAAGAGGGCAGCAAGGGGAAAGAAATGCTACCCACAGTTATTGCATCAATGAACCCCAAAAGGTCTGGGATAAGATAGATAGATAAAATAGATTAACAGGAGTAAGAAAATAAGGGGACTAATTTGATAATCTTCTTTCTGGTAACAGGGCATATGCGTCCTGACAAGTAGATTAACTCCCCATAACTGAAAGCAATGCAGAAAGAATTCTCTACAATTTCTTAAGAACATAAGCAGTGTTCTCCCCAGCGCGTTTTAGTCGGGCGCACCGCCCAGCTAATTTAAGTGAGCGCCCGGCTGTCATCTCGGCATTGTATCTCTGCCCGGACTGATTGCAGCGACATCGACCCATGCACTTGTCAATGCGAGCCACACTCCTTTATCCTGAGCAGAAAGTAAGTGTGGCTGTACTGGGAAGAGGAGGGGGTACTTCAACTACTTCCAACTTTGCAGGATTTCCGCAAATCTTTTCAGCGCACTTCTCTACTTCCAATTCGTCGCTGAGATCGCTCGCAACACACCACACTGCATTTCTTGTCGGGTGACCCGCCCTCCTTTGACATTAGTTCCTCAGTGGTAGAGAAATTGTGGTGAGGGTGAAGGGCTACCGGAGAAGGAAAGTTGCGGGATTAGTGTTGAATAATCTTAAATATGAGTTTGATGGAGGAGGGAAGGTTTGAGGGAAAGGTGGAGACATGCTAGTAGCTAGCAGACATGGGCAAACTACAACCTGCGGGCCAAATCCGGCCCATGGCTGCAGGAAGGGACTAGCCAGTGTCGGCGCTCGTCAGCCAGTGAGTGAGGCCCGCAGAGACTCTGTGGGAAAGAGAGTGAGAAAGCGTGAGCGAGCGAAGTTAGTATTCCGTGGCTCTGTCTGTCGGACCCTCTGACATCATGGGGCGGAGGGAGCGAGCGAGTGGTATACAGCGCTCCTGTGCGGCTTTGACGAGTGGATCTGGATCGGGCCTCTCCAACTTCTTCATCATGACTCCTGACAACAGTGATTTCCTCTCTCCTGAGGCTGCTGGGGTGAATGTGAACATGCTGCCTCAATCGTCGGTGTCCTTGGACTGCCTCTTCTTCGGGGACCGACTCTTGGCTGTTCGGATCTTGACCTTCTCTTCCTGGCATCCGTTTCTCTGGTCTGCTTCCTGCTGTGGCCCATTGGGGAAGGTCCTGCTTTCAGCCGCCTCTTGTCACAGCCATCATAGGAAGATCTGGTCAGAATTAATGACTTAGGCCAGCTTGCTGTTCCGACAACACTATTTTTATTGAGTTTGTTTTAATTTTTCTTTTATTTACTCTGTTTGATTATAATTCATATATTCATCTTATTACTTACTATTTATTTTTTGTAATTATCTCTAACTTTCCTATCTCCAATGGAGTTCCTTTCCTAATTTATCTGTATTTTATTGTAAACCACTTAGAGCTGTAATATGCTTAAGCGGTGTTTTAAATGTTAATAAAACATAAACATGGGCTGCACGCTGAGCGCCGAGGACAAGGCGGCCGAGGTGAGGAGCAAGATCAACTAGAGCCTGCATGAGGATAGCAAGAAGGCAACCTGCGAGGTCAAGCTCCTACTGCTGGGTAAGAGACATCTGCCATGGCGCTCTCAAAGACTTCTCCCTCCCTCCCTCCCCTCCTTCATGAGGGTGACGCCAACGCTCTCCTCTGCTGTCAACGGTGACACAGGAAATGCGGCTCTTTGTGCAGCCGAGCCTTCCTCTACACACCCTTTTGCTCGGTCGCTACAGCGCCAGAAAGTTTGCCAGAGCCCCCGATTCACCCCTTCCTTCCAGCTGACCCTGGGTTGGTTTAAAAAAATAGGTTTGGACAAACTCCTTGAGGAACAATCCACAAACTGTTATAAAACAGAATGGAATCTTGCCCTCCCCCTTGTCACCCTGCACCCCACCCCAGTTGCCACGGTCCCTCTGTCAAATTTAAGAACCCATTGTGGCCCACGAATCAAAATGTTTGCCCACCCCTAAGCTAGATGAAGAGAGAAGAAGAGATGGCAGGGTTCCTGGGGAGAATCCAGTTTAAATGTGCTTGTGTTATTTTCAAAATTCTTTATGGCATTTTCACTCCTCTAGTTCTGCTATCCTGGAATCTTTATAGATTCTCTTTCACAAGGGGTGACCAACAACTCAAATTATCCTGTCCTTCTAGCAAAGGTATCAAAGGAACCAAGATCTTTGGCCATTCTTTGACCTTCATGTTTCTTCAACTTTGGAACAATCTTCCACTCTTTTTAAGAAGTTCTGTCTCTCTTCCTTTTTTTTGTAAGTCTTTGAAAACTATTCTGTTCGCTAAGCACTTTGGTAATTAATTTCATCTCGGTTTTTTTCCCTCTCTCTTCAGTCCTTATTGGCCTAAACTAACTACTGTAAACCGAGATGAGCTTTTCTGGATTGAAGTCTCGTTATATAAAGCCAAGCATTAGATTAGATTAGAGGGGAGTCGGGTCCCCGAATGAGTATGACTTGGTATCTTTGATAAAATATCTTGTATTGTTAATCTGAATTTCTTATTTGAAACAGAGAATATGAAGACAGGTTGTTCACCCTCTTCAAGGTAGGGAGAACGAGAGGGCACTCTCTAAAGTTAAAAGGGGATAGTTCCATACAAACGCAAGGAAGTTCTTCTTCACCCAGAGAGAGGTGGAAAACTGGAATGCTCTTCTGGAGACTGTTATAGGGGAAAACACCCTCCAGGGATTCAAGACAAAGTTAGACAAGTTCCTGTTGAACCGGAATGTACGCAGGTAGAGCTGGTCTCAATTAGGGCACTGGTCTTTGACCTAAGGGCCTCCGCGGGAGCGAACTGCTGGGCACGATGGACCACTGGTCTGACTCAGCAGCGGCAATTCTTATGTTCTTATGTGCTTGTGGCATACCTTCTTGAATATTTCTTTCTTTTGCTTTTTTTTTTTTTTTTTTTTTTTTGGGGGGGGACTGAATTGCTCACAGCATTATAGTTTGTTTTTTTTCTTGGTCTCATCTTCTGTTACTAGCTAAGGAAGGTGCCTAGCCTATATGAATTGAGAGAGTGAACTTAGTCCAGTTCTGAGGCTTGTAACAAGGACATAGTGAGAGAAAATATTACATTGTCAAAGAGAGTGAGAGAGACAGTGACCTGGAAAAAAGGTGAGAACTCAAAATGTTAGCAGAAGGAAGATAATGGGAGAAACCTGAAACAAAGGGGAGGCAGAAGAGAGGGGGCAGATGTTGAACTTAGGGATGTAGAGAGGGAAGAAAGAGACTGCAGAGAGGTGGAAAGATTCTGGACCAAGGAGAGAGGGAGGAAGGAGAGAAAGACCTGGAAGAAAGGAGAACAAATGCTGGACATTGGGGGGGGGGGGGGAGGAGGTTATAAGCAGAAGAAAGACAGAGGCCTGGACCAAAGGGGCAGACTGGATGGGCTATTTGGTCTTTATTTGCCATCATGCTTCTATGACATGAGGCATATGCTGGAATATGGGAGGTGCAGACAGAAGAGAAAGGGGGGGAGACCCTGAGGAAGAACAGAGAGATGCAAGATCATAACAGAGGAGGGAGAGAAAGAGAGACATGTTGCCAATAGGGATGGTGGAGAGAGGAAGAAAAGTTGGACTCATGGAGGGCCAGGGAGAGATATTGGTTGGGGAAGAGAATGAAGTCCGGAGTAGAGGAAGTGTGCAGGAAGCAGAAAGAAAGAAATATTGGATGCACAGTTAGAGAATCATGAAATCAACAGAGAAAGGTAGGAAAAATGATTTTATTTTCAATTTAGTGATCAAAATGTGTCGGTTTTGAGAATTTATATCTGCTGTCTATATTTTGCACTATATTTGTCTATTTTTCTATAGTTGTTACTGAGGTGACATTGAATATTTTAAAGCCATCTGCCCTGACCTCTTTCACTCAGAGGGTGGTGGACACATGGAACGCGCTCCCGGAGGCTGTGATAGGCCAGAGCACGCTACAGGGGTTCAAGGAGGGTCTAGATAGGTTCATAAAAGAAAAGGGGATTGAGGGGTACAGATAGAAGTAGAGGTAGGTTATAGGATTAGACAGAAACCACTTCACAGGTCATGGACCTGATGGGCCGCCGTGGGAGCGGACCACTGGGCGCGATGGACCTCTGGTCTGACCCAGTGGAGGCAACTTCTTATGTTCTTAAAATAAAACAAATATAAATGATAATTAACATTTTCTCTGAATACAGTGTGCTTTATGCTTTTTTTTTTATTTTGTGGTTACCATTATGAATTAATAAGATTATATTGAGTGTACATGAAAAATAAATGGAAGAAATTGCATTACAATTAGTACTATTATAATGGGGCTGGGGTCAGGGGCGGGGCTTAGACTGGGGTACTCGGTTGGTTAGACTTTGGGAATACTTGGCTTGAAGAAGTTGAGAGCCACTGGTCTAGATGACTATGGAGTTCACTCAGTAAGCCACAGTAATGATTCTCCATGGCAAATGCACCAAAGTCCATTAAATTCCTATTGGCATCAGTGAATTTGCTGTAGCAGAATTGCTGTCTTAAAAACTAGATTGCCAGGGATGCAAAGCATTAACTGATTCAACGTGAGTTTGAAGTTGGTTGAATACCACTCTCAAGTACGGTAGTTTTGAAAGAAATAGAAAGTTTGATATTGGCAGTAGTTATTTGGAATAAGAGGATCTGTATTAGTTGTTTTCAAGGGTGGCTTAAATGCTACTAGAACACTGCCTAATGGCCTCTTTTACAAAGCTGCGCTAGCGGCCCCGAAGCCCATAGAGATTTAAAGTGCTTCAGGGGTGTTGCCGTGCGGCTTTGTAAAAGAGGCCGTAAGTGTCAAATCTTAAAAAAGAAAGTCATATTGAGCATTGGAAAATAATTAACAAGAACTAATAAAAATAGTGCACATTTAATTTCCCCCACCACCAAATTTCCCCGTTCCACCCGGCTACTTTTTCGTGCCACCTGGCTGGACAAAATTTCTGGGGAGAACACTGCATAAGAATAGTCTCACTGGGCCAGACCAATGGTCCATCTAACCTAGTAGCCTGTTCTCATGGTGGCCAATCCAGGTCACTAGTACCTGGCCAAAACCCAAGGAGTAGCAATATTCCATGCTACCGATCCAGGGCAAGCAGTGGCTTCCCCATGTCTTTCTCAATAACAGACTATGGACTTTTCCTCCTGGAACTAGTCCAAACCTTTCTTAAAACCAGCTACGCAATCCGCTCTTACCACATCCTCTGAGTGAAATTTTTTTTTTGCTCCTATTGGTTTTAAAAGTATTTCCCTGTAACTTCATCGAGTGTCCCCTAGTCTTTGTAATTTTTGACTGAGTGAAAAATTGATCCACTTGTACCCGTTCTACTCCACTCAGGATTTTGTAGACTTCAATCATATCTCCCCTCAGCTGTCTCTTTTCCAAGCTGAAAAGCCCTAACCATTTTAGTCTTCCCTCATATGAAAGGAGTTCCATCTCTTTACCTTCTTGGTCACTCTTCTTTGAACCTTTCTTGAGATAAGGAGACCCAGAATTGAACGCAATACTCCAGATGAAGATGGAGCAATACAGGGGCATTACAACATTCTTAGTCTTGTTAACCATCCCTTTTTAAATAATTCCTAGCATCCCGTTTACTTTTTTGGCCGCTGCCGCACATTGGGCAGAAGGTTTCATCGTATGGTCTACAATGATACCCATTATCCACATGTTTAATCACACCTTCAAAGAAGTCAAGTTCAGCTCCACCTTCTTCCTCAGTGGGCTGAACTGCATCTCTTTAGTTTGTACCAAAGCAGTCAATGACCACTACAATAGGAGACATAAGAAGGAGAGGTACGGTGAACTTCCCTGACAAGACACTTTTGTTCTGCTCTGTAACAAGTATAATGAACAATGTTAATCAAAACATATCATATAAAACAAATTCACCTATCTGAGCGCAACAAGCACTAACATTCATGGAGCATGTATACTCTCAATTTCATTTATAATGATAATATGGAATTATACCACCTGACTGGTATGAGAAGATCTCAAGTTCTGGACAAACATATACATCCAAGACTGTACGCAAGCAAATAACTGCACTGATAGGACAGGGCATCCAGTCTGCTTATCCGCAGTAACCATTATCTCTTCCTCTCCCATTCTTTCTTGAATTCAGACAGTCTTTGTCTCTATCACCTCTTCCGGGAGACTGTTCCACGCATCTACCACCCTTTCTGTATTTCCTTAGATTACTCCTGAGCCTCTTAATTTCATCCTATGCCCTCTCATTTCAGAGCTTCCTTTCAAATGAGACTCAACTCATGCGCATTTAGGTATGTAGGTATTTAAACATCTCTATCATATTCCCCTCTCCCGCCTTACCTCCAAAGTATACAAACTGAGATCTGTAAGTCTGTCCCCATATGCCTTATGACAATGCACCATTTTAGTAGCCTTCCTCAGGACCGACTCCATCCTTTTTTAAATCTTTATGAAGGTTCAGTCTCCAGAATTGTACACAATATTCTAAATGAGGTTTTACCACAGTCTTATTCAGGGGAATCAATACCTCCTTTTTCCTATTGGCCATACCTCTTATACACCCTAGAATCCTTCTAACTTTCGCCATCACCTTTTCAACCTGTTTGGCCACCTTAAAACCATCACGTACAATCACACTCAAGCCCCACTCTTCTGTCGTGTACATAAGTTCTTCACCCCCTAAACTATACGTTCCCTTGGGTTTTTGCAGCCCAAATGTATGACCTTGTATTTCTTAGCATTAAATTTTAGCTGCCAAATTTCAGACCATTCTTCATTTTGCTATGTCTTTCTTCATGTTATTCACACCATCCAGGGTGTCTTCTCTATTGCAGATTTTGGTATCATCTGCAAAGAGGCAAATCTTACCCAACATGACTTCAGCAATATCGCTTATATAAAAATGTTAAAAAGAACAGGCCCAAGAACAGAACCTTGAGGTGTATCACTGGTAATATCCCTTTCCTCAGAGCGATCTCCACTGACCACTACCCTCTGTCGCCTTCCACTCAACCAGTTCCTGATACATAACTTTGGGGCCCATCCCGAGAGCACTCAGTTTATTTATTAGATGCCTGTGTGGAACACGTCAAAGAACCTAATCTTCCTTTCTGGTGCATAGGGCATATGAGTCCTGACAAGTGGGCTGTATCAAATCAGTCCCTTGAATCTAGGGTGGGTCTGATAAACCTGCCCTTAACACAGAGGACCCAAAAGCGTCATCCTTTTGTGCTGTTACATCCACTCTATAAAACTTTGTAAAGATATGACATGTGGACCATGTAGCCACTCTACAAATCTTCTTGGGCGGGATCGCTTGGGCCTTCACCCTTAAAGAATCTACACTTCTTGTGGAATATGCTCTCAAAGATATTGGTGGCTGTTTACCACAGCCAATTTATGCTGACAAAATCTCCATGCAAATCCATCTGGAAATACATGCCTTAGACTCCTGGTCATATTAGTTAGGATAAAAACATGATCAGATAACCTAGTGCAAAAATATAAAAAAAAAAAAAAAATATTATTTTTATTGATATTTGTTATATTAATAACAAAACCATCAGGAAAAATATAAAGTAAAACAATACAATCATAAAACAAATAGTTTCATTCAAGTCCATATAACTGAAGCCGAACATTACTGGATTTTCAAACAAAAGTTTAGAAAGAAAATTGCTAACCTGATAGCAGGCAAATAAGGCCTTTACCTTTTTTTTTGTCATTACTTCTCTATTATTGATTTGGATAGGGTTGAGATGATGCAATTGTTATCGGATGGGTTGAGAACAGACATGAATTGGTCTAATTTTAAGTCCCCAGACTGGTTTCTTTTTTGCAAATTATTTAGGAAGTATACTAGATCCTATTGCAGACTTGATAATTGTCCTCTCGATGTATTGAAAAATGCATCTTTTAAGTTTAAAAGTGAATTATTTAAGTGGATTACTTTCTTATTTAATGAGGGACGATTTCCAGAAGATCTTGGCCACATTGTAGTTACTCCCACTGTTAAAAATTCAAAGGAGTCTATTACTAGTAAAACTAATTATAGGCCGGTGGCTAGTATCCCATTGTTTGTGAAACTTATGGAGGGCCTGGTAAATGTTGAGTTGGTTAATTATTTGGAAAAATTTAGTATTTTGCATGACTATCAATCAAGTTTCCGTGCTGGGTTCAGTACTGAAACAGTTATTGCATCGTTATTGGAGTACCTTCACACACAATTTAGCTTAGATATAAGTGTTTTGATTCTGCAACTAGATTTGAGTAGTGCATTTGACTTGGTCGACCATGATTTGTTATTGATTTGTTTGGAGACCATGGGAATCACTGGAAATGTTCACAGATGGTTCAAAGGATTTTTATATAGTAGATCATATCAAGTTTATTCTACTGGGAAATACTCATTTACCTGGAGTGCCTCAGGGATCCCCATTGTCATCTACTCTTTTTCAATATATATTTGATCTCTTTATCTAACCTCTTGCAACAACTGAAAGTCAAATTCTATATCTATGCGGATGACATTACTGTGTTATTGCCTATATCATCATTTTCTGAGGACGTAAAAGTCCAAATTGCTGAAATTTTGACAAAGGTGCAACTTTGGATGTTTAGATTTAAACTTAACTCAGAAAAAAAACAAAATTTTTTCTTGCCAGCCCAAATGATGTCATTTCAGATAAACAGGTTCTAATCAATGATCAAATTTTAGTTAGATTGTGAGCCTTCGGGACAGTAAGGGAATATCTAAGTACTTATTTTACTTATAATTTTAATGCACCCTATTGTCTATTTTTTCTGTAAACCGCTTAGAATCCTAACGGAGTTTAGCGGTATATAAGAAATAAATTAAATTAAATTAAACTTTTGAAACTGTTCCTTCTATTAGGATCTTAGGGGTTACATTAGATAGACAGTTAATATTTGAAGATCATTCTGACCTAAAGATAAAATGATGTTTTATGATCCTTTGGAAACTCAGAACCATCAAAAGATATTTTGATTCAGTTTCTTTTAGAATTTTGGTGCAGTCTTTAATTCTGTCTGTCCTCGATTATTGTAACACTGTCTATCTTGCATCATTCAAGAAAAACTTACAACATATTCAACTAGTACAGAATACAGCAGTTCGTTTAATTTTTGGCCTAAAATAATACGATCATATCAGTCCATTTTATCAGCAATTATATTGGTTGCCCTTTGAGGCACGTATTCTTTTTAAATTTGGCTGTCTCTGTTTTAAATCTCTTTTTGGTCTGCTGCCAGGATATCTAACCTCTCAATTTCATTTTTACACCTCATTAAAAAACACTTGTAATAAGTTAATGTTTATGTATCCTTCAGTTAAGAATTGTCATTACAAGAAATTTCTGAATAGGACATTTGCTTTTCAGCTAGGCAAATTGAACTCTTGGTTAAGTCCGCTTATCTGTCAAGTGGATTCTTATAATGTTTTTAGAAAATTTTTAAAAACACATTTGTTTGATAGGTTTAACTTTTTCTTTTATTCTTACCTGATATATTTTTTTTTACTGATTGGATTTTACATGTTGCATTTTACCTAATTTTACTTGATGTATTTTTCACTGATTGTATAACTCTTCTTTGTTGTTAACCACCTGGAACTCTGTGGTTGGGCGGTATACAAGAATAAATTTATTATTATTATTACAACCTAAACATTAGTATCTGCATTTTTAAACAGATTTATCTTTCAAAAAAGTCTCCAATTGTAACGGATCCACAAATACATATTTGTCATTTCCATAAGTAATGAGATACTTACAAGGAAATTTAGGAAGACGCTTGCTCTCCACTGCCAAAACTTTAGATATGGACAGTAGGAAACTGCTTCTTCCTAGCTTGTGTCTGTCTAGATACATCAGGAAAAATTTTTATTTTTGCCCACAAAACAAAGCCTGTTTTTTTCTCAAAGTATAACTTAAGAATACATTGCTTTTCAATTTCTGATTTAAGTACCACCAATAGGGTGTCTCTTTTTTCTATCACATCTGCAGGTGGATCTTTGCCCAACAGAACAACAACTGGGCCTCCAGTCTTAATGGAGCACTTCTGGTGCCTCCCTGCCAGTTGACATAAATCACCTTGGTGGCATTATCTGAGAAAATCCTGACTTTTTGCCTTCTAGGGATCTCCCCAGCATCTGTATTGCCAGCCGTATGACTTTCATCTCCAGTCTGTTTATTGACCACTTCCTCTGAGAGGGCATCCATTGGCCTTGAACTGGATAGCCATTGGAATGACCCCCCTCAGGCATAAAGGCTGGTATCTGTTGTATCACACTAAAGTTATAAAGAGAAATAAAATACATAATCTTACTAGTAAAGCCTAAAAAATATAGAGTATAACCAGAAAACAAGCTAAGCACTTTAGCAATTATATCAGATACTGCACAAATTTCAAGTGGAGAAAGAAAGACCTCAAATTTTGCTCCGAGTCCCAACTTCATGAGACTGAATATATTTTATATATAGGAGCTTCTCCAGTCATTGGTCAAAATACTCCACTTTAAGTATACCACTCTATTGCAGTCTTCAAAAAAATTGCAAAAAAAGGCATCCAAGCACAGTTTTCATAGACACAATCCCATATCATTCACAATTCGCAATCATAACAGTTGAAAATAAAACAAAAAACAAAGTGCAGCTGCATTATTTATCTCGCATTCATTAAAAAAGCCCAACAGCGGCCCTGTTTCGTTTCCAGATTTATCAAGTGAGCGGAGATAGCATAAGCATGACCCCGATTATGTCATATACAGCATCTTCTATATAGTCAACTCCCACCATTACCAACTGGGGGGGTAAACGTCGTCAACTTCCGTAGGAGTCCGATATAATCTGTTATGGCAATCATGTATCACGAATGAGGCTGCCGCTACTGTTGCCTAAATTCCCAAGTCCAAGGCCTCAAATTGCCTTTTGAGGACAACATCTATCCTGCGATCCTGTGGTTCATTTAAAATGATATCTCCTTCAGGAAGTATGCTTGGTAACCTATGCTACTAACGAATCCACTTTAGGCTGAACAAACAGTTGCTGAAATTCAAGAGCAATGGGATAGAGTTTTGACTCATTCTAGCAACCTATAAGGAGCCCTCCAGGGTCTCCCAACGTTCCTTGACTAGCATAGTGATGTCAGGATGCAAGGGAAAAAATGTAGGTGGACCGCAGGACCGTGAAGTTCTATGCGGTTTACAATGATTAAAAGTGCTACAAATTGAGTAGAACTAACAAAGTTAAAGGCTAGTGACTAACAGCTCTAGAGATCAGTTGTTGTGGAATAAGATTGCACAAATCAGCTACCTAAGTACTTCAGGAACAGATATGTTTTTAGGCGTTTCCTAAATTCCCCATAAGTAGTAAGCATAAGCAATTGTTCCAGATCTTTACCCTATAATGCTGCCTGATGTGAGAAAAGATGTTGATGTCTTTTAAATTTACATCCTCTAACCGGTGGAGAAACAAAATTCAAGTGTGAGCTTCTCTTATAGTCTATTGGTTGAGAAAGAGAAAAGGTCAGTTATATATTTAGGGGCTAAACCGAATAGTACCTTAAAGCAGAAACATCCAAACTTAAACTTCACACGTGCCTCTATCGGCAACCAATGCAGAAATCGGTAGGAAGGTGTTACATGATTGAACTTCTTCAACCTGAAAAATCAGCCTGACCGCTGCATTTTGCACCAGTTGTAATCGCTGCATATTCTTCTGGGAAATTGCCAGATAGGCGATATTACAGTAATCAAGTTGACTCAGTATAAGGGATTGTACCAAAATTCTAAATGATGAAACATCAAAATATGCTCTAATGGATCGAAGCTTCCAGAGTAAACCCTTTCTAACCAAAAAGTCCACCTGGTCTTTCATGGTTAGGCCCTGGTCCAGTATTACACCCAAAACCTTCATAGTAGATTGAATAGGATAACTAAGTTTATTGATCCACAGTGATGTTTTAGTATCAATCGGGTGTGACGAACCTACAAAAAAATCTTGTTTTTTCCCGAATTAAGCTTCAGTCTAAATTCAGTCATCCATTGTTTCATCAAATTTAGTACTTCTGTTGCTTTAAGAGTAACTTCAGAGAGAGAGAGGTAGCAAATGGGATAATGATCGTAAAGTCATCTGCGTAACTAAATAATTTTATCCCCAGCTGGATCAATTGCGCACCTAATGATGACATGTAAACATTGAAAAGCAATGGGGATAATGGTGACCCCTGTGGAACGCCAGATGGATTACTCCAGGTATCAGAGAGATTGTAATTAAAACGCACTTAATACCTCTCCTCTGATACCAATTGCATCTAAGCATTGTAACAATTTCCCATGGTCCACTAAGTCAAAGGCAGAACTCATATCACATTGCATAATCAGGGCATTAAGGCCCCTACTAAATAAGAAACGTAAATTATCCAAGATGGCCGCAATTACTGTCTCAGTGCTAAACAAAGGTCTAAAACCATCAATTAGGTACGTACCAATCCTTCCCTGATTTCTACAAAAAAATGGAATGGATGCTACTGGTCTATAGTTAGTTACTAATGCTAATGATTCTTTATGATTTTTTGGAATTGGGGTTATTATAATGTGACCATTATTAGTAAGGAATTTTCCTTTTTTTTTTTTTAAATTATCGGTCAAATAATTCAGCAAAGTTAGTTTAAAATCTAATGGAGCTGTTTTCATAATTTCTGGGGGGCAGGAGTCCAAAATGCAGTATGATTTAGTGTACTTGTTATATAATTTGATATAATTATTCCAATCTAAATCTTGAAAGGAACTCCAAATCATATCTGCTGGTATTTCATTTCCTTGTATGTTAACTATTTGATGTTCATATACGTCATTTGTTGAACAGTTATTTCTTATGTTTTTAATTTTAAAATCAAAATGCTGTGCTAAATCATTTGCTGAAGGTAGCTTAATATTATGTATGAATTGAGTGTAGCGTGTGGTATCAAATAAATTTGTAACCAAGTTGAACAGTTCTTTTGTATTGATTCCTTTTGAGCTAGTATTGGATGAGTCAATTTTGGATGAGTAAAATGCTTTACATTTTTCTTTTATCAATTGTTTGTAGATTTTTATGTTGGATCTCCAGTTGTTCCGGGCTGACAATTTTCCCGTTTTTTTCAAGATCCTTTCCAATCGTCTTACTAATTGTTTCATTTTTAAAAGTTCAGTGTCAAACCATTTATTATATTTATTTGAGCAGCTTTTACTATTTCGTTTAGGGGCAATTTTATCTAAAATGGATGTGCTAGTTTTCATCCAGTGATCCCAAAAATCAACCCCTTCTCCTATCTCCACTCGTAATTCATATTGTGACCAATATTCCTCTGGATTGATATGACCCCTTGTGAGATGTTCTTTTTTATCCTTGGATGCGTTTTAGATTTTAAATGAGTCCAGATTAAATTAAAATAATAAGTAAAATGATCAGACCAGATATCGTGACACCAGATACCATCAGATAGAGAGATGGAAGGATCTAAAATCTCCTTTGTGGACATAGCTACCACATCTAAATAATGGCCTTTTTCATGTGTTTGTGTGGTTAAAGGGACATTATAATTAAGCAAAGATAGAAAGTTTTAAAATCTTTTGCATCTGGATTGTCCTCTTCATCTAAATGTAAGCTTATGTCTCCTGCAATAATATTATATGAAGGAGTAATTGAATTATGTAGAACAAATTCACAAAAGTCCTCTCTAGCTTTTGGCCAACTTTTTGGTGGGACATAAAATAATATGCAAGAAAGGGATTCTTCTAGTTCCTTATTACTAATTTTACAGGCTAATATTTCTAACTGATTGGTCATTTTGGAATCCAATAGTTCAAATCCTTCCTTAAAAACAACTGCTAATCCTCCCCCTCTTCTGCCATCATGATTTAGCATGTGAATTTTAAAATTATCTGGTAGAAAGTCATTTATTATTGGATCCTCTTCAGACAATAGCCATGTTTCCATTAGAAAAAAAAAAGACAGGCTATTTGCTTGCTGATGATCCAATCTTTGATTAAAAAAGCTTTATTCCTAACTGATCTAGTATTAAGATATGCACAAGGAACAGGAGTGGATGTGATAGGTCTAGTAGATGTAATGGTTCTGATAGGTTTTACTGCATTGATGTTTTCCGTTACTTGTAATTACATTAATATGATTTACTCTATCTTCCCATTGGGTTAATTATAAGCCTAATAGATACATCAGGATAATGGACTGAGTGTAATTGTGGATAGAGTGAATTAACATCCTTAATGTTACTGCTTATTAAATAGTTCAATAAAATCAATAGGAAATTCATGTTTGCAGATTAATATATCTCCTTCCTGTCACAACAGCTATATTGATTTCGCCTATCACTCCCAATTTCTAGGTTATTTGACACTAATCAGACAACTCGATCCTTAAAATGTAGCCAATTTCAGATAGGAATGATTATGTTAAGGGAGTTAACTCTCACGACCCAAATCTCACACGCATTTAACAAACCAGCAAGTGCAGAGTGCAAAATCCTCAGCTTAATTTTTCACCCAACTCACAGTTCAGTACAGTGAAGTACAGAGTATAGAATCTTGATTAACGTCTCTCCTATGATCACGGTCCAGCAAATAAAGAGCAAAAGTCTCTAGATTTTGAGTTCCGCACGGCTTTCCGCAAAGGGGCGCGCTAAGGCGAGCGCCTGCCTTTGACTTGCGCCTTATGGAAGATCACAGCTACTCCAAAATATGGCTGCCAGACTAATCTACTGGTGGAAAAATTTGAGAGAGTTACCCTGCTTATGTTATGCTAGTAGATCTGTGCTAAGTCAAGTTTGTTTTAATATTAATTCTCCCATTTATTTTAATGTACAATACTTTGAATTCTATGTTTACATAGATACATAGAAACATAAAAAATGATGGCAGAAAAGGGCCACGGCACATCAAGTCTGCCCACTCTAATGACCCACCCCCCTAACTTCTTCCCCTAAGACAGGGGTATCCAATGTCGGTCCTCAAGGGCCGCAATCCAGTCGGGTTTTCAGGATTTCCCCAATGAATATGCATGAGATCTATTAGCATACAATGAAAGCAGTGCATGCAAATAGATCTCATGAATATTCATTGGGAAAATCTTGAAAACCCGACTGGACTGCGGCCCTCGAGGACCGACATTGGACACCCCTGCCCTAAGAGATCCCACATGCCTATCTCATTTTTTCTTAAAATCTGGCACGCTGCTGGCCTCAATTACCTGCAGTGGAAGTTCATTCCAATGATCAACCACCCTTTCGGTGAAGAAATAATTCCTGGTGTCACCATAAAATTTCCAACCCCTGATTTTCAGCGGATGCCCTCTTATGGCCGTGGGTCCTTTAAGAAAAAAGATATCATCTTCCACCTCGATACAGCCCATGATATATTTGAACGTCTCAATCATGTCTCCCCTCTCTCTATGTTCCTCGAGTGAGTATAGCTGCAATTTACTCAGCCTTTCCTCATACAGGAGATCCTTGAGTCCTGAGACCATCCTGGTGGCCATAAGCTGAACCGATTCAGCTCTCAGCACATCTTTTTGGTAATGTGGCCTCCAGAATTGTACACAATATTCCAGATGAGGTCTCACCATGGATCTGTACAACGGCATTATGACGTCGGGCTTCCGGCTGACAAAACTTCTACGGATACAGCCCATCATTTGTCTAGCCTTGGATGAAGCTTTCTCCACTTGATTGGCAGTTTTCATGTCTTCACTAATGATCACTCCTAAGTCTCGTTCTGCTGCAGTCCTAGCTAAGGTCTCACCATTTAGGGTGTAAGTTCTGCACGGATTTCTGCTGCCAAGGTGCATGACCTTACACTTTTTGGCATTGAAGCTTAGTTGCCAAGTCGAGGACCAATGTTCCCCAGTAAGAGTAGGTCCCACGTCATACTATTGGGCAATGTGCTTTTGCCTACTATGTTGCATAGTTTGGTGTCATCAGTGAATAATGTTATTTTACCTTGAAGCCCCTGAGTCAGGTCTCTTACGAATATGTTAAACAGGATCGGGCTCAAGACTGAGCCCTGCAGAACTCCACTGATAACCTTCGACGTTTCGGAGAGGGTAACGTTAACCACCACCCTCTGAAGTCTACCGCTTAGCCAGTCTTTGACCCATGTAGTTAATGTTTCTCCTAATCCCATCAAACTCATCTTGCTCAATAACCTGCGGTGTGGGATGCTATCAAAAGCTTTACTGAAATCCAAGTACACGACGTCCAGGGACTCCCCCATATCCAGCTTTCTTGTTACCCAGTCAAAGAAGCTGATTAGATTGGATTGGCAGGACCTTCCCTTTGTAAATTCATGTTGATGGGATCACTTAGATTCTCCTCATTCAGGATCGTATCTAATTTATGTTTAATTAGTGTTTCCATAAGTTTACTCACTATTGATGGGAGACTCACCGGTCTGTAATTCGCAGCCTCCTTCCTGCATCCCTTTTTGTGGAGTGGAATGACATTAGCTGTTTTCCAGTCCAACGGGACTCTTCCTGTACTTAGGGAAAGATTGAAAAGCACCTGCGCCAACTGAGATACATATTACAACTTTAGGAAAATACTAAAAACTATTGTTCAAGATCACAGATTAGAAATCTTTTTGTAAACTGCATCGAATCCTTGTCTTAACTTGTGGTATAGAAGAAAATGTATGGTATGATATGGTAGCAGAGGTCTTTGGGGTTTAAGATTTAATTCCTACAGTGAATCTGTAATAATCTCCAGCAAGGTTGTTGGCTTGAAAAAACTAAATAGCATCAGGTCTTCTCCTTGGTCAAGGGCCACCGCTGCCTTTTGACTAATGGCCTCTATTTGGACCCCGTATCTCCTAAGAGTGAATACACTTGTAGATCAGTAAGAAGAGTTTATACTGCATGCGGAAATGGATAGGGAGCCAATGAAGTGATTTGAGGAGAGGGGGAATGTGGACGTAATGATATTGGTGGAACATGAGGTGTGCAACATAGTTCTGAACAGACTGAAGGGAAGAGAGATAGTTTAGCGGAAGGCCAGTGAGAAGCAGGTTGCAGTAGTCTAGGTGAGAGGTGATGAGGGTCTTAGCAATGCGCTCAGAAAGGAAGGGTCTGATTTCAGCGATATTGTAGAGAAAGAAATGACAGGTTTGGGTAAGTTTGTTGGATATGCGAGTCAAAAATTACTTCGAGGTTGCGAGCCAATGAGACAGGGAGGATGAAGGCACTGTTCACAGAAATAGAGGACGGGGAAGAGGAAATAGGGTTTAGGTGGAAAGCTAAGGAGCTCAGTCTTTGCAATGTTTAATTTTAGATGGGGGTAGGCTGCATTTAGATGGGGAATTTGGGCTGCAAAACCTGGGGGAGCAGTACAGTATATGAGATGACTTCTTCTATCCACTGAGAGACTGAGTTCAAGAAAGCATGGAACAAGCACAGAGGATTTCTAAGGGAAAGAAAGGGATAGTAGATGGCATGGATGAGTAGACTGGATAGGCCATATGGTCTTTATCTGCCTTCATGGTAAGATGCTAATATTGTTCACATAATACAATGAAACATCTTAATAGGTAGCCAAGGGGGCAAGTGCAATTGAGATATAAATGCCGGGCAAGATATGAGTTATTGCTCATGTAAACAAGTCATATATTGGAAAAGCCACTGTGGCTTTTAGTGCCTCTTATGAATAAGAGTCCAAAAATATCACACTTAGAGAAAGTTTTTCTGGACTTTAATGTAAGAAATCCTGGGTAGGAAATATCTTCATAGTGAGATTTACTCCACATGAGCAAGGAATGTCAGAGATCTGTAGTATTTGCCTCTTCTTCCAAAGATGACTACTGTGGAATAAAATCAGGACCTGGGTAATCCAAAGATACTCAGATTTCATATGGTAAAGGAGGGAAATATGTCCTCCTTGTACTTTATAACCTGAAGTAGATAGCATAGTATTGAATCTTGAGAAGAATGAGCCCATTATTGAGAGACCTGCAGCAGCAGGTTCTGGACACTTCAAATGCCTTCTACAAGAATGAGTGAGGCTGCTCTGGTACAAGCAGAACAATAAACAAAGAAAATACATCTGCAAAGAACCAGAAGAGATGCCAGAGGAGGACTGGAGTCTATGCTATGATTGATGAACAAGACATTTTTTTCTAGTTCTCTACTAGGTAGTTCGGTGTACTAAATCTCTGGTCTGCATCAAAACTATCTCAACCTGTACTGGCAATGCCTTTACATCTGTGCTGGAAGTGCACAATGCCTTTACATCTGTGCAGCTAGACAGTTCAGGATAGACATGTGCTTGTTTGTGCTTAGAAGCCACACCATTAAGATCGACAGTGCTTTAGGTTGTCAGAGGTTGCAGTTCACACTTAGGCCTATGCAATTGCATTCAAGTCAACCATGCTTTAGATTGAGACATCTCAGTTGAGACTTATGCTAACTTGAAGAAGCTGTAACACAGGGAAATTAAAGGCAACATTCACAGAAGAGAATCAGTTGGAATGTGCAGAATCAGGAGATCTCTGCACAACTACAGAGTTACCAACTAGCAAAGGAACACCTCAGATGCTTTCCCACAGTGCTTACATTCAGCATAATTATAAGTTTGGGCCCAGAGAAGATGTCTAGAGTAGGTGTTAGAAAGTCAGGATTTTTCTAATGCACTGAGCCCACTTTGTCCGATATAATGTAGGTGGGGGGAGGGGGGAACCAACAAAACGATGAAATTTAGTCATACTTGTTTACTTTATTTCTGCTAACTTCCTACCTTCAGATTGAGGTAGACACACTGACTTCTCAAAGTAATATCTCTGATATAAGGCCTGAAGCTTTATTGAAAACTCCAGTGCTTTTCCTATCTCCAGAAGATGGTAGGTTGTTCAGGCCCATGCTCCTGATACCTGGCATAGCTCCTAGATGTGAAGGCTAAGGCCACACCACTTGGTAAAGTCTTAACAGTTTTGCTCCCAGGGTACCAGTTTACAGACTGGACTTAGTACAGCATGGAGCATGGTGCAGCTTGACAACAAGGAAATAAATGCACTTATTTAAATTCAAAGGTTGAAAAATAAACAACTTGTATGCAGTCTAAGGACAATCTCTTCAAATAAAAACAAAGCGTTCTTCTCTGTTTGGCAAAAAAGAACCGAGGAGAGTTATACATGGTCAAAACTTACAAAAATCATTCTCAGCTCTGGAACAGCAGTTGCAACTTGTTGACATGATGACATCACCCATTTGTGCACTTAATTACATCCTGCTCACTAAGAATTCATAAGCTCATCTACCCCAAAGTAGTACAAAACCAGACACAGGAAGAGTCTCAACCAGGCAAGGCTTGCTATGTTAAATAGTCTTTATTTTACATCATTTACTATGGGCTAAGGGGCCCTTTTACCAAGCTGCACTAGGCTCTAATGCATGCCTAACACAGCTTAAAATGGTATACTGTGGGACGTGCTCAGATGTCCTGCAGCAATTGCCAAACTGGTGCGTGCTAACTGCATGCTAAAAAAAAAAAAAAAAAAAATTTTGAGGGAGCATGTCGGGGGTAGAGAGCGGATGTTCCTGCACTAATCAGTTAGTGTAACTACATTACTGCAGGCTAACTGGTTAGTGAAGGACAGAATCCTTACCACCTACAAAATGGGTGGAATAAGTGCTCATATGATAACATTTTTTAAATGGCTGAATGCTAAAGGCAACATTAGCACATAGTCAAGCCATTCATACAAAAAAATATAAAAAGGTTATTTTTATGACAGCCGTAAAAATTGTCTTAGTGTGCATGAAAAACCCTCAAAAAAGTGCATTAAGGCCACTTTTTGCTGCAGCTTAGTAAAAGGACCTCTTAATTTGCTAAGATTTCCCTCCTAGACACAGAATGAAAAAAGAAAACAGCTTTAACAAGACCAATATGCCCTTAATTTATACTGTGTGAGAATTACTTTTCCATACCTAAACACTATGTTAAATCTTGAATGGTATCTACTTGTTTGTTTCAAAAACATTTCACTTCGGTAAATTAAGCTACACTGCCATCTACCTGACTCTTACACAGCACTGCAAAAAAACTTGATTGGAAATCAGCATCTTCAGTGAGTTAACAAGAGCTCTCTGTCCTTCACATTCCTAGATCAAGCTTTCATGTTAAGCTGAATGCTCGAAATAGCCTGTTCTTAGACCAAAAAGTCTGCAGACATAGCAAGAGTAAGGTGGCTCTTCTGAAAACAGTGATCTGGCTAAGGGTCTTAAGGACCAATTTTATCCTCACATCAAAAGATAACACATCCAACTTGCACTAAGCATTACTTATGGACAAATATTAGATCTGAATATTTCAAAATATAGGATGAAAGCCATTACTACAAGAAAAAAAAAATCAAAACAAAACTTTTTTTTTTAAAATTCTAAATTTGATACTTTCACTCCATTGATCTCTTAGAGATCCTTTTACTAAGGTGTGCTATCATTCTTTCTGAGAAGAGAGAAGAGGACAATTCTCTGGATAAGTGTACATTATTTTGCTCTTGAACTTTGATAACATCATACCGGGTATCATCTATATGATTTTGTTCAATAATAACTAAGAAAGATATGAACACATCTAATTAACATAAAAAAACAGAATGTGTTGCTCATAAACAATTAATGTTTTCCAATGTTAAAGTGTATAAAGAGAGGTTTAAGCGATTGTAATACATCTAGCAGTGTTTTTGTTGGGTTTTTTTGTTTAAATATCTTTATTGAATTTTATAAATCAATACAACAATTGATCTAATGACATTTAGGACCTCCCCCCAACAAAATTTTGGGAGTACAACCAGAATGAAAAGTCAGTTAGCATGTAATCTAAAAGAGCCCAAACCCTCTTAAAATATCAAACTGAACATCACCTGAGAGCAACACTTCTTCATATTTACACATAAGGCAAATTCCCACCCATCATGCAGGAAAAGAAAACTGTACCATTTTTCCATTCTGATGAAACATGCTTAATCACTAGACCCATAAGAATGTCAAATAATTTGGAGTTATATTTTTTAACTAAATGCGATAAGATAGCTGAACGTAAAATGACAATGTTGAAAGTCAGCTCTATATAGAATCCAAAGATTTCTTGCATTCGTTGCCAGACTTCATCCCAAAATATTTTAACAGCATGGCATCCAAACAACATATGATAAAATGTGCCTATATTGGCTTTACAAGTCCAGTATAAATTAGATCCATGTGCTGACAGCCTAGAGACCCTATAAGGTGTCCAATATGTTCTATGAGCAACTTAGAATAAAGATTGTATTAATGATGCTGACATTGTAGGTCGACACACTTTAATAAAACAAAAAAAACAAAAAAAAAAACCCAACCTTTCCATACAGTATCACCAATTTCCATTCAGAAATCATGTTCCCACAACTGCTGTATAGTAATACATGCATTTAGGGCTCCTTTTACTAAGCTGCGATAGCGGTTTTAGCACGCGCTTAGCGCACGCTAAAACCGCCGCACGCGCTAGACCTTAACGCCAGCACTGAGCTGGAGTTAGTTCTAGCAGCATAGCGCGGGTTTAGTGAACGCTAAAATCCTGCGTGCGCTAAAAACACTATCGCAGCTTAGTAAAAGGAGCCCTTAAACTCTTAAATTTAACTTTTCGATAGACCGAAGAGGCTTTTTTTGATTGTCCGAGACCTACACAAAAATTCCATAAACCTACATCTTTGTAACATGACTTTGCCAAACAATGCTTTAACTGCAACCACCTAAAAAAATTGTGTAGCAAGTAAACGATAGTCAGCACAGCTTATAATGACACGCAACACCTTCCTATCGACTTTTATACTTGCTTCTGATGGAGGCACGTGTGAAATTCAAGTTTGGTTGTTTTTGCTTCAAGGTACTTTATGGCTTAGCCCCTAAATACATAACAAACCTTTTCTCTTTCACAACCAACAGACACAAGCGAAGCTCACACCCAAACTTTGTTTCTCCACCGGTTAGAGGTTGTAAATTTAAAAGTCATCACCAACATCTTTTCGCATATCAAGCAGCATTATGGGGTAAAGACCTTGAACAATTGCTCGTGCCTACTACCTATGGGGAATTCAGGAAATGCCTAAAAACACATCTGTTCCTGAAATACTTAGGAAACCAACCTATACAATCTTAGTCCTCAACAAACGATCGCTAGAACTATCAATCACTAAGTCTGTACTTTGTTTATTCCATTCAATCTGTAACATTTCTTATCATTGTAAACCGCATAAAACTTCATGGTCCTGCGGTATATAAACTGTTATTATTATTATTATAAGACTACACTGTAGCTTCTTAACTGCTTGGATTTTTTGTGACTTATGTTTTTATATTTAAGACAGTCAAGGACCCTATAAGACTCCTGAGGAAGGCATTTTTATTTTACTGAAACATGGCCCATGTTGGGTCATTTTTATTGTATACATTATTTGGTTTCTAGCCTGTGGGTCACTGTATATACACCCTTTGTGGATTGTTTTTATGATTATTATTTTTAAGTTATATGAAAGCTTATTAAACTACAAACTGATACATCAGATCTTTTGTTCCACAATCTTTTTGTTGCTTTGTGGCAAAATAACTCAAAACAACATACCAAAAAGGAATCAATTAAGAACAAGCAAAATTTGACCCAAATAAATAGCCAGAAAGAAAACAGAGCTTGAAAATGGACAACAATGGATTGGGGCTTCCAAAAAAATAGCCTTCCTCCCCAATAAAAATGAATGGAAGATTAGGGGCTCCTTTTACTAAGGTGTGCTAGCGGTTTTAGCGCGTGCTACAATACCACGCGCACTAAACGCTAACGCCTCCATAAAGCTTGCGTTAGTATTTTTTGTTTAGTGCGTGGTTTGCGCGCGCTAATCTTTTGTACTTGCTAAAAATGCTAGCGCACCTTAATAAAAGGAGCCCTAGGTTTATACCTTCAATAAATCTTCTATTAGTCCCTGAAGGATTCCATATGCTAGGTGTTCAATCCCAACAGTTCAGGTATTGCAGAAATCTACAACTTTTATGAGCACATGCTCCATCCCCTTAAGTCTGAGAGTTAGTAAACAATCCCAGTTAAGTCCCAAAGCCAAGCACATACCTGAGCAAATCAATGACAAGGGTACCCCATCAACAGAAGTAATTCATGAAATGGTTTGCTCTGCAAAATTTTAACAAGTGATAAACAGGCACAAAGGCAACTCATAGAAACAATGTATCACTAACCTGCAGTGTGCACCCCAAGAAAGGCCTTCGGTAATGTATATACTCACAGAAACTCCCCACAGGATCTGCCAACTGGCTGGAAAAGCTTCAAACCTGTAATGAGAGTGACCGAGGCAGAAAGGAGCAGGCTACTCCAAACAACTGAGCGAAGACAGAGGGCGAGTCAAATGGAATCCTCCAGGGACTAACAGAAAGAAGGTATAAACTTAATCTTCCAGTCTGTTACATCCCTTCCAGATTCCATACACTAGGTGACGTAGCAAAGCCATAGTAGCTAGGGAGGGACAGATGAGCCTGTCCTCAAACTTGAGGTCCCAAAAATGGCATCAGAACGCGCTGCTACAACTCAGCAAAATCGAGCAAAAGTATGAAGATAAAACAAAGAAGCTGCCCTGCAAATTTCATCAGAATAAAATGCGCAAGATTTCCCCCACGACGCAGCCACACTTCTCATTGAATGCGCTTTAAGCAAGATCGAAAAGAGAAGCAGAACATCTGCAAAAAACTTCTGCATGGACTGCTTGCAGAAATTGTAACTGGGATTGCCTACTAACTCTCGGGCTAAGGGGGTGGAATATGTGCTCATAAAAGTTGTGGATTTCTGCAATACCCGACTGCGATTTGGGATTGAACACCTAGCGTATGGAATCTGGAAGAGACGTAACAGAAGGGCCCAAAAATACATTTCCAAGGGAGAAACAGTATTTGTATATTGCATTTGCTAGTACTGTATCACTAACACAGAGTTAAGTAATATAAACATTTTAAACTGCCTGCCCTCTCCTATCACAGACACACATGCAAAAGGGTAGGAAGTAATTTCACTAGGCATGCTGTACATGTTTTTCCAATCATCCACCTTAATTCTGCAGGACCTGCTTTCAGATATGCATTTTGTTTACTTTGTTGTAAATTCCATTGAGAAAACTAAGAAAGCTATATAGTTCAATCACTAATTTGTTATGTACCATGACACCTAGTGGCTGGACCATATAACTTGCTGCTAGTTATATGTACTGCTTCCCAGTGCTAGAACTACTTCTGCCTGGAGACAATATCATCAGCCTGTGGTTAAAAACATCTTTGAAATCTGCCGACAACTAATGGTTAGATATATGGTCTAGCATCTCTCTTTTGTCTCCTCTCCTTTCCCTAGTTTTCCTTTTCCCTCGCTCTCTCCCCCCCCCTCCAATTGGGTGCATTTTTCTCTCTCTACCATAAGAACATAAGCAATGCCTCTGCTGGGTCAGACCTGAGGTCCATCATGCCCAGCAGTCCGCTCACACGGCGGCCCAACAGGTCCAGGACCTGTGCAGTAATCCTCTATTTATACCCCTCTATCCCCTTTTCCAGCAGGAAATTGTCCAATCCTTTCTTAAACCCCTGTACTGTACTCTGCCCTATTACTCCCTCTGGAAGCGCATTCCAGGTGTCCACCACTCGTTGGGTAAAGAAGAACTTCCTAGCATTCGTTTTAAATCTGTCCCCTTTCAACTTTTCCAAGTGTCCTCTTGTTCTTTTATTTTTCGAAAGTTTGAAGAATCTCTTTCTTTGCACAGATGCTCAGGGATGTTCAAGGCCCCGCCCAATTCAACATACAGTGGATCGGCAGCAGTACAATCCACGAGTGTATGGAGGTCAGCAGCTCTGGGGGGGGGGGGGGGGTGCATGGAGGTCAGCGAATCTGCTGTGGCGACACCAACAAGTATATGGGGATCAGCGTCTAGGGGATGGGGACATGTATGGGGATAGTGGCTTCGGGGACATGTATATATTGTGGATAGCAGCTTGGAGGGGAGTATGCCCCTGTAGTTCAGCAGGAAGAGGATAGCTGTACCAAGTGGTCAGGTAGTAGCTCAAATATAAACCAAGACCCCCATTTTTGGGCCATTTTTCTGACCAAAAAAAAATCTCAGTTTATATTTGAGTATATACGGTATGCACAGCATAAATTTGCATACCAAGGATGCAGTGTATGTAAACCTCTCATGCACAGTCATTGTGGATAGCCTCAAAACCTGACTGGCTGGATATCCCCTACCTTAGTCCATTCTTTAGTTTCTTCTAAATTTGTTAGGTGGGGATGCCCAAGAGGCTTCTGCTAGTGTTGTGCTAAAGTCAGACTGTGGGTTCTCTATTTCACACAATACTGCAAGTTATCTATGTCCACTTCATTGTGATGTTCCTCTTTTGTGATCCAATCAATTCTACTTAAGCATTTAAGTTCCAAGACAAGAGCTTATCTTGGAGAACTTACCTATTGTAAGGTCGTGCACCGGTTGAAATCTCTTGTCTGTAAACTGTAATAATAAGCATGATTTTCCAACACCTAAAAAAAAAAATAAAAAACTACAATTTTTAAAGACATAAAACCTCTCAAATATGAACCTTAAACAAATATACATCAAACATTAAGGTGTTGATATTCAGAACAATTTAACTGAGCAGAAGAGGCTCCTGTCTTGTTAACCCACCTCCTTTACAAAGCCATGCTAGCGTTTTTAGTGCCGGCCGCCACGGTAACAGCTCAGACGCTCATAGAGTTCCAATAAGCGTCCGAGCTGTTACCGCCCTGGCCAGCGCTAAAAATAGCTTTGTAAAGGAGGGAGTAAATTACTTGTGCTGATATTTAGCAGCACCTAACCAGGTAGAGCCACTGAATCACTATGTAAACATGATTTTTGTTCCTGGACAGTACGTGTAATTTCCCAATTGCTCATGCCTAAAAAGTAAAGAATATATCTGTTATTTCCATAAAGCTCTGCTTCCATGACCAGGATAGTCAAATTTTGCAATTTACCTATTAGGGAGGGAGTTTGGTTGCTGTTACTCTTTTATTATATATGCTTGTTCTATTATTGTATATGATGCATTATTATTTGTTCTGTGCACCTTTGGGGTGCGCTGGTGTTGTATTTGCATCAATAAAAATTGTTTGAACCTAAAAAAAAAAAACCCACAAAAAACACTGAATTGTCATCTTTTCATTCTTATAAAAAGTAACATATGAACATAAGAACAGCCTTACTGGGTCAGACCATCTTGCCCAGTATTCAGTCTTCACAGAAGCCAATCCAAGTCACAAATACCTGACAAAAACCCAAATAGTAGCAGCAGTCCATGCCACCGATCCAGGGCAAGCAGTGACTTCTCCCATGTCTGTCTCAAGAGCTGACTATGGACTTTTCCTCCAGGAACTTGTCCAAAAGCCTAACCATGAAAGACCAGGTGGACTCCTTAATCAAAAAGAGTTTTCACCCTCTGGAAGTTTAAATCCATTAAATCATATTTTGACAACTCTGCATTCAGAATCCTGGTACAATCCCTCGTACTGAGTCAACTCAACTACTGTAACATCGCCTATTTAGCAATCTCCCAAAAGAATATGCGACGCTTACAATTAATGCAAAACGCTGCGGTCAGACTTATCTTCGGTCTGAAGAAATTTGACCACGTGACGCCATACTACAAACAGCTACACTGGCTGCCCTTAGAAGCTCGTGTAAAGTTTAAGTTCGCCTGCCTCTGCTTTAAAGTTCTTTACGGTCTAGCCCCTAAATATATAACCGACCTCTTCTCCTTCTCAGCCAACAGACACAAGAGAAGCTCCCACTTGCACTTCGTTTTCCCCGCCGGTTAGAGGTTGCAAACTAAAAAAACACCATGAACACCTTCTCTCACATCAAGCAGCGTTATGGGGTAAAGATCTAGAACAACTGCTCTCGCCCACCATTTACGAGGTATTCAGGAAGCGCCTCAAAACTCACCTGTTCCTGAAATATCTAGACAGTTGACCCGTTCCTCTCTTTCCACTCTATAACGGTTCTCTTGTTGACCAATCCCTTAACTTCTTTCAACTTGTACTTCATTAATCTTTTGTAAACCGCATAGAACTTAACGGTACTGCGGTATATAAACTGTTATTATTATTATTATTCTGAGAAATCTGTAGGGCTTGAAGACAGGATGAAGGAATGCCCAACAAAACAATGTTACAATAATCTAAGTCAGCCAGGACAACAGATTGAATTTAAACAAATGGTACAAACTTAGACAAATACATTTGTAACTTACTAAGCATTCGCAGCTATCAACTCGATTACATTTTGTACATAAGAGCAAAAGGTTAATTGAGCATCCAGAATCACCTCAAAATATTTTTCAGAAGGTGTCTTGAAGGTACTTAAAGGACGCCACCTCCTTATCTAGAGCTCTGACAAATTGTTTCATTAGGCCCAATTTGACATTCAGTGGTGGCATCCTTCTAGGGGTCCACCAGTGGTTTTCATTTGACATTGTTTCTCTCCACAGAGAGCTCGGTCTGCTGTGGCCAATCCCACTTTTGTTTCCTTGGTGTCCTAAAGGCAGAGACAGCAGAGTAACTTGGTAAAACTGCTTTGGAAACTAATCGATGGAGTCGATGCTAGAGACGAAGCTGACGTACATTAGGATTCTAATGCATGCCTAGATGGAGAAAGATGCTTATTCTTCTTAACCTTTTTACCAGCTGATTCTGAAGGAAGCAGCAGTGATGATGCCGATGTCAATCAAGGGGTCAATGATGGTGCCGGCTTTGATTTGATGGTGGTCTTTACTAGAGTTTCCAATGACCTGTTCTTGGCCAGATCCAAGTCGATGAAGCCGTCTGCGCAATTGCGGCCGCGGTGAAAAGGGCGAACAGAATGTTAGGAATGATAAAGAAGGGGATCACAAACAGATCGGAGGTTATCATGCCGCTGTACCGAGACATGGTACGCCCTCACCTGGAATACTGTGTCCAACACTGGTCGCTGTACATGAAGAAGGACACGGTACTACTCAAAAAGGTCCAGAGAAGAGCGACTAAGATGGTTAAGGGGCTGGAGGATTTGCTGTACAGCGAAAGATTAGAGAAACTGAGCCTCTTCTCCCACGAACAGAGATTGAGAGGGGACATGATCGAAACATTCAAGGTACTGAAGGGAATAGACAGTAGATAAGGACAGGTTGTTCACCCCTCCTGCTATCACATATATCCCACCTTCCTCGTCTTCTCTCCCCAGCCTCCCTTCCCACATCCCCAAACAGTAGCAGCAGCTCACTGTGTAACCTTTGCTAGCCCGCCTCCGATGAAAGAGAAAGTTGCATCATTGGATGTGAGCTCGACTAGCAAAGGCCCCGAGGCTGCCTGATGGATCACCGGCTCAGCAGTACCTCTCCTCTCCCTAGTGGCAGCTTAATGCGTGCTTTAACTTCCTCACACAGCTGCTGCTAGCGTTAGTTTATCCTCGGTTCCATCAGGCAGCCTCGGTGCTTTTGCTAGGCCGGTTCGCCTCTGACAAAAAAGGAAGTTGCATCATCAGAGGCAGTCCGGCCTAGCAAAGGCACCGAGGCTGTCTGATGGAACCGAGGCTAAACTAACGCTAGCGGCAGCCTGTGTGGGGAAGTTAAAAGCACGTAGTGAGCTGCCGCTAGGGAGAGGAGAGGTGCTGCTGGACAAGTGGGAGGGAATAGGAAGGGAGAAGATGTGCTGTTGGACATGGAGAAGGGGAACTGCTGGACAAGGGAAAGGGAAGGGAGAAGAGATGCTGCTGGACCTTGCAGGAGGGGAAAGGAAAAGGACTTGAAGGAGAAGGGGCAGGAAAGGAAAGGTGCTGCATGCTGGAGGGGAGGGTTAGATGATGCATGGGGAGAGAGCATATTAATTGTGAGTGGGAATGGGGATAGGAAATAAAATTGCTGCAGGATGAGTGAGAGTGATGAGGAAGAAATGGACATGGTGTGGAGGAGAGGGAGAAATGGGGTATGGGGAGAGAACATGTTTTGAGTGGGGTTGGGGAAAGATGGGCTGGGGGATGTGAAGGAGAGATGTCACACTTGAGGGAAGTGGCAAGGTGAAAGAGAAAGCGTGCAGGAGGCAGAAAGTGAGGGATTCATGGAGAGGGAGAGATGGACGGGGAGGGCAGAAAGAAGGGAAAGAGAATGTCACACTCAGGGGAAGGGGAGAGGACAGAGAATAAAAAGTTGGATTCGTGGAGGGGAGGGAATGAAGACTGGAGGAGAGGAAGTGTGCAAGAGGCAGAGAGAAAGAAATGTTGGACTGGTAGAAAGGGAGGGAGAATTGTTGGATGTGGCAGTAGAAGAAGTGGGAGAGATGCACCCTGGATCTCTCTCTTTCTTTCCCCACTCCCTTTGCAGAAAAGGAGGGAATGAGAGAAAGACAGTGAGTGAGAGGGAGACTTGTTGCTAATGGGGGTGGAGGAGAGAGAAAGAAAAGTTAGACTCATGGAGGGACAGAGAGAGATATTGGTTGTGGAAGGGAATGAGGTCCGGAGGAGAGGAAGCGTGCAGGAGGCAGAAAGAAATAAATATTGGCTTCATAGTCAGAAGAAAGTACAACCAGAGACTCATGAAATCACCAGACAAACAAAGGTAGGAAAAATGATTTTATTTTCAATTTAGTGATAAAAATGTGTCCATTTTGAAAATTTATATCTACTGTCTATATTTTGCACTATATTTGTCTATTTTTCTATAGTTGTTACTGAGGTGACATTGCATATTTTAAAAAGGTATTTGCCTTGACCTCTTTGAAAAAAACCAACTAATATAATTAAGATTTTCTCTGCGTACAGTGTGCTTTTTTAATTTTGTGGTTACCATTCTATATTAATAAGATTATATTGTGTGTGTATATATGAAAAAATGGATAGAATAAATTGCATTATAATTAGAACTATTTTTATGGGGGTGGGGTCTGGGGCAGAGCTTGGGCGGGGGTACTCATATGATATCTGTTAGACTTAGGGAGTACTTAGCTTGAAGAAGTTGAGAAACACTGGATTACAGAAACAGAGGCAACATGGATTCACGGTCTTGTCAGACAAATCTGAGTCATTTCTTTGACTGGGTGACCAGAGAATTGGGTAGAGGGAGGGCGCTAGATGTTGTGTTTGCAAAGCCTTTGACAGTGTTCCACACAGATATCTAATAAATAAATAAACTGAGTGCCTTCGGAATGGATCCCAAAGTGACAGGCTGGGTCAAGAAATGGTTGAGTGGAAGACGACAGATGGTAGTGGTTATTGGAGATCGCTCTGAAGAAAGGGATGTTACCAGTGGTGTGCCTCAAGTGGTGTGCCTGCTCTTGGACCTGTTCTTTTTAACATTTTTATAAGCGATATTGTTGAAGGGCTGTCAGGTAAGATTTGCCTCTTTGCGGATGATACCAAAAGCTGCAATAGAGTAGACACTCTAGATCAGTGGTCTCAAACTCAAACCCTTTGCAGGGCCACATTTTGGATTTATAGGTACTTGGAGGGCCGCAGAAAAAATAGTTAATGTCTTATTAAATAAATAATAATTTTGTATGAGGTAAAACTCTTCATAGTTTATAAATATTTCCTTTTGGCCAAGTCTTAATAATAATATTGTCATTTATAGGTAAAGAGACCTATGATCAAGAAACTGTTTTATTTTACTTTTGTGATTATGATAAACATACGGACGGCCTCAAAATAGGACCTGGCGGGCCGCATGTGGTCCCCGGGCCGCTAGTTTGAGACCACTGCTCTAGATGGTGTGAATAACATGAAGAAAGACCTAGTGAAGCTCGAAGAATGGTCTGAAATTTAGTAGCTAAAATTTAATTCTAATAAACACAAGGTCATGCATTTGGGCTGCAAAAACCCAAAAATGGTACAGGAAAGGTCTTGGGCGGCTGCCTAATGCCTGCCATAAGGGGAATGGGCACCGCCCCTCCCTCCTTCCCCCGCCCTTCTGTATCTGGCAGGGAAATGTGCAGAGAGTCCATAGCTTTAACAGTTAAAGGAAAGATTTATAAACTATAAAAAGTTTTACCTCATTCAAAATTGTCATTTCTTTAATAAGACATTAACTAATTTTTCTGCAGCCCTCCAAGTACCTACTAATCCAAAATGTGGTCCTGCAAAGGGTTTGAAGTTTGATACCACTGGCTTAGAGGGAACATGGGTACAGAGAAGGGTGACAAAAGTGATAAAATGAATAGGACAACTTCCCAATAAGATAAGGCTTAAGTGGCTAGGGCTTTTCAGCCTGGAGAAAAGACATCTCTATAATAATAATAATTTTATTTTTATATACCGCCAAAGCCGTAGTAGTTTGAGGCGGTTTACAATAAAGAAGAGCTGGATAATCAGCGACTATAGGTACAATGTAAAGTCATCAATTTACAGGTGGGCAGGATGCAGGAGGTAAAGAGGAATTGGGTAACAATTCGGTTTGTGTTGGAGAGATAAGGCTTAAGAGGTCTTAGGTTACAAATCGGTTAAACAAGTTTGTTTTTACTAATTTTCTGAAATTTAGGTAGGATGAGGAGTGCGTGATAATATTACTCAGCCAATCGTTCAGCTGACCTATGATAAGAGGTCTATAAAATACAGGAATGGAACAGGTAGATGTTACCAAGACTAGGGGTTATGCAATAAAGCTACTAAGTAGTAGATTTAAAACAAACCAGTGAAAATATTTCCTCAAAGTATAATTAAACTCTGAAATTTATTGCCAGATAAAAGTGGTAAGAGCAGTTAGCTTAGCAGGGTTTAAAAAATGTCTGGCTAATTTCTTAAAACAAAAGCCCATAAGCCATATTAAGATGAACTTAGGAAAATCCACTGCTTATTTCTAGGATAAGCAGAATAAAATCTGTTTTATTCCTTGGGATCTCGCCAGGTACTTGTGACCTGGGTTGATTACTATTGGAAACATGATACAGGGCTTGATAGATCTTTGGTCTGTCCCAGTGTGGCAACTCTTATGTTCTTATATTCACTCAGGCCCAGATTCTCAAAACTTTAACATGGTCGCTAAACTGGTTTCCTATGGTTTAGCCTGAAAGCATTTTAACAGTGGATTATCAAAATGGCTTATCTCAGTCTTTAGCGAGCTTTCTAGCGGTCTCCAACACTGCAATGCAAGTGGGCTCTTCAATATTGAAATGAGCACTCCTGGTGGATTCTTCAAAATCGCCGAGCCATTCTTTAAGTGCGGAGTTGGCTTTTGGTGACAAAAATCAGCGACTGGTCCGGGGATGCTGGTACAGTGAAAGCACTATTAAAAAGTGCATCTTGTGGCATGTGTTTTGACTGCATTATAGCCCCTTTGGCAGCATGAGAGATGCTGTTTCTCCCACTGCCAACCAACACACGCCACCAGTAGTGGGAGAGATGCAGTCTCTTCCACTGCTGACAGCCCCCTCCAGCAACGGGAGAGATGCCCAATGTCTCTTGCTGTCAAACAACAGCCCCCCCCCCACAAACTCCTCTCGGCAGATAGAGAAATGTCCATTCTCTCCAACCCAACCAACACCTCCCCAGCTCCCCTCTGCAGCGGAAGAGTTGCCCACACTCTCCCGCTGCCACGCAACCCCACCCCCATGTCTCCAATGAACCCCCCTTACTTTATTTTCAGATAACTAGCCGGAGGGATGCCTACTCTCTCCGGCCAGCTGGCCCACCTCTTCAAAATAGCAGGCCTTACCCTGATGCACTGGAGAAGGGCCTGATGCTCTGATGGGCCCGGTGGATCAGGGGAAGGCCTATTTTGAGGAGGTGGGCCAGCTGGCCGGAGAGAGTAGGCATCCCTCTGGCCAGCCATCTGAAAATAAAGTAAGGGGGGGGCCATTGAAGGTGGTGGGAGAGCTTGGGCAACTCTTCCGCTGCTGAGGGGAGTTGGGTATTTCCCCCGCTGCCGAGAGAAGTTGGGGGGGAGGGTTTGGCAGTGGGAGACATTGGGCATCTCTCCCGCTGTTGTGTATCCCCCCTCCCCCGTTTATTCTGCACATGTGCCCATCACTGTAACCAGCGATGGGCACATGCAAATTTATTAATTTTAGTATTTATATACCATCTATCAGGTTATCTAAGCGATTTACAATCAGGTACTCAAGCATTTTCCTTGTCTGTCACAGTGGGATCACAATTATCTACGTACCTGAGGCAATGGAGGATTGAGTAACTTGCCCAGGGTCACAAAGAACAGCAAGGGATTTGAACCCAGACCCCCAGGGTGCTGAGGTTGTAGCTCTAACCACTAGGCCACTCCTTCCTCCAAGGAAGGAATTTAGCAAGTCTTCGCTACTCTCCGCCAACCTCATTTGCGTGAGTGTTTTTTGGAGAATGACTTGCTTTTTTTACAGTCGCTAATGGCTGTGATAGCAGCCCGTCAGTTTTTTAGCGAGTTTTTGAAGATCTAGCCCTCACTTCTGCCTTTCCACTACCATCTTTGAAAATGGCAGTGTCCCTGCCCTTATTTGGGAGACTGACTCTACCATTTTCAGGAGTGAGCTAGGTTGAGTCACTAAAAATGATCGTTCACAAAATACTTGCAAATCTGGAAAATTGTTGGTTTTTAGAACTTTTTGCTCAAATGAAATTTTTTTTTTTTTTTTTAGAACTTGTCACTCACATGAGAAAACATTTGCATGCACACAGATAATCCTTAGAGGGAGCATTGCTCTGTATTTTTTCTAATTCTGCTATACCTTTCTGAGATGCGGTGACAAGAATTGTGCAGTATTCGAGGTGTAGCCATACAATGGTGCAAGACAAAGGCATAATATTCTCATCTTTGTTTTCCATTCCTTTCCTTATAATTCCTAACATTCTATTTACTTTCTTAGCTGCTTCTGCACATTGAGTGAGGGTTTCAATATATCCTCAATGATGAAACCTAGATCCTTTTCCTAAGTAGTGATCCTAATGTGGGAATCCTGTATCATATAGCTACAGTTCAGGATCGTCTTTCTCACATGCCTCACTTTGCACTTGCTCGTGCTGCTGTAGTAAACACCAGAACTTTTTTTGGTGTATCAGAGCAGTGGGGAGGGGTCTCAGGTCAGAGGGAGAGGCCATTCTGCAAAAACACAATTCCTGGTAGCCTATCAAGGCAGGCGAGTCAAGCTGGATTGGGAGGAAAGGAGGAGGAAAGGAGAGGCAGCAATACAAGAGCTGACCAGCAGCACAGAGAAACAAGTCTTTATTATTATTTATTTATATACCACTTATAGTCTAAGTGGTTTACATTCAGATACTCAAGCATTTTTCCCTCTGTCCTGGCAGGCTCATACTCTATCTAATGTACCTGGGGATTAAGTGACTTGCCAAGGGTCACAAGGAGCAGTGAGGGATTTGAACCCACAATCTCAGGGTGCTGAGACTGTAGCTCTAACCGCTGAGCCACACACTCCCCATACCACTTAAAAACAAATTGCTCGACATGGCCACATTTTGCCCATAACGGGCTGTATTAGGGGTCTTAATGTGAATAAACAAAAATATTAAAAATAAATTGCAATCAAAAACAAGCACGTCCATCGCATTGATTAGCAATTCTATTCTATCTACTTTAGTTTCACCGTTGTTACAATTACCTATACATAGCTTAGAACTTCAAAATTTAAATTTTTTTGTTGGTTTTGCAATTTGATAATTTCAATTATAATGTACCATGAAAAACATTTGCTCCTTTTAGTGTGCTGGAGCTAAAAAAAAAGTTTGAGATACACTGGTTAATAACATATATTTTTTGTACCATGAAAAACATTTGCTCCTTTTAGTGTGCTGGAGCTAAAAAAAAAGTTTGAGATACACTGGTTAATAACATATATTTTGAACTCTTCTTCAATGTACTTTACTTATCCCCCCTTTTACCAACATGGTAGCGCATATGTGTGTGTTATTTTCTTAGTCACTACGGTCCCCTTTTACTAAACTGCACTAGTGGTTTTTAGCGCAGGGAGCCGTGCTGAATGCCCTGCGCTGCTCCCAACGCTCATAGAGTTTCTATGAGTGCAGGAGCCGCGCACAACATTTTTAGAGGCTTTTTTTTAAGCTATTTCTAAGCTGTTTTGTAGAGTTTCAGGTGGGCCTGTTGTCTCAAGTGTTTCTTTCAAATTTTGAAATCGCTTGGTAAGTCTTCAATAATTTAAATTCTTTCTATGAAATGGATTCTTATGCACTCAAAGGACCACCAACATTTACCTTTTTCTAATACATTTTTTGGTCCTCTTACAGGAGTAGCCTAATGGTTAGTGCAGTGAGCTGAGAACCTGGGAATTGAGTTCAAGTCCTACTGCAGTTCCTTGAAAGTCAGGTAACCCTCCAATGCCTCAGGTTAAAAAAAACAACCCTACAAACACCACAGATGTAGAGACTGAGAAAGTACCTGTATAGCATATGCAAGTCACTTTGGTTGTACCACAGGAAGGCAGTATATCAAGTTCATGACCCTTTGTACAATTTTATCTTTACCTTTCATTTTGAACCCTTTCATGTTTGCATATTGAATTGTAATTTGTTTGTCCACAACTTAAATGCCTTTATGTGAACTTAGAACTTCCCAGTCGTGCATATAAACAGACAATCAGCAAGAATGTGTATTTCACCACCACATTATGCTGCGGGAAGAAAATTTTGGGCGAGTATATTTTTGCCAATTTTATTCAGTTTCCTTTGATTTGCTGTTTTGAATCTATTTCAATTTTGATTTTTTTACTCAACCACTTTTTTAAAACTTGTGCAGTGCATGTATTCACTTGAAGTTCTTGGCTTTCATTTCTTCTTAGTACATGTCAACAATAGATATTCATTCTTTTTACACTTCTCCCTCGTTATTCGCGGGGGATACGGGCAGAGCCGGACCGCAAATGACGAAAAAACGTGATTATCTGGCTCTGACCCACCCCCACCTCCTTGCCGCCTTCCTGGCCTTACCTGGTGGTCTATAGGGCTTTCGGGGCAGGAGCGATCTTCCTATGCTCCTGCTCCGTGCAGATCGCCATGAGGAAATGGCTGCTGTGAGTTCCTGTAGTCTCTCGAGACTACAACAGGAAGGCGGCAGGGAGGTAAAAAATATGTTTTTTTAAATTTTCCCCCTCCCCAGAAAAAAATTGCGATTATGTGAAATCGCGAGTGCAGAAACCGCGAATGGGGAGGGGGAAGTGTATTTTATTTATTCAATTTTCTCCCAGGAGAGCTCAGAACGGTTTACATGAGTTTATTCAGGTACTCAAGCATTTTTCCCTGTCTGTCTCAATGGGCTCACAATCTATCTAATGTCTGGGGCAATGGGGGGATTAAGTAACTTGCCGAGGGTCACAAGGATCAGCGTGGGTTTGAACCCACAACTCCAGTGTGCTGAGGCTGTAGCTTGAACCACTGCGCCACACACTGTAACCACTTTTTATGTATATTTATTTACATGGATGTTCATTTTATTACAATATGCTTATGAAGCATGATTTTCTCTCATTTTTATTTGTATGTTTTAATCTCGTTATCATATGCTAATTTATGTGTCATATTTGTTTTTGTATTTATTCACAGTTAAAACTCCAGATTATGGGTAAAACATGGCCCAAGTCGTGCATTTTGTTGTTTTCAAGTGTTGTGGTTAATAAAGACTGTTTTCTCTTCTCTGTGCCTCTAGTCAGCTTTTGTATTGCTGAAGGCTAAATGGGACAGCAGATTCATATCATGTAGGCTCTCTGTACGCTACCTCAGACCTGGCGAGATATATATATATATATATATATATATTATTGTCATCTTTTCTACATTCATAAGAAAAGGCATCCGAGATTCGGGGAGAGCGTGAGCCAGAAGGCCTTGAGCATGCAAAGATGCTCAAGGCCCAGCCCAGCGGAAAGAGGCAGGATCTTCAGACATCGGCACGTCCTGTGGGTTGGTGCTGTGTGCCGGTGTCAGATCAGGGTAAGTGTTTGGGTGGGCGATGCCGGTTCTCGGGTGGGGGTGGGGGCTAGGCTCACAAATCAAGTCAACACTTGGTTTGCAAGGCACAATTTGCTTGAGTGTTTTGCTTGTCTTGCAAAACACTCGCAAACCATTGTTTGACTGGCTGTACAATCTGGCTGCCAAAGTCCTGGGATAGTAATTTGTAATAAAAAAGAACAAAAACAAATTACACTTTTTAAAAAGATGCATTGATATCCCAAATACAAATCCCTAATAAACTTCAGTGAAGAGCAATGAAATAAGGGTCTATGAAACCTGTTTAAAATGCAAACACACTCAGGTAATGACTGAGAACTATGCTGAAACCTCAGCACCTCTTCAGCACTAGGTTATTCTCATAATTAAGAGGAACAGACAGAGGAAGATTCTCAAAACTTCACGATAAAACTAATGGGCTGCTAACCGAGGTCACTATTGTACCAATTTCAAAAAGACGAGTCATTCTCAAAAGACCCCTGCTTGCAAATGAGGTTCACAGATGTGGGCCTAAATGTCTTGTGTCTTATTTTATATGGGCTTGCTAAATTTACTTGAGATGAGTCGCTGATGGTAGCGATCAGCACATGCACAGAATACATCCGCATATGGGAAAAAAAAAAATCCAAACTCACCAAACCGAAGATCAGCAGGAGAGATTCCCACTTTCTCCCACCACACTCGCAAAACCTTCAGACACCCAATCCCTGGCAGCAGGAGAGGTGTCCACTCTCTCCTGCCGCGTCACACAATCCCCCCCGACACTACTACCTACCCACCCCCACCCCACAGCGGAAGAGAGGCCCACTCTCTCTCGCAGCACAATTTTTTTTCCCCCCCTGACAGTACTACCCATCCACCATTACCCCTGAAGCTGGGCCTTAAGCACCTGTGCCAATCAGAGCCTTAGGCCCCTCCCTGGCACATCCCAGGATGCACCAGGAAGGGGAAGGTCAGTCATTTTGTAGGAGGCAGGCCTGCCAGCCGTAGCAGGTAGGCATCCTTCTGGTTAGACTTTGTCAATAAGGTAGGAAGGGGCGGAGTCATCGGAGGCATGAGGGAAGTGGGCATCTCTCCCACTGTGGGGTGGGTAGTAGTGTTGGGAAATTATGCAGCGGGAAGGAATGGGCATCGCTCCCACTGCGTCAGGGGATTGTAAAACTCGGTGAGAGAGAGTGGGCATCTCTCCTGACTATTTTTAATTTGGGGTGTTTGGCTTTTTAAAAAAAAATTTGTGTAAGGGGAGACGGGGGCCTCTGAGCTGTCACGCCTTACTTTCCTGTCAGTGCACTCAGGCACTGATCAGAAAGTAAAGCTTCTACAGCTCAGACCTGTCGACAAATTCTGGCCACAAATGTAGCACGATGTTAGGGAATCACTCGAAGATAAAGAATCGCTCGGAGAGCTGGGCAACAAGAACTGCGGAAAGGTTCCAGGCAGCACGAGAATCAACCCTGTGTCCCAGGCGCCAACCAGAGTGCAGGCCCAGCCTGAGTTGTCACTTGGAATTGAGTGAATAATGCTAATAATGCAGTCACAGTCCAGTCCCAGGCCTTAGACATACACCTAGGCAAGCGAGCTTCAGTGTGATGGTAGCCCATTCCTTATTTTTTTTTATTTAGATTTATATCCCATCCTCCCCAAAGAGTTCAGAACAGGTTACAGTTTACATTTACAATATTTACATACAGTGTGTTGCAATATATTTTCATACAGGATTACTTACTGATGCTGGTGAAGGGTTGAGGGAGTGACTAGGCAAAAAGGTAGGTTTTTACAACTTTTCTAAAATTAAGAAGTCCTTTAAGGGCTCCGATATGATGAGGAAGGCTGTTCCAGAGGTTTGGGAATGGGATCATTTCCAGGCTGTCTGGAGTTGGAAGAAGTGTCCTGATGGTGTATGTCATTTAGGGAGCATAGCATTCTCTTTGGGTTGTAGAGAGGAAGTTTGTCTGAGAAGTATTTGGGTGTCATGTTATAGAGAGATTTATATGCCAACACTAGGCCTTTGAAAATGCAACATTTAGTTATAGGCAGCCAGTGGGCCGATATCAGTGCTGGAGAGTGCTTGTAGGTTTTTCAGTAGTTTTATTGCTACATTTTGAACTCAAAGTTGTTTGGTGTTTTTTGCTTTAAGAACATTCAATTCCTTTTCACTTTTTATCTACTTATCAACTTTCTATCTCCTCCTCTCATTCCCTAGCTCTCACATTTCCCATTCCCATTTATCTACCTCCCATTACATTTCTACCCTCTATACTCACTGTCCTCCTCTCACTCATCTCCTTGACAACCCTCCTATAGACTCCTCCAATAGATCCACCATAAACCCTCCTTGTCCCTTGCTCCACCCTTGTAATCTAGCATTTACTCCCTCCCTCTCTCATGTCCAATCTTCCCCTGAGTCCATCTCTCCTTCCCCCTATCTTGCCCCCTCTACCCTCCCCAGAGTCCATGTCCCTTTCCCACCCCATCAGCTCTCCCCCATCCATCTCTCCCAAGTCCATTTCTCCCTTCCTCCCTCCTTCAAGTCAATATCTCTCCCTTCCACTCCTCTCCCAATCCTTATATCACTCCCTTCTTTCTAGGGGGTCCCCTGAACCCAATATCTATCCCTTCTGCCTCTTGTTTTCCACAGTCCAGCATCACAAACTTTCTCTCCCCACCCATGAGGCTATGATCTGGCATCCCCCCTTCCCTCCTCAAACCCTGCACCCCAGGTCTACCTTTGTTTCCAATGGTGCCAGATGGCAGCAGCAATCCACACACGGTACCCTTCCTGTTTCCACTGGAACAGGCCACAGTAGAAAGAAACGTCAGAGATGGTAGATTGCAGGGCAGTGTGTGTGAATCACTGCTGCCACCAGGCAACTTTTACAACACATCAAAGGTAGACTTGGGAATGGGGGGTGGGGGATGGAATGGAAGAAGAGTTGTCAGAGAAGGAGGATGGCAGAGATAGCTGACGTGTAACAAAACTGGCCGGCAGCAAGATGACACTCCTAGAAGAATGCCACCTCAGTTGTCCTCATTATAGGGCTGCTTCTGGGAAGGGTCCCCACAAGGACTGCCACTAGATCACCACACTGAGCACAATCTTGTGACCTGGGAGTAAAGAGAACCAAAATGCTACATCAGCCCACTCTACACCATCTGCTGGAAGTAGAAAAACAGTTTCTGGACTGCTCAGTCTCTGACATTAGTGATGTCAATGAACAAATTCAGTTTCTTTACCCCTGTTTGTTGGTATATAACACAAACCGTTTGTTTAGACTGATTTTGCAGGATAATATTTTTTTAAGTAAGTATACTGTTTTAGGCATAATTCTAACATGACAGCGCCTGACCTCTCTTAGGTCTGAAATCCCTCCTCTCTCCACCCCCAAGCTTTTATCCTCCTCAGGCATGCCCTTTTTAGCAATATCAACATCCAAACGTGTCCAGCTCTCTCTCTCTTGTCCCAACTTAGTTTGAACTCCACTTTACTTTCCCCTAATAGGTTCAGCCCCTGGCTCTCTCTGCCTCTTCAAGGTGGACACTTTCCAGTTTTCTCTCTGCCCCCTAGTTCTCTTTCCCTACTTTCCAGTACACTTTCTCATCTGCATTTCTTCCCTTCCACTTCAAAAAAAACCCTATTCCTTTTTGTAACCAAATATCTCCCGCCCCCCCCACCCCCCAACCAGGCATACCACTATCCCTCCATCATCTCTCCCCCCCCCCCCCTCCTTTAACCCTTGGGCCTTTTTTAAAAACTGGCATTACCCTGGCCCCTCTTCTTAAGATCATGGTCATTTTAAATAGGTTACAATTTACTCATCTCCTGAAACCAGCAGCAGAGTCAAAGCAAGGCCAGGGTAGGGACCCGAGCTGACCGACGCTACCACTACTATTCCACGTCACTCGCTCCAACACTGCGGAAATGCAGCAAAGTACTACCCCGCTTCCCCCGCCCGGCTGCCCACTCACAAACAGATATGAAAGATGTACGAGAGAAGACAGGGCAGCCTCTGCTGTAGACTCTTCTTACCTGTATCTCCGATTATGATGTACTTAAAGAGGTACGCATACGCCATAGTCGCGGGCGCACTCTCGCTACCTCTCGTATCTGTGTATATATGTACGTGAACGCGCGTGAAAGCGGTCTCGTGCTGGGTCCGCTTGGTGCACGTGCAAGAGTCCCACGCTTCGTGCGCGCGCGCGCACCCGCCCGCCTGCTCCTCTTCTTTCTACTGGCAGAGCTAGGGGGGGTCAAGCTGTGTTTCCCTATGTGACTCCAACCCGCGCGCCCACCCTCTCGGGGTCTGGCAGCCAGAACCGGGACGTGGCGGAACAATGACGGCCTCCCTCCCTTCCGTTGGCCGATCCCGTGATGACGTCGCGGCAGCCTCCTTCTCGACTTGATCCGGAAGTGGTGGCGGCCGTGCCGTGGCCTTGTACGGGTTTTACAGGGTGTTGTTGGGTCTGAAAGATCGTTTAGTCTTGGAATTTTATAAAACTGCCGTTGGAGACTGTGATGTGGTAGTTGGGGGTGTTTTTGTTTTTAATTATTTTGGTTTGCTTGCATCACAGCTTATGGAATAGTTACTAGTGAGGAAACTAGTCAAGACATGTATTAGGCTAAGAAAGGTGTCACATGATATACTGTTGGGTCTTTTTTTTGTTTTGTTTCAAATAGTATTTATTGAATTTTTAAATTGTTACAATGCACAAGATTAATAAACATAAAGAGAATAGTAAACATATACATTCCTGATGGGGAGAAGGGGAAAAGATGCTGGGTTATAGGCCCCTCTGGAGCTATTTTAAGCTATGTGTGGAAGGAGGGGATGAGAGAGGAAGAAATGATAGGCCCAGAAATTGGGGGGGAGGGGGTAGATATGATGGGAGGGATGGAAGAGGAAAGGAGAGCGATTGGAGTAGGAGTAAAGAACAAAAAGGGAATGATCAATATATCAGAGACTGGTGTAGTAAAAGAATTTAACAAGAAAAAACTAAATGAATTGGCAGAAGACACAAAAAGGCAGAAGACAAACTGGGATCAACATGATGGGTAAATAAAAGGTATTTTATTTTGCATTTAAGTGGAATATGGTAGTTATCCCACCTAGGACAGTGTTTTTCACCTGCGATATGCCAAATCGGGAACAGAGGGGATGCAAGGTGGGAGAATATTGGACATGGTGCTGGAGAGGGGTGAAAGGAATCGGCATGGGATGGCTGGTGGGCAGTGATGAAAAATGCTTGCCCATAGTGACTAATCAGTACTAGTACTTTTTATGTATCTAATGTTGTATGAAAAGTTTAATTAGCATTTCCCCCCCCTTGGTTGTTTTTTTTAATAAGGAGTTTTAATGGATCATTTTGTGCTAAAAGAAAGTTCCTCTGCTGCCGGAAAAGGCTCTCAGAGCAATGAGCAACTTGAAGGGTCAGATGAGCCCTCTTCATCCAGAACAAAAAAAAGCTGTGATCATGAACACTTAAATGTCACTGCCACCAAAAATGAGAAAATATGATGAAATGTATTTTCATATGTATTTGCCTCAAACAAGAGCATTCCTCCATTATCTCTGTGTGTGATATGTGGTGAAACATTATCAAACCATTCAATGAAGCTTTCTTTGTTGAAGAGACACCTCACTACTAAACATCCTGAAGTAAAGAACAAATCAGTCAATTTCTTTAAGAGAAAATGGGAAAGCATGACAAAGGCAAGTACTGCTATGAAGTCTTATTCCACAACATCTAGTCAGGCACTCCAAACATCCTTTGAAATTGCACACATGGTGGCCAAAGCAAAGAATCCTCACACCATTGCTGAAAGTCTCATAATTCCAGCTGCAATTAGAATAACTGAAATTATGTTTGGAAAACCAGAAGTTGACAAAATAAAAATAATTCCACACTGATGATACCATCAGCAGAAGAGTTGATGACATGAAAGATGATATAGTAAAGCAAATATCAAAGAAAATAATCCTGCAAAAACAATTTGCTCTACAGATAGATGAATGTACAGATATCTCAAATTGTGCCCAGTTAATTATATTTGTCCGGTACGTTGATGATAAAGGTGAGGAGGGGATTATGGAAGAAATATTTGGTTGTAAAGAACTGGACATAACAGATAACGACATCTTTAATGTGTTAAATAAACAAATTTTAGAAAATGGATTGTCCTGGTAGTGGTGTGTATCTGTGTGCATAGATGGAGCAGCTTCAATGGTGGGCTGAAAGAGCGGCCTTATTGCTCGACTTAGGGCCTTAAATCCTTTCATAAAGTGGAATTACTGTATTATTCATCGGCAAGCACTTGCATCAAAATGACTCCCGGATTTGGGAATCTGGACTTGAGTGCTGGATCTGCGGATCTCTTTGGGGCTCCGGATCCTAGAGAAGATCTGGCTGTCAGGCGCTTGTTTAAGTTTGTGGCACTACTGGATCTCATTGCTGCATCTTTACTGGAGTTGAACGTGGATACCTAGCCTGCTCCTTTCATTTCTTCAACTTTTTCTCCCTGGCTCGGCAGCGTTTGTTTGTAATCTGTGACTTTTCCTGGCATCCGGATATGAGTTCATGTTCCAGAGCAGTTTGATTCTCAGGAGGGTCATTTATGGAAAGCTCAGGCTATGTCCAGCTTGCATGCTCGGGCACAGGCGCCTGGGCCAATCAGGCCCTATGCTCCTGTGGGTTGGGCAGGGGAGGGGCAGGTCCGTTTCATTTGGACCGAGGCGGGCCTGCTGGCTGGCCGGCCGGTACAAGAACCCGTTCGTCCAACTTGCTGGTAAGCCCCGGGGGGGGGGGTCCATTGGGGGTGTCATGGAAGGGGAGGTTGGGGCATTTTGTTTGGGGGGTTCGTGGGGGAGGTCCAGCAGGAGGGGTTGGGCACCCTCTTGCCGGCGGTCTTCGGGCGGGAAGGGTGTACCAGCAGGAAAGGTTGAGCACCTTCCTGCTGGCAATCGTCGGGGCAGGAGGGGTTGGACATCCTCCTGCTGAGATCATTGGGGGGTGAGTGGGAGGGGTCTACCGGCAGGAAGGTTTGAGCACCTTCCTGCCGGTAATTGTCGGGGGTAGGTGGAGGGTCTTTTGGCAGGAGGGATTGGGCATCCTTCCTGCCTCGTTCATTTAGGAGGTGGTGGGAGGGAAAACTGGCTGCCATGGCCGCTATACTAATCGCGGCAGGGAGATCCCTTGCCGCAATTAAGTATAGTGGTTGCGTCTAAAGTAACCTGGTTCTATAACCAGCGTCAGTAATATGGACGTTGGTTACAGAATCCGATTTAGTGTGGGCGGATGTTGGCCCGATTCTATATAGAATGCCCATCCTGGGCGTCCTATACAGAGTCCGGGCCTAAATGTTTCCCACCAGATGATATGGGAAGTATCTTTTGTTTTGTTAAAGGAACAAATAGTCGGTTTACATTTTTGATCAGTTTTCTAAAAATTTGGTACATTAAGAAGAGTATTGTTTATGAGTAGAATCTAAAAGTAGATTTAATATTAACTGGAGAGGATATCTGATGTTGTTACCAATGGTATTATATTTTTAAAAATTAAGAAAAAATCAGTTTGGGAATGAGAATTATGGGGAATGAAACGAAAAGTTTACTCTCTAGCAGAGGGGTGAAATAGTCTCCAGATATGCTTAAATTGTTGCAGGGAATGGGTCCAAAAGATTTACCCTCTCCTTTACTAATGTGTAGTGCGGGTTTTAGCGCCGGATGCGGCGGTAACTGCTCTGCTGCTCATAGAATTCCTATGAGCATTGGAGCAGTTACCACCGCTGCTAGCGCTAAAACCCATGCCACGCATTAGTAAAGGAGGGGGTTAATTAAGTATATAACTTTTCCAATAAATAGAGCTACTTCCTGGTATAAACAGTCATTAAGGCTTGGCTATTCTATAAGTTCATATGGCCATTTGAAATCTTTAATGAACAAATCTTTTGAGTTTATAGGAACAAAGCTTTGAAATGATCTTTCAACTGCACTAAGAAAAGTTTCTTCTTATTATATCTTTAGAAAATTATTAAAAACCTTTTAATTTTAATGATAAATTAATAATTTTGTATGGATAATATTTTTTAAATTGTTGTTATCCGCCTAAAATCTATTGTGAGAACAGTGTGGAATATAAATAAATAAGAACAGAATAGAATATTTATTTATTTTGTTTTCTATCTCGTTGTCCCCAAAGAGCTCAGAATGGCTTACAGGTTAAACATACATATTATATAGTTGACAGGTTATAATAAGACATATTTATAGAACAAGTTTACTATCCGCTATAATAAAACCCTTAGCGCGCATGCGCACTTCAATCTCCATGTCCTGTGGCGGCGTGCCACGCATGCGCAGTGCCTGCCTCAGCTGATTTTCTGCCTGATCTCTGACGCCGGCTAAATTCCTGCCTTCTGACTACGCTGCTGCTACCGGGACACCTCTTCTTCTCACCCCCGGACCAGCAGTGGCAGCAGCCGCGGTGTCATCAAGCTGCCGTGGGACATTTGCTAGGCAGGCCCACTTCAATAATGTGAGGCGGGCCGGCCTAGCAAAAGCCCCGAGGCTGCCTGGGCTAGTGGATGCTGGACAGGGGGAGCAGGGAAGGGAGAAAGAGTACTACTGGACAGGGGGGGAGGTAAAAGTAAGGGAGAATAGTTACTGCTGGACAGGGGGAGCAGGAAGTAAAGAAAGAAAGGCCTCAGCGCCCCATTGTGCTAAAAGTTTACACATCTATTCTAGCACCTGTTAATGTAACGGGCTTTAACACTAGTACAAGAATAGTATTACAGAGGCCCATATCTTTCATCCATTTCAGGATAAATGATCTACCAGGATAAACAGGCAGTATATTCTCACAGATGGGTGACGTCAACCATGGAGCCCCGGAATGGACAGTGTAAAAGTGTACTGTCACTTTAACTTCTTAGAAGTCTCAAGATCACCCGTACTGCGCATGCACGAATGCCTTCCCGCCCAACTTCGGTTCACAGGACCATAGTCTTCCATGGAGCTAAGTAGCAATGTTTTTGGAGTGTCTCCAAATGCACATTTTTTCTTCATTTTTCTTGCCTTCCTGTTCTTTTTTCCTAGTACTTTAATTTGATTTGATTTTCTTCAAATACTTTTGTTTTTTTGGGGCCTTCTGGCTCCTCTCAGCCTCTTTGCAGGCTGGCTGCATCGTTCGATTTTTGGGCTCCTCATTATTCGATCCCCACTACAATTGAGACCTTCAACCTCGCTGTCCAAGCCTTCCAGCAAGTTTAAAAAGTGAAGAGGAGAGATCCAAGATGGCAGTGATTGACTGAAAGCTGGATAGTCTTTCCAGAGTACTCTCTATTAGCAATTTACCTGATTTTTTTCACAGTTTCGACTGCGGTTTGCTTCAATGCTGAAGAGAAGGGGAAGAAGTGCCATAGGAGCTTTGTGGCGTCCGGAGAACCCCTCTCTAGTGACAATTGAGCATTTCCTGAGCCGCCTTCAATGGGAGTCTGTTTCATCGGGGTGTCACCCGTTAGACCCGATGACGCAAAGTGATGCCGTCAAGGAAGTTTCAGGGCTGGATGTCACGCTGAGCCCCGAAGCCAGAGACCCTCCCCCTCAGCTGTAGCATATCAATTCACCACGGGAATGTAGCACGTCTGAAGAGGCAGTTCCTGCTGACTGAAAGGCTCTTTCATCTGGGAGCTTGGTAGTGGATACCCCGAAGGATTTTTTGAGTCCTAAGAGGGATACTGCAGCTGGAACATTGATGGGAAAGGAGAAACAAGACGAACAAGCAGGAAATATGGAAGATGAGCCTTTGGCAACAATACACGATAGTTCCTTTATAGTTGAAAAGCCCGCTGAAGTTACTATGGATGCTCTTTGGGACCTAGTTATTAAATTGGGAAACTCTTTGAGTCTGCAAATTAAAGAGGTGGAAAAAAAAGTTTAAAAAAAACAAGACCAAGAGTTAAAACAAGAATCGACCTAGTAAAAAGTTACTATGGATGCTCTTTGGGACCTAGTTATTAAATTGGGAAACTCTTTGAGTCTGCAAATTAAAGAGGTGGAAAAAAAAGTTTAAAAAAAACAAGACCAAGAGTTAAAACAAGAATCGACCTAGTAAAATCTAATGTGGAAAAAAATTGAAGTTGAAGTAAAAGGGGTAAAACATTTATGGTTAAGGACAGTGTTAACCTAAGGTGAAAGTTGGAGATGATTGAAAATGGCTATCGAGCCAACAACCTGCGGCTGTTAAATTTTCTGAGGGTTCTCTCCATACCCCCTAGATAAATGTTAAAAAAATATTTTTTAGAAATTTTAAATGTTTCTGATGCATCGGAAGTGACGAATCAGAGAAAAGGCCCTGTCGGGGCTAGCTGTGAGCAGCCTGTTTCAGCACTGCCTTTGCTGACTGGCTGCCACTGCTGCTTCAGGGAGGGAGGGGGGTTTGCAGCTCAGGATCGCTGCTACTGCTGGTGCTTCGGGGCTGGAGGAAGGTGGGGGGAAGGTTCGCGGCTCAAGACCGCTGCTTCGGGCTGGAGGGAGGGGGGTTCGCAGCTTGGAGGGTTTGTGGCTCAAGATGTTTACCATTGCTTTAGAGCTGGAGGGAGGAAGGTGGGATTTTTGGCTTTGGGGCTAGAGGGGGGGGGGGTGGTTCACGCCTCAGGACTGCTGCCGCTGCTGTTTTGGGAGCTGGAAGGAGGATGTTTTTTTATTTTTTTTGCCGGTTGGGTGAGGGTGCCGATTGCTTGAGCACCTGCTAATTGGAATTCTTCTATACTAAAATTAACAGTGGTGCAGTCATGCTCTTTTTTTAAAATTATAGTCTGTTCTCTTTAGAAATGTATTTTGTTTGCCAACTATCCCTCCCTTTTATCAAGCTATGCTGCTGATCAGTGTGAGTTAAATGCGGAGCCGCCCATTCTAATCCTATGGGTGGATCGGCATTTAGCTTGCCCTGCTAGGCAGTGCAGCTTGATAAAAGGAGGGGTATATTTGTAATTTCACACTACAGCAACATATTGACTTGGTTTTGAATGACCCGGCTTAAAATAGTTTTTATTTTTTTGCACTTAATGACATCACAGCAGGATCTCCACAGACTGTTAGTGAAATTGTTGTACCTCATAATCACCAGTCAGGTTCTGTAACTTCAGGGGATCTGTGTAAACTTTCATTAAAATGAATTTTTGCCACTGAAACCTGACTCTTTAATGGTATCACAACAGGGCTCCTATTAATGCACTGAAACCATTATGAGATCAGTGAGACAACATTAAGTTCTTATTCAAGAAAACAATATGCTGGAGTAGGAAAGTAATAAATGCTATTTATATCACTTCATGTATTGCTTATTTTTTAAAAAAATGGCAGCCCAAAGCACTGATGTAATGGTTACAGCCCAGCCCAGCTGGGAAACTTAGAGTTCCAATTGAAAAGTTGGGATCAAACTCCTTCAGTTCAATATTCAGAACCATTTATGTGACTTACATTGGGTACTGATGGCATAGATATTTTCTTTTTAAATTCCTTAATACAATAGAGGGCAATTATAGAATAACTAGTCTTTAAGCCCGTTACATTAACGGGTGCTAGAATAGATGTGTCTGTCTGTCTGTCTGTGTTTCTTTATCTCTCCTTGGCCGCTGTCTGTATCGTCCCCCCCCCCCGAGCAAAGCTGTCTGCCCCCAGCACACACCTCCCCCCAAAGCAGCCCCCTTTCCCTCTCCCTAACTGTCTCTCCATGGCCCTCTTATGTCTTCCCCCCAGAGCAAAGCTGTTTGCCCTAAGCACACCCCTCCCCCCAAAGCAGCCCCCTTTCCCTCTCCCTGTCTCTCCATGGCCCCTTCTGTCTTCCCCCCAGAGCAAAGCTGTCTGTTCCCAACACACCTCCCACCCAAAGCAGCCCCCTTTCCCTCTCCCTATCTCCATGGCCCCTTCTGTCTCCCCCAGCATACCCCTCCCCCAAAGCAGCCCCCTTTCCCTCTCCATGGCCCCTTCTGTCTTCCCCCAAGAGCAAAACTGTCTGTCCCCAGCACACCTCCCCCCCAAAGCAGCCCCCTTTCCCTCTCCCTATCTCTCCATGGCCCCTTCTGTCTTCCCCCCAGAGCAAAACTGTCTGTCCCCAGCACACCTCCCCCCCCAAAGCAGCCCCCTTTCCCTCTCCCTCTGGCCCCCTGTATTGATCCCCCTGCTTACCCTCCCTCCATCCCGGCGTCTTCTAGCCTGCTCCTCTTCAAAGCAGGCCGCGATCGTGGTGGCCGGCCCCAGCGAACCTCGCAGGCCCCTCTCCAACCCGGAAGCACGCTCCCCCCCGACACGATCCCGTGCATCAGAGTGAACGTGCAACCGAGGCCGGAAAGCGGCCCGTGAGGCCCGCCAAAGCTGGCCACGATCGCAGGCTGCCCTGAAGAGGAGCAGCAGCAGCGCTGAGCGAGGGCGAGAGGTGTGTTTGAGCTTGCTTCGGGTTGGTGAGGTGAGGGCGGGAGGTGTGTTCGAGCTTGCTTCGGGTTGGAGAGGTGGGGGGCGGGAGGTGTGTTCGAGCTTGCTTCGGGTTGGTGAGTGAGGGCGGGAGGAGGGGAGTGGCTAGAGTGATCCCCGGCCAGGTTCTAAAATGGAACACGGCCATGGATCACACACCACAGCAGCAGGGATCATGCTTTTTTAAAAGCGCATGCGCCACTAATGTTTTATTATATAGGATGCACCTATATTTAGGAGCCTACTTTCCATACTAGCATAGCAGATCACATACACACATATAATTTAGGTTTGAGTACTTAGGCCAGCCATAGAACTAGTGCACATGCTCCAGCTTAAATTGTTAAAATTTACATGCATAACTGTGCACCCCACCCATGGCCTGCCCAGACTTGGACACTGTGCACACATTCTTTCAAATTATACTATAAAACTATAAAAACAATTAGTGATACGGCACTCTTCACGCACCACATTTTCCTTTAATGCAAACCCAGGCAGACATGCTAGCCCCCATACACCCTTCTCCCACCCAACAGGAGCATAGCCAGCATTCATACTGCACTCACACACGCACTCCCCCTTCCCCCCTTCCCCCCCGCTCCACCCCAGGGGCTAAAATCTTAGTTCAGCATTAGTATCATTAATTGTATGCCATGTGGCCGCCTGCTTTTTCTATGGTTACTTCTATTTTTGATATTTATGCATTCTTGAGCTGTCAGTGTTACTGCTGTATAATTTCACTTTATTGTATTGGATTCATGTATGTGCTCTCCTTACCACTGTCAATAAACAGTTATACAAAAAAAACCTATAAAAACAAACATAGATATGCAGCAAAACTGTTATGTGCTTGTATCATATGCTCATTGTGAACACGTGTGCATAAAGCACATGTTCAAGTTCTGTTCAATGCAGGCCCATTCTCAGCGTACACAAAACAATTGTAAGGGATGGCAGCAGAATAAGGGGTGCCCTTATTCTTTTCTTTCCAAAGATACCAACAAGTAAGGCCAGCATATAATACCCTTATTTATTCTGCCCGTAGTAAACTGAAACCTTCCCGTCCCTTTCTGTATGGGCTCGATGGTCGCATGTATATGACATCATGCGGTTGCATTGTCTGCTTTGCATTTCATGGTACGAGAAGCCGCAGAGCATCATGGGATTGCTATGTTGTATAAAAGCACTTGTAATACCAAAGTTTGTTTACCATATATGTTAATTGCGTGTACTATGGCATGCAGAGGACACGTATTTTGGTGCATTGTCGCTTAACCAGTGAGTGTCCATCTGTGTTTGTATCTGTCCATCTTACTAGCTATGTATCGGGGTCTGTATCTCATTGTGTTGTGTTCCAAACTTTACTGTTTCCCTATGCAGACAACGTGATGGACCTGGTACTGCTCGGATTGGCCTGCCCAGGACATCTTGTGTCCAAGACATCCTGTTTCTGTGCTACAGTGTCCAACGCTGAGAGAGCTGTTCTTTGTCAATGAAAACTAGTTGTTCCACCATTCCAAAGAAATGGACATTTTGAGGTGTATATGGGTGGAGTGGAGTGGGTAGCTAAGAGGAGTGAGAATAAATGTGGTACTGCATAGAGGGTATGTTCTTTTTTTTAAATAAATTTTGAATTAGCAATTTCATAAACATACATCTTATACATATATAACACAATCCAACATACATAATATTATATTTAACACAATACGAAATATACTATGTAGCCATACAATCATCCAAAAAAAGGAAAAAACATATATTATAACTCAAAAATTAATAATAAAAAATTAAAACATGAATCTTGAACAACAACAAAAAAGCTGCAGTCTCTTTATAGAAACAGAGGAGCCTAGAGTATTATTGTAGGTTCCTACAAAAGTTATCTAGCGGGGCCCATTTCATACAGAAACTAGCAATATTGTTATGTTTAATTTCTTCATATTTCCTAATTATATACAAGTGATTCCACCATTTGTTTAATTTCTTCTTATTTCTTCCTAATTATACACAAGTGATTCCACCATTTGTAAAAATTGAGATTAGAATTAGCTTTCCAATTGCAGGCAATATAATGGTTAGCCAGAGCCATCATAGTGTCAAAAATGTTTGAGAATTTTGATGGAATCGAGAAACCTGGTTCGAGGAGTACAAAATGATGGTTCTATAAGAGATAGAGATACCACTGTCCAAAAGGGTTATAGAAAGTATTCTCGGCCAAATGCTTGACCAGAACAGATGTACATTGGGGCACTTATAAAGAAGATGTATAAGGGAACCAGGCTGAGATTTTCAGGACCAACACTTCCCTGATGAAGGTATGATGATGGAGGGTATCTTCTGAAGCTGCTTCATGACAAAGTAGTCCTCATTCGGACAGACAACCAAGTCGCCATGTATTATGTCAACAAACAGGGCCTGCCTCCCTTTGTCAAGAAGCTCTGGAGGTTTGGGACTGGGCAATCCGCCACAACACCTTCCTCAAAGCTGTCTACATTCAAGGGGCGAAGAATTGCTTTGCGGACAACTTGAGTCGTCTACTGCAACCTCACGAATGGACACTCCATTCTTCGCCTCTTCATCACATTTTTTCACAGTGGGGAATGCCTCAGATAGACCTCTTTGCAGCCCCCCACAACTACAAACTGCCTCAGTTCTGCTCCAGGATATACTCCTCTTCACCTCGACGCAGATGCTTTTCTTCTGGAATGGACAAATCTCTTCCTCTACGCATTCCCTCTCATTCTCAAGACTCTGGTCAAGTTGAAGAATGATCATGCCACCATGATTCTGATTGCTCCTCGGTGGCTGAGACAACCTTGGTACTCCCTTCTACTTCAACTCAGCAGCAGGGAGCCATACCTTCTACCAGTTTTTCCTTCTCTGCTTACACAGAGTCAAGGATCTCTGCTTCATCCCAACCTGCAGTCTCTACATCTGACAGCTTGGTACCTCTCTACATAACCCCTCTTCAGTTTTCTCAATCTGTAAGAGACGTTTTAGAAGCTTCTAGAAAGCTCACCACTAGACAATGCTATCACCAAAAATGGACTAGATTTTCTACATGGTGTTTTTCTCATCATAAGGAGCCTCAGCATTCCTCCTTATCTTCTGTTTTGGACTATCTTTAGCACTTATCCAATTCTGGCCTCAAGTCTACATCTATACGAGTCCATCTCAGTGCAATGTGGCTTTCCATCAGCCTATTGAAGGGAACCCCTTTCTGCTCATCCGGTGGTTTCCAGATTCATGAAAGGACTTTTCTATGTCAAACCTCCTCTCAAACCGCCTCCTGTGGTTTGGGACCTCAATGTTGTCCTTACTCAACTCATGAAACCTCCATTTGAACCAATTGATAAGGCTCATCTGAAGTATCTTACTTGGAAAGTGGTGTTTCTCATTGCCCTCACTTCTGCTCGATGAATCAGTGAGTTGCAAGCTTTAGTTGCTGACCCACCATTCACGGTGTTCCATCATGACAAAGTGGTTCTTCGTACTTATCCTAAATTCCTCCCTAAAGTGGTTTCGGAATTTCATCTCAACCAATCCATTGTACTTCCAGTGTTTTTTCCAAAGCCTCATTCTCATCCTGGAGAATCAGCTCTTCATACTCTGGACTGTAAACGTGCTTTGGCCTTCTACTTGGAATGCACCAAACCACACAGAACTGCTCCTCATCTTTTTGTTTCCTTCGATCCAAATAAGTTGGGACATCCTATTTCTAAGCGTACCATCTCCAATTGGATAGCAGCTTGTATCTCTTTCTGCTATGCCCAGGCTGGATTACCCCTTCACAGTAAAGTCACAGCCCATAAAGTCAGAGCAATGGCAGCTTCAGTAGCTTTCCTCAGATCTACATCTATTGAGGAAATTTGTAAAGCTGCTACTTGGTCCTTGGTTCATACTTTCACCTCTCACAATTGTCTGGATACTTTCTCCAGACGGGATGAACAGTTTGGCCAAACATTATTACAAAATTTATTCTCCTAAATTGCCAACACTCCCACCATCCCCTTCTGGTTAGCTTGGAGGTCACCCATATGTGAGAATACCTTCCTGCTTGTCCTGGGATAAAGCACAGTTACTTACCGTAACAGGTGTTATCCAGGGACAGCAGGCAGCTATTCTCACAACCCACCCACCTCCCCTGATTGGCTTCTCTGCTAGCTATCTGAACTGAGGTGACGTGCCCTGCGCTGGATGGGAAGGCACTTGCGCATACGCAGTGCGGGCGACACGAAACTTCAAGTGTGAGGCGTCCGCATCCGGGCTCCTTCGATGACGTCACCCATATGTGAAAATAGCTGCCTGCTGTCCTTGGATAACACCTGTTACGGTAACTATGCTATCTCTACGACACAACTTTATTCTCTTAATATTTCTAAGTTTCTGGCCGATACTAGGGTCCAACTTGAGACATGGGGTGATCTTCCTTATAGCCATATAGCTATATAGCCCTGATTTGCATGGTGATTTTCCCCCATTGGTTTGGCGTGCTACAAACTTTGCCACTTCGTCTATTGAAGAAGGATCTTTTTTGTTTGAACCAGTTATTGTCTCGCTTCTGTTGGATGCTGGGTATCATTAAAAAGGGCATCACAACCAGGACGAAGGAAGTCATCATGCCGCTGTATCATGCAATGGTGCGTCCACATCTGGAGTACTGTGTCCAGTACTGGTCGCTGTACCTCAAGAAGGACATAGCAGTACTTGAGGGGGTCCAGAGAAGAGCGACTAAACTGATAAAAGGTATGGAAAATTTCTCATACGCTGACAGGTTGAAAATGCTGGGCTGTTCTCCCTAGAAAAGCGGAGACTTAGAGGAGACATGATAGAAACCTTCAAAATCCTGAGGGGCATAGAGAAGGTAGACAGGGACAGATTCTTCAGACTGTAGGGAACCACAAGTACAAGGGGTCACTCGGAGAAACTGAGAGGGGACAGGTTTAGAACACATGCTAGGAAGTTCTTTTTTACCCAGAGGGTGGTTGACACATGGAACGCACTTCCGGAGGTTGTGATAGGCCAGAGCACATTACAGGGATTCAAGAAAGGTTTAGATAGGTTCCTAAAGGAAAAGGGGATTGAGGGGTACAGATAGAAGTAGAGGTAGGTTATAGAAATGGTCAGGAACCACTTCACAGGTCATAGACCTGATGGGCCGCCGCGGGAGTGGACCGCTGGGCGCGATGGACCTCTGGTCTGACCCAGTGGAGGCAACTTCTTATGTTCTTATGTAGTGGGTAGATGGACCTGGTCTTCCCAATTTCAGTCTTTATAATGAAGCCTGATAGCTTAGGCTTCTGGAAGACTGGTTGCAGGATACACAGCAATATACTCCTTTGGACTTTGAAAGGGCTTTTTATGCACCTCATTCTTTATCTAGTCTGTTACATTTGTCCGCTAAGGAGCTCCCCGTCCTGTTCCGTCCGAGTGTTCTTTTGAAATCTATGCGCGCTGTGTGGGGGAGCTTGATAGGTAGATAGAGAGGGGACCCCCGAGTGATGAATCAGTTACCCATACGTGGGAACTCGGCCTTATTTCCAGGCCGGAATAACCCTACTTTTAATAGCTGGGCTGCCCATGGAATTAGACTTGTAGAACACTTGTTGACTAAGGAGGCGAGTTTGAAACCCCTTGCTGCTTTTGGTGATCGATTGGGTGGGTGCTGGGGTGATACTTTTGCCTATTGTCAAGTTAAACACTACGTTCTCTCTCTTCGTCAGGAGCAGATCGCACAGCCGATGAGGGAACGCCTTTGGGTTTTCTTTGATGGGGTGGCGCTCTGTTCTATCTCTGTGTCGGCGCTGTATAGAGCCCTTTCTGACTCTGCCAGCCCTAAAGATATATCGCGAATTCAGGGGAGCTGGGTCAAGAGCTTCATAAAGACCTTAGCCACTGGAACAATCTGCATTCCCTGCAGGGGGTCCCTCGATTAATAACGGGAACGATGTATAGAGAATGTTATGCTAGAGTTATTTATAGGGCCTATTATACTCAGGTCCAATTATATAAATGGAGGGTATTGATTCGCCCCTCTGTTTGAAATGTGGCCGCGATCCCAATACATTTGTTCATTCTTTTTGGGATTGTTAGACAGTGCAGGCTTTTTGGAAGTCCACAGTCTATTATATCCAGGGCTTATTTTGGAGTCCCATCTCGGGTACTGTAGAGCACTTGGTTTTAGATCTGCCTGGGGCTTTCTATGGCCTCCATAAGGAGGGTCCCCAATGGTGTCGTACAGTGTGTCTTCTCGCTCACAAATGAATTTTGCATTCTTGTACTGTTTCTGAGCCTCCCTCTTTTTGGACTTAGAGATCTTTGGTGTATAATTTGACCGCATGGGAGGCCCGGGAGGTGATTGGTCTCCCTCAACAATGGTGTAGTTTCCTACTTGTCTGGGGGGCCTATTTGGCTTCCTTATCTCCTGGAGGTTGTAGTCTTCTTTTGAATCCTCTTGCCTAGCTCGGCTGGTATTCCATGTGCGCGCTCCCAGGGTCAGTCACTGCCTGCCTGTGGGTTTGTTTGTTTTTTTTAAAAAGGGTGGGATCCTTTCTGAAGTGGCCCAAGGGCCACAAGAGTATGGAATCTTTGAGACCTTCTGGTCGCTTTTTGTATATTTCTCTGGAGGGGGACCGGGGAGGGGGGTTTGCATTGGGGGATTTTGGTGGGTGGGATGGTGGGGGGCTGGGTTTCCTATTTTTGTTGTTTCTGAAACTGTATTGTTGGATGCTGCTTTTCTTGATCCTGCTGTATTCCTTGTTATTTGTTATTTTTGCATTCGCAATAAAAAAGATTTTCACATAAAATATGCAATGTCACCTCAGCAACAACTAGAGAAAAATAGACAAATATAATGCAAAATATAGACAGCAGATATAAATTCTCAAAATGGCCAAATTTGATCACTAAATTGAAAATAAAATAATTTTTCCTACCTTTGTTGTCTGGTGATTTCATGAGTCTCAGGTTGCACTTCCTTCTGACTGTGCATCCAATATTTTTTCCCTTCTTTTTGCCTCCTGCATGCTTCCTCTCCAGACCTCATTCCATTCCCCAAGCAACAACTCTCTCTTTCCCTCCATGAGTCCAACTTTTTCTTCCTCTCTACCTGCCTGCCCCCTGCCACCCAACACACTCCATTCCCTCCCCCAAATTTAAACTTTTTTTTCCCTCTCCCTGCCCCTCCCATTTCTTTCTTTCTTTCTCTCTCCTTGCTCCCCTTTCTTTCTCTCTTTGCCCCCTTTCTTTTTCTTTCTCTCTGCCCCCTTTCTTTTTCTTTCTCTCTCCCTGCTCCCCTTTCTTTCTCTCTCTCCCTGTCCCCTTTCTTTGTGTCCTTCTTTCTCTCTCCCTGCTCCCCTTTCTTTCTCCCTGCCCCCTTTCTTTTTCTTTCTCTCTGCCCCCTTTCTCTCTCTCCCTGTCCCATTTCTTTGTGTCCTTCTTTCTCTCTCCCTGCTCCCCTTTCTTTCATTCCTTCTCCCCTCCTAGCCACCGCCACCAATTTCTCCAAGCCACCACCGCTGATTTCTCCCTGCTTCCCTGATGCAGCAACAGGTCAGGTGTGTGCAGCGATTGCATAAGCTCCCCTCCCCACGTCAATTCTGACGTCCGAGCGGAAGTTCCAGGCCAGCCAATCGCTGTCTGTCTGACCCGGAACTTCCTCTCTGACGTCAGAATTAACGTCGGGGGGGGGGGGGGAGAGAGTAGGCTTGTGCAGTCGGTGCACACACCTGGCCTATTGCTGCATTGGGGAAGCAGGGAGAAATCCCGGGCTCCGCGATCAACTCATGTTGCCTTCGCGATCGACCTTTTGGGCACCCCTGGTCTACAATGTCTCACCTATCTACTGGAAGAAATTTTATCAGAGTAAGTACGTAATCTCCTTACATATTTAGCAAATACTCATGACAGCCTCACAATGATGCACATAGAAAACATTTTATCTTTACAAGATTTCTAAAAGTTCATGATAAGACACAATAACCCCCCTCCCCCAAATTATCTCATCATACAAGAATCTTAAATACCTCCAATAATGAAATATCACCATTTAGTTATATATGTTAAGCCTCCTAATAAAAAATAGCATCTCAGATTAAACACATTGCACTCAAAGTCCAATAGTTATGTCTCAACCAGCCGGTGATCCTGCTGAACAATAAGGCTGTTACCCTCTCAAAAAGCCTAACCTCCCTTGGGAAGCTAATCCACAATTTTGGAATTATCAGAGAGATAAGGCATGAGCTCTTGTCCTATGCTGTGAAGTATAATTTACTAGAAGGAAGAATTAATGGTTTATCATTCAAGGAATGTAAATTGAGGTGAGGGTGTTGGAAAAAAATTGTCAAATAATAAAGTTAATGCAAACTAACCTGCTGGGTTTAAAAAAAGAAAAAAAGCATTGCATATTATATGATGAGTATACCTTTTTTGAGACAACATTAGAGGCATGATCCAGGTTGATACCAATACATTGTGTACCTTACTTTAGCAATAACAATAGGATTGAATTAAAATGTCATAATTAGGAATTTCTTCATTGCAATATCATACAGCAAAGAACACATCTGAATGAGCAAATCCTGGGCCCCTCTAACTGGGATAGTCATCTGTGAATTTAGATTTTAAATCAATTCTCAGTCCCCATCTTCCCATCATGGATCACATAGTACTAATTATTTAGTGCTATGGCTTTTTTTTTTATATATAGATAATGCAGCTTTTCCTTCCCTGCACTTTATTTTTTGTAGAGTGACATTTTTTTTTTCCAGGGTGGGGGATTGCAAGCATTATTGTACAGGCATAAAATAAATTTCAAATATCAGCAGAATAACTATTATGATTAACAGCGGCAGGGTGCATCATGTTATTCTCTGTTCCTGTGTAATACACATATTTCACTGCTCATGAAATAAACAGTTAGTCCACTAGGTGGAGAGCGTGCACCAAGTAAGTCACTACAAATAAATATCAATACCTGCTAGTCAACCCCACAAAGAGTTGAAATCATTAGCTTCCACAGCAATCCTTTCTTTTGTTGTATTGAACAATGTACTTTAGAACCTTATTTTCAAGTATCATCTCATTTTAAAAATTTATTTTTTCTTGGATGTAGTTTTACATGACTTGGAAAACTGCACTGATCAAAATTATTACCTTGAGCAAAACACGTCATTTAAAGGTCACTTCTGAAATTTTACCGATTCATTTGTTTCTGCAATGGCTGTCATTTCAGGTGCAAAGATTTACAGTTCTGGGACCTGCTGTGCAAACATGACTATAGTCTAGATATGTTTATAGATGGGGTTCCCTTATCACTCTGTTTCAGAAAATGATTAGTAACCTAAATGATTCAATGTTGTTGACCAAAACTCAGAATACTACTATTTCATTTTCTAAAGATGAAAAGGTGGCATATTTATTGTACCAAGATTTGCTTGAGTAATAAGGAATGTGTTATTCCTATTATCTTAACCAAAGGACTTAGCTCCAGTGTCTGCAAAAGACGCATAGTATTGAAACAATCATTTTAACCTGGCTCCATCTGTGTGGTATAAATTAGGAACTAGAGAAACTTGGCCTTGTCTCCTTTTAAGGCTTATTTGATGAACACCAGTGCAAAAAGAGGCTTTTTTTTAAGTAGGAGTAGCTATAGGCTGAGAACCAGAGAAATATTTGTTCAAATCCAGGTGACAATTCTTGCAATCTTGGGCAAGTCACTTAAGCCTCCATTGTCTCAGGCACAAGCTTAGATGATGAACTCTCTAAAGCAGCGGTCTCAAACACGCGGCCCACGGGCCGCATGTGGCTCTCTAGGTGCTATTTTGCGGCCCGCAGTCTGGACGCGATCAAAACAGCATTTCTCTTCCCCCTTCCCTTCCTTTTGGAGCAGCAGCGTGTCTGGCCGGCTCAGTCGATCGTTCCGTTCAAAGCCGCGGGTTGGCGGCTCCTCGCGCTATCCACTCCTGCATCGGAAGCCTCTCTGACGTCACAACATCAGAGAGGCTTCAGACGTAGGCGCAGATCTCGTGAAGAGCCACCACCCGCGGCTTTGAATGGAACGATCAACTGAGCCAGCCGGACACTGCTCCACAAGGAAGAGAACGGAAGGGGAGGGGAAAGAGAAATGCTTCTGCTGCATAGGAAAGGGGGACCCTAGGGAAATGCTGCTGCTGCTGCTGTACAGGAAAAAGGAGAGGGAGGGAAAGGGGAAGAGAAATGCTTCTGCTGCCCAGGATAGGAGGAAGGTAAATGCTGCTTCTGTTGCTGCTGCACCCAATTGGGGAAAGAGAGGGAAGGAAAGAGAAGGAAGACAAGGGAGAGGAGAGGAACAAGAGAAGCCAAGTTCATGGGAGGGAGGGAAGGAAAGGAGATATCAGACCATGGAGGGGGAGGGAGAGATGCCAGGGCATGGGGAAAGGGAAGGAGACAGATGCCAGACCAGGGGAAAGGAAGGAAGGAGGGAGAGAAAGGAAGGAAAAAGATGCCAGACCATGGAAATAGGACGGAAGAAGAGAGAGATAGGAAGGGAAGGTAAGACATGGAAACATAGATTTTGAAAAGAAAGCAGAAAAATTGAACATTAAGTTAATGCCAAAGATGGATGCAAGGCAGAAAGTGAAGACGGAGAGAAAAAAGTCAAAGGACAAGAAGGCCCTGGAAATATATTTGGAAGCACAGAAAAATAAAGTCACCAGCCAACAAAGGTAGGGAAAATGATTTTATTTTCAATATAGTGATTAAAATGTGTCAGTTTTGAGAAAGGAAAGATATTAAACTTTAAATGTGAGGGCTGCAGAAAAAATAGGGTACTTGGAGGGCCGCAGAAAAAATAGTTAATGACAATTTTGCATAAGGTAAAACTCTTTATAGTTTATATATCTTTCCTTTTAACTGTTAAAGTTTTATAAACTATAAAGAGTTTTACCTCATGCAAAATTGTCATTTCTTTAATAAGGCATTAACTATTTTTTCTGTGGCCCTCCAAGTACCTACAAATCCAAAATGTGGCCCCACAAAGGGTTTGAGCTTGAGACCACTGCTCTAAAAAGAGGGGCATTTCTATTATTCCTGAATGTAATTTTCCTTGAACTACTGTAAATAAGGGAACACAGGAGCCCAGGGGAGTGCTGGGCCAATTAGTGGCCTAGCAGAAGAAAAAAGCAGTATTGAAGGAGGAGCTGGCACTCAGAGGACAAGGCGGGCCTTCCAAAAGAGGGGGCCAATAGGAGAGGAGACAGCAGACAGCCAATCACTCAGACCGGCAAAAAATTTGAGCAAATTGAAGAAAGGAGAGTCGCTGCCTAGCAATAATAACCTGCACCAATTGGACACCAGGGAGGAGAAAAGCCCCAAGGGAGACTGGGAAGCAGGACAGTGAGAAGCCATGTGGCTGGAGAGAGAGGGAGCAGGCAGGCTCTGAGAGAGCAGCAAACAGCATGGAATGAGAAGGACCAGCCCAGGCAAGTGGGAGAGAAGCAGTCAAGCTGGAAACAGAAGAAGAGCCACAGGCTTGAATGAAGAGAAGCTGCAGACTAGAAAAAAAAGGGAGCTGCTATTGGAACAGAGGGGCTGAAGTGAGAGGGCCTGTTGGGGAGAGAGAGAGGAGGGAGCTGCAGAAGAAAGAGAGAGAGCCCAGTTGCTGAGACACTATGTTATAGGGGAGAGAGAGAGAGCCCAGCTGCAAGTAGGGGCTGCAGAAGAGAGAGAGAGAGAGAGAGCTGGCCGCAGAGACACTGTCCTACAGGGGAGAGAGAGAGAGAGCCCAGCTGCAAGCAGGGAGGAGAGTTGGGTATGAGACTCCTGAGGAGCAAGGAGAAGAAGCCCAAGTGAGCCCCAAGCAGCCGCACCCTGCTCCTCTGAAAACTTTGTTTAAGCCTGCCTTCTGAAAATTTTGCTTAAGCCCTAAAAACTCTGCTTAAAACCTGTTTTAGAGTCTGCTTATGGGGTTAGTGCTAGTTAGCCGGTGGTTGAAGTCGGTGCAGGAAGGGTGGGAACAGCAGATACTGCTGTTGGGTGGGAACAGCAGATACTGCTGTTGGGTGGGCTGATATTTTATTGTGTCCAAGAAATACTCAAATAACTGGGGGCCAATCCTGGATATGAAGTTGGTCAATGCAGCCCTGATAGTACCCCGATTCTGGATGGAGATTGTTTGGTCATTGCTTTGATGGTGCTGGGGGAATTTCTAGCCTCGCTGGTTTTAACAAGGCTTACTTATATAGTCCCATTTTTCCAGTTCAGAGGAGGTTCCTGAGATTCCATGTGTTGGAGAGACATTTCCAATTCTTGGTGCTCCCATTCAGTCAGGCAACAGCAGCTTGCACCTTTACCAAGGTGATGGCCATTGCGGCAGAAAGGGATCCAGGTGCCTCCTTACTTGGACAAAGTGACCAGATAACTACTGCAGGGACAAAGTAAAGACCTCCACACACTCCCCCCATGTTCACTGACCCCCTCATACCCCCATAAAGTTCAAAATAAAAATGTACATACCTGCTTCTGGAACATCAGCATCTGGCATAGGAAAACCTAGTAGAGCTGCACAGAGGTATCTTAAGTAGTCTGGAGGGTGGGCTAGTGAACCATAGAGAGGAAGACCCAGACCCATAAACCACTTTAACCAGTACATTCATGGTGGAAAATGTGAGCCCCCCCCCAAAAAAAAACCCCCTACTGTACTGCCAAATAGGTGGCACCTGCAGCCATAAGGACTATTGGGGTTGTAGACAGGTTGGTATAGTGGGTTTTGGGGTTGTCACCATAACTTATAAGAGAATTCTGGTGAGATGTTTATGTGGCACCCTTTTTGTGAAGTTCACAGCAGTGCCCTGTAAGGTTCCCCACTACTCTGTTGCCATGTCTGGGTGGCTAATCCATCACAATGCTGCCCCTCCCACGTCCTAAAGGTCTTGTTCTGGGCGTTTGGGACTTGGACAAATTTTTGGTTGAGATTGTGGTATAAAGATAAACATAGTGGCAGTCTGGACGATCAAACGTCTGGATGTACAGATAGACGATTTTCGGAAAAAAATATTTTGGATGTATTTTTCAAGAATGGACATTTTGCTGTTGCCGACCTTGGGCAACTAGCGCCCTACATCCAAATCGGACTTAGATGTATCTTTTAATTATGTCTTTCCATGTGTATGAATAATCTCTGCTTGATTGTGTTGTCTGACTTAACTACTATTTTGGAGCTCCTTTCCATTTTATACCTATGGACCGGCGGAAATAAAATAAATATTTTGTGGACCGGCAAACTACTAAGACTAAAATTAAAAACCCCTGTCTCCACCCCATCCTCGCAGCTTGGTCCCCGTCCAGTCTTCGTGAACTGTCCCTGTCTCCATCCTGTGTACAGGGAGTGGGGAAAGAGAGAGAGATCCATGGTGCATCTCTCCCATTCCCTCTACTGCCATATCCAACATTTTTCCCTCTCTCATCCCCCGGATCATGTGCAGCATTTTTCACTATTGCCCACCAGCCCCATGCCCAACATTTCTCCTTCTATCATCCCCCTCCAGCACCATGCCACACCTCTCCACCACCATATCCAATATTTCTCCCTCTCATCCTTCTCTTCCCCATGTATCTCTTCCTCACTCCTCTCTCTCTCTATGCCCAACAATTTTCCTCTTTCTTTTCCCCGTGTGCACCATCTTTTCCTCTCACTTAACACTCATCCCCAACAATTTTCCCTTTCTATCCCCTCCCTTGTGTCCCAAGTTCATGCCTCCTCCCTTCCTTCTGAGTTCATGCCCCCACTCCCCGCCTTCCAACCTTTGTCCCAAATTCATGTCCCAACGCCATCCTCCCCCACCTTACTCTCTTGTTCAGGGCCGTCCAGCCTCTGCCGAAGCTGGATCAGTGTCCCCTGCAAGCGCTTGTCCATCTTCCTTCCGGTTTGGCTGCTCCTTATCTTCAGCGCCAGCTGCACTTGTTTGTCGGGACAGAGCACAGTGGCTCTTGCACGCTGCATGCTGCTGATCCGGTTCTGGTTCCAGGTCAGCCACTTGCAGCGTGTATAAGAGCCACTGTGCGCTGTCCCAGCAAACAAGTGCAACTGGCACTGAAGATAAGGAGCAGCCAAGCTGGAAGGAAGATAGGCACGCGCTTGCAGGGGACACTAATTCTTCACGGACCAGCAGGAAATTTTTGCGGATTGGCGGTTGAAGAACACTGCTCTAGTAGATCAGGCGGAAGGTATATCAAGTATTAATAAACTTTAAACTAAACTAGGGGTGCCCACACTTTTTTGACTCGCGAGCTACTTTTAAAATGACCAAGTCAAAATGATCTACCAACAATAAAATTTTAAAAAAACACAACGCACACTGTACGCATAGAATTGTTAATTATCATTCCTATTCTGGGGTTTTTTCAAAGAGGTCAAAGCAGATGACTCTATGCATTGTCACCTCAGTAACAACCATACAAAAATAGACAAATACCCACCCCCGTCTCTTTTTACTAAACAACAATAGCAGGTTTTAGCGCAGGGAGCTGCGCTGAATGCCCAGCGCTGCTCTCGACGCTCATAGGCTCCCTGCGCTAAAAACCACTATTGTGGTTTAGTAAAAGGGGACCATATTGTAAAATATAGACAGCAGATATAAATTCAGACACATTTTGATCACTAAATTTAAAATAAAATCATTTTTCCTACCTTGTCTGGTGATTTCATGAGTCTCTGGTTGCACTTTCTTCTTCTGACTGTGCATCCAATCTTTCTTTCAGCCTGTATGCTTCCTCTCCTCCATACCTCATTCCCTCCCCAAACTTTTTCTTCCTCTCTCCCTGACCTTACTTTCTTTCTCTCTTCATGCCCCCTTTCTTTTTTTCTGTTTCTCTTCTTTCCTTCTGTCTCCCTGCCTGCCCCCTTTCTTTCTTTCTCCCTGCCCTTCCACAAGCCACTGCCACTGCATCGGGGAACAGGACCCAAACAGCCACCAATGGATAACAGGCCCCAAAGCCGACGCCGACCGCCCCATGCTCTCCATGCTTCGGGCCGACCAGGATTCCTCTCCCCGACATCAATTCTGCCGTTGGAGAGGATGTTCCGCCCAGCCAGGCAGCGATTGGCTGGCCCGAACTTCCTCTCCGACGGCAGAATTGACATCGGGGAGAGGAAGACTGATCGGCCCGATAGATCACCAAGGCAAAGTGAGTCCTGGGTGATCGACTCACTTTGCCTTGGCGAGCTACCGGTCAATCGCGATCGACCTATTGGGCACCCCTGTACTAAACTATTGCTAAGATGACAGTAGAATTTGAACTCGTGTGCATGGTAAGTAGTAAGGGGAAATATCTTAGCTGCACTGTGCATCCAATGTTGGGAAGTTTCTGTAAATGGAAGGCATGTTCAAGAGTTTCCAAGAGATGCTCAAGACAGCTTAAGTTTTTTTAGAACCTGAGGCCAAAGTGATTTATACAAGATGAAAAGGAGTCGGTAAGAGCAGTAGAATTTGAACTCTTATTTCTATAGTTCAAAGCTTAATCACTAGGTTATTCATTTTTCCTATAGTGGGCAGCTTGTATACCCATGGCAATGTGGACAAGATTATCTAGACCAGGGGTAGGGAACTCTGGTCATCGAGAGCCGTATTCCAGTCGGGTTTTCAGGATTTTCCATTGAATATGCATGAGATCTATTTGCATGCACTGCTTTCAATGCATATTCATTGGGGAAATCCTGACTGGAATATGGCTCTCGAGGACCGGAGTTCCCTACCCCTGATCTAGACAAACTAGATGGACCAGTTTCTTTTTTTTTGTGTCCATCTCTTAATGTTATTATCTTTTTCCTTTCTCTGCAAAGCTTCAACCATTGCTTCTGCAGCTAGACCATGTAGCCAAGACCTAGCTGTGGAATCAAATCCTTAATTCCAGATGACAAGGTACAATGCTTCTATCCAGCCAGATTCTTTAACTAATATTGGCCTTACTGCTCCTGGTGACGGCAGCCTTCCCAGTTTAATTGTGCCAGTAAAACACACATGACTGTTGTTTTCCTTTCTCCTTCTCCTCTTCTTCCTTGTTCTGGTGCCCTGAGGCTGTGTACCAGCTGCTGTGATTAGGCTTGAAAGGTACCTATGCCCTTTAAAATTGTCAGTGGAACTGGCAGGGAGGTAATACTCTATACAGCAGAATGACACTGCTTTCGCCTGGTGTCCTTTAGTGGAAGAATCTGCTAATGCATGCTTCCATTTTGGGGGGAACTTTGTCATTTATTTCATCGGGTTATAATAGCAAGATCCAAAAAGACCTAGACAATCTAGCACCCTTTATGGTTATGCAAATAATCCAGGAGGAGAATGTTTGCTCATGGTGTTGTCTGCTGTTGCAAACTGTCAACAGTCCTGATTATGTGGTTCTATTATAATATAAAAGAAGGTTTCATGAATTGGAAAAGTGACACAATGTATTTTTCCCCCCTTATTTATACTTAGCTTATGCCTTTTTTAGTAGTAGCCCAAGGTATTTCAGTAGTAGCCCCAAAGGGCTTACAATCTAAAATTAGGTACCTAACAATTGTGTGTTAAGGTAGTATTTTATAATGACATCTGGGTGCTCAGATTCCATTTAGAGGATAGAGCCTAAGGGCCAGATGCACAAAACTCCAGAACTGCATGGGAAAACACCAGCTTTTACAGTGATTCTCAAGTACCGATCAATGCTCAATATTGACATCATACAAATTATTTATACAAACTGTTAGCATTGAGCAAAGGTGGTATAAAGTGGAAGAATATGTCTGATGCATGTGCATGAGAGCTAAGGAGTGGGCACAGCTGTTGTACACACACCCAGTAGAGTGTTTGGCTATGGTCTCTGGCGCTCTGAGCAAAGATAGAAATAGTACACAAGGCCAAAAAAAAAAAGAAAACCCCTTCACAGACTTGCAGCTGAGTCCTCTTGCTATGGCAGTAGTTTGGAAGCTTTTTTTAAATTTTTGGTTCCATGATGATTTGGGATTCATCTGTTAGAAACGAGGAGTGTGTGGCGCAGTGGTTGGATCTACAGCCTCAGCACTCTGGGGTTGTGGGTTCAAACCCCGCGCTGCTCCTTGTGACCCTGGGCAAGTCACTTAGTCCTCCATAGCCCCAGGTACGTTAGATAGATTGTGAGCCCACCGGGACAGATAGGGAAAATGCTTGAGTACCTGATTGTTAAACCGCTTAGATAACCTTGATAGGTGGTATATAAAACCTAATAAACTTGATACACACACATAACAATACACACACACATAGTCACATATCACTTGGCAGCTCCTCAATATCTCTCCTCTCTTATATCTCCCTATACTCCTCCCCGGGAACTTCATTGGACAAGTCTTTATCTGTAACCACCTTCTCTACCGCCAATTCCAGACTATGTTCCTTTTCTCTTGCTGCACTATATGTCTGGAACAGACTACCTGAATTGGTATGTCAATCTCTGTCCCTTGCAGTATTCAAATCCAGGCTAAAAGTCAATTTTTTTGAGGTTGCTTTTAACACCTCACTCCAACAACTTTTTCTAAAGTACCCATGCTTAAGAAATTCTCTAACCCCTACTTGTCCTGTTTGCCTGTTTGAATAGATTGTAAGCTCTTCAGAGCAGGGACAGTCTCTTGAATGTTTTAATGTACAGCGCTGTGTACCTCTAGCACCGCTATAGAATGATAAGTAGTAGTAGTAATATCCCACACATGCACAGATTTAAAAAATGCTATTAGATTGCTCCACCAAGAAGTCACTCTCATGTTAGCACAGCTCCAGACATGCTGGAAATTTTTCAATACTAAAAGGTTAATAAGAACATGAGAATAGCCTTACTGGATCAGACAAATGGTCCATCTAGTCCTGTTTTCCATCTTCACGGATGCCAATCCAAGTCAAAATACCTGGCAAAAACTCAAATAGTAGCAGGAGTCCATGCCACCGATCCAGGGCAAGCAGTGGCTTCCCCCATGTCTGTTTCAACAGCAGACTATAGACTTTTCCTCCAGGAACTTGTCTAAACCTTTTTTAACACCAGCTACATTAACCACTCTTACCACATCCTCTGACAATGCGTTCCAGAGCTTAACTGTTCTCCGAGTGAAAAAATATTTCCTCTTATTGGTTTTAAAAGTATTACTCTGTAACTTCAGCAAGTGTCCCCTAGTCTTTGTAATTCTTGATGCAGTAAAAAATCAATCCAATTGTACCCATTCTATACCCCTTAGTTATCACTTTTCCAAGCTGAAGAGCCCTAACCTCTTTAGTCTTTACTCATATAAGAGGAGTTCAATCCCCTTTATCATCTTGGTCGCTCTTCTTTGAGCCTTTTCTAGTGCCGCTATATCGTTTTTGAGATAGGAGACCAGAAATGAATGCACTACATTAGGTGAGGTCGCAGCATTGAGCGATACAGAAGCATTATAACATTCTTAGTCTTGTTTGCTATCCCTTTTCTAATAATTCCTAGCGTCCTGTTTGCTTTATTGGCTGCCGCTGCACGTTGGGCAGAAGGTTTTAGCTTATTGTCCACGATGACACCCAGATCTTTTTCTTGAGCGCTGACCCCCCCCCCCCCCCCTAATGGTGGACCCTAGCATCTGGTAACTTCCCAGCGTGAATCACTTTGTATTTGTCCACATTAAATTTCATCTGTCATTTGGATGCCCAGTCTTCCAGTTTCCTAAGGTCTTCCTGTGTAAGAACATAAGAATATAAGAATTTCCATACTCGAACAGACCAAAGGTCCATCAAGCCCAGTATCCTGTTTCCAACAATGACCAGCCCAGGTCAGAAGTACCTAGCTAGATCCCAAGTAGTAAAACAGATTTTATGCTGCTTAATAATGGCCTATGAACTTCTCTTTTAGGAAATTATCCAACTTTTTAATCCCTGCTAAACCAACTGATTTCACCATATTCTCTGGCAACAAATTCCAGAGTTTAATATATATTTCCACTGTAGCAGCTAGCATTGTGGAGGAATACCATGCACTAAATGTCATGAGTCATGACTGCCGATAGCACAGTTGCACTTAATGTCTCCTCAAAAGAAGGCTGTGAGTGCAAGCCATGCTCTCATCAGTCCAGCAGTGTGGCTGTGGAGGCTGTTCCTCCTGAATTGTCCTCAACAAGATCAACCCCATAATCATATCCCCTTACAAGATTGGTCTCTCCAAGAAAGGCCCCCTCATCTGATCTGATCCTCCTGTTTACATGTTGCCCTGTCCCCACCCCCCCCAATGGGAGAGTATGGTGCAATGGTTAAAGCTATAGCCTCAGAGGCTTAGGGCGATTCTGTATAGGGCACCCATGTGCGATTCTCAAAAGCCGCTTAGGCAGCTTCTGCGAACGGGCGCCCTATATTGAATCCGGGCCTAGATTTATATTGCCATTAACAAACAGCATATTTGATAGTACTCAGCACAGAAAGCACACACACAGGTGGAAAAATCTCACTGAAATACACAGTTTAGTTTATAGATGTTCTGTACTACCTTTCAAAAGTGGTGTATATGTTAGATCTGAACAAAGTGTTTTCAGTAAAATGTCTAAGCAGCAAGGGTTTTGCTGTGTTTTTCTAAAAGATTGCATGCACAATGAAGAATAGGACAGATATAGCCTAAAGGATGACACCATATGTAGAAATAAGTATACAGATGAAGAAGCTGAAACAGTCACTCAAACCCTATTTCAGAACTCCATGCACACACTGCACAGATGCATAGGCAAATGTACATAGCTGCAATAAACAACTTGCTGAATAAGGAGATGATGGTTTTAAAGATATTCTCCTATAGAGAGATACTGACATGCATGTGTTATCTCAAAGGTTACATGTACCACTGAAGAGTGGTTAGTGATTTCTTACTATACCAGTCATGTTCTTGAAGTGTGGGGTTTCCCCATTGCAAACATCTGGTTCTGACCCTGAACTATAGGATTGGATTAGGCTGGTGCCATTCTGTGAGCAAATATTTTCTATTTCTCTTTTAGACATGTTGAATACATTATGGGGCTCATAATCGAAAGAGAAAAACATCCAAAAACCGGCCTAAGTTGGCACGGACGATCATAAAAAAAAAGACGTCCAAGTGCCGATAATTGAAACGGGTTTTGGACGTGTTTACAAACGACCTAGGCCTTCCCAGTGCTGCTGAACGACCAGAGCTAAATGGGACATTTCAGGAGGAGTGTCGAGGGCAGGATTTGGGCGGGCCGTGGGCCGTGCTAGACTTAGTCGTACTGAATGTATAACCGAAAGTTTTACAACACAGCCTAGACGGAACTTGGACTTTGTGACTTAGGCCATTTAAAACATGGTCTGAGTCACAAAAACTATATAAAGTGACAGATAAGTACTGCAAACACATAGTACAGACCCTCCACACACAACCCCAATGATCACCGACCCCTCCCCCATAAAAATCGTACTCACAACTTTAAATATCTGCCTCCAGAACATCAGCACCTGGCAGCCTGCCATAGGAAAGCCTAGTAGAGCTGCACAAAGGCGGCTTAAGTCGTCTTGGGGTGGGTTAGGGACCCATAGAAAGGAGGACCCAGGCCCATAAGCCACTGTAATCACTGCATTCATGGTGAAACATGTGCACTCCCCCCAAAAATCCCCAAACCCTTTTGTACTGCCATATAAGTGGCTCCTGCAGCCATAAGGGCTATTGGGATTGTAGACAGGTGGGTATAGTACGTTTTGGGGGTGTTTGGGGGGGGGGCTCACCATGACCTAAAATGGAGCTGTAGTGAGATGTAGAGAATGACACGGGGAAAAAAATCTGTCCCCGTCACCGCCCCGTCACCGGCCCACCATCCTCTGCACCGCCCCGTCACCGCCGTTCCCTTCACCGCCCCGTCACCGTCACCGCCATCCCTTTCACCACCCCGTCACCGCCACTGCCATCCCATTCACCGCCCCTGCCATCCCATTCACCGCCCCGTCACCGTCCCCGCTGCATCCATATAAGCCTTAGTACTATTACTTAGTACAGCCACTACCTGCCTGCCCAATTGATCCTAGTGTTTAGCCAGCTCTCTCCCTTCTCCTCACCTTAGTTTATAGGTTTTCTTTTTCGGCGACCTGCACGCTTTCCCAAAGAGCCGCGCACGCGCGGCTGCTCAGTGTTCAATCTTCTGCTCTGCTGCAACTTCCTGTTTCCGGTTGCGTCAGAGCAGAAGATGAAACTGAGCAGCAGCGGGTGCGCGGCTCTCTGATAGCGTGCGGGTCGCCGAAAAAGAAAATCTACAAACTAAGGTGAGGAGAAGGGAGAGAGCTGGCTAAACACTAGAATCGATTGGGCAGGCGGGTGTGAGCTGCGGGGACCGCGCGATCCTTCATGCCTCACTGCGGGGAACAAGACCATTCACCGCCCCGCGGGCGGTGAATGGCCTTGTCCCCGTCGCCGCAGCGACTGCTAGTTTTCTTCCCCGTTTTCGGCGGGTGACCCGTGGCTAAAATGCGGTGGCCGCGGGTAAACCGCCACCGTGTCATTCTCTAGTGAGATGTTTATGGGGCACCCTTTTTGTGAAGTTCACAGCAGTGCCCTGTAAGGTACCCCACTATTCAGGTGCCCTGGGTGTCCAGTCCATCACTTTGCTGACCCCTCCCATGTCCAACAGGGCTTATTCTAGGCGTTTTTGACTTGGACAAATATTTGGACGAAAATGTGGTTTAAAGATGGACGATTTAGCAGCTTGGACGATCAGACGGCTGGACGTATAGTTAGATGATTTAAAAAAAATATATATTTGGGGCGTATTTTTTGAAAATGTGTCCTAGGCTGTGTCTGACTTTGGACAACTTGAAACTTAGGCAAAAATGGACTTAGACGTTTCTTTCGATTATGCCCTTACTATATATCTGCTATAGGCTATCTATTTTGGCAAGAAAATAAAACTTACAGGCAGTAAAAGATTAAATGCAAATATACTTGTATGTGTCCTCACAAGCAACCACTTTTATTGCTCGTTTGTCCCATTTTGCTTTATGTTCTGCCTCTACTTTCATGAATGCAGATTACTTGTGTATAGATACTGTGTATATATAAGCAGTGAGTGTTTCTTTAACACAATCTCCCAGAATGCACTTCTGTATCCTCAGTGGACTGAACACCCTTTTTTTCCTGGTTGCTGTTCTTGTGTTAGGAGATAGCAGACTCCATTTTATTAATAATAATAATAGCAACTTTATTTTGTATACCGCAATACCACAAGCAGTTCAGAGCAGTTTACAGAGGAAGAGAGTAGTGCTGCCTGATTTACGATTCAAATCGATTCTCCGATTCACTTTTGGTGAATCAATTCGAATCGATTTACTATTAAAGAAAATCAGAATTACCGATTCGTTGGCCCCATTGCTACCGCCGCTTTTGCCTGGCCAGGGAGGAGAAGAGAGAGCCTTGCTTGCGGGAAGGAGAGAGCTTTGCTGCCCTGATCTGAACCAGAGACTTGTTTGGGCTTCCCCTCTGCCACCAGAGTCCTTGCTTCTGATGTAACTCCCGGTTACATAAGATAAGATCTGAATAATGATCAGGCAACAAAAGGTAGAAAAAATAATTTTATTTTCTATTTTATGATGTTAGACCACGAATGAGAGCTAGGATTTAAGAGAGAGAGGAAAAGTGTTTATTTGTTTATTTTGTTTAACCACAGCGCCAGAAGAAGGTAAAGTGGGTGAAGAGGCTATAAAATAAACCCACCAAGATATTTGAAAAAAACATCCACTTGGGCAGGAAAATTGAATCGAATCGAATCGGAAAATCGATTCAATAGGCTGAATCGAATCGAATTTTGTTTTCCTGAATCGGGCAGCACTAGTACACAGACAGCGATGTTACAGAAGGAACTTTCAAATTAGAGATGCACATGGATATAGGAGAGAACTGCTCCCCTTCTTTTTTTAACTTTTAGATTTTTCTAGCTGAAATAAAGCTTAGTGAGAGAAGTTGTTAGAGCATAGTACAGTGCTCCCCCGCGAATTCGCGGTCCTGGCCATTCACGGTATTTTCCGACCGTGAATGACTGGGCAGCCGAAGAGGCAGGAGAGGGCAGCCGGAGCGCCGGCAAGTGAAGGAAATCACTCATGGTACGCTCTGACCGCCTCTTCTTGTACTAAAGTCGGGCCTCACCAATCAGGAGCTGTGTGTCAAAGCAGCTCCTGAGTGGTGAGGCCCGACTTTAGTACAGTAAGAGGCGGTCGGAGCATACAGCGAGTGATTTCCTTCACTCGCTGGCGCTCCGGCTGCCCTCTCCTGTCTCCCCTGCTAGAAACTGTATTCGCGGTTTTTCAACATTCGTGGGGGGTCCTGGAACGGAACCCCCGTGAATATCGGGGGAGTACTGTATTACCACTTCACAAAGTGTGTGAAAATATATTCCCAGCTTGCCTTATTTCATATAGTTGCTGGTTGAGTGTAAATTCTGTGAGAGAAGAAATTCCTTAAGGTCTACTGAACTGTAAGTTTATTTTTTGTTTTAAGTTTATATTAAAGAAAGTTGTTTAAGGAATCACAGATTCCAACCTGGTAATATTATAGGCTACAGATCCAATGAGTTTAAGCTGCTTGACAATCCTCAGAGTTGAGATGAAAGGTCAGGAAACTTTTTTTTTTTTTTTTTAAATCTTTATTCATTTTCAAATGTTACATCAAGTGATTATATAATCTCAGTATGAATTTATATATATACATACTTGATAAGCTCATCTATTATTATTTAATTTAATTTTTAAGTAAAAATTGATATTACAATTCATATTAATATTTCAGAAATCTAAATTTATATATTTTTAGTTAATATAATATTATCCCTTCCCCTCCCCCCTCCCTTCAGAACCTCGATTTCTAAGTAAAGTTTTAATATAATTCCCCCCTTATCTTCTTATCAAATTTTAAACATGGGAAAAATTAATCATTCTTTACAGTATTCAGTTAATGGTCTCCATATTTTTTGAAATTTACTTATATATCCCTTTTGTGTTGCTATAGTGAGTTCCATTTTGTATATGTGGCATACTGAATTCCACCAGAATGTATAATTTAATCTATCATGTTTTTTCCAATTATAAGTGATTTGTTGTATTGCTATTCCAGTTAAAATAAAAAGAAGTTTGTTATTACTTGATGATATTTGACTTTTTTTTCTCATAGTTGTTCCAAACAATATGGTATCATATGTCAGGGCTACCGGATTTTCTAACATCCTATTAATTTGGGGCCAAATTGATTTCCAGAATGTTAAAATGAATGGACAAAAGAATAAAAGATGGTCTAATGTCCCAATTTCGACAATTTCAGGAAACTTTAAGTCAGGGGTGTCCAATGTCGGTCCTCGAGGGCCGCAATCCAGTCGGGTTTTCAGGATTTCCCCAATGAATATGCATGAGATCTATTTGCATGCACTGCTTTCAATGCATATTCATTGAGGAAAACCTGACTGGACTGCGGCCCTCGAGGACCGACATTGGACACCCCTGCTTTAAGTGAACAGTTTGAAATACATGGGTCTAATATGCAAAGGTAATTATGTATTGACTGGCAGTTGGTGAATGCACATTTGTTCAATCTGAATATTTAAAAATTATACAGATTGTATGCAATCATGTAAATTGCTAAAACATTCTGAGGTGAGGGTAGGTGAAAAAATGATTGAGATAGTGGCAATTCTCAGTTGCAATGCTGGTAAGCTTTGTTTAGGCCTTCGTCATGAACAGCGAGTCTAAAGGGTGCTGCAACAGTGACTTCACTATCCAAATACTGTATTTATACTGCTTCCTATAAGGATTAAGTTAAATTCAAATGCCGGTGTTTAACTTAACCCTTTAATTGGCAGATGATGAAATGGCTGCTTTATGTAACTTGATGTTGAGCAAGATCAACAGTGCCAAGTAACAGGCATTTCGCGATGCAGATCTCCCATAAGAGCCATAGGAAACACATGTTGCGAGCAACAATGTCAAACAGAGGGTTAAACTGATTATTGGGTTGGCTGAATATTGACTCCCAGTATTTTAAGGCTCTGTGAAAGGACAGTTATGTCTAATGGGTTTCAGTGTGCAGTTTTGTAAGTTTAAGTTACATTATATTACATTACATTAGTGACTTCTATTCCGCCTATACCTTGCAGTTCAAGGCGGATTACAAAAGAGCTAACTGGAAATTTCCAGTAACGTTACAATTGTTTTTTGGTTACAAAAGAGGTAAGATAGCTGGATAATTTCCAGGAGAACCTGCAAATTGGATAGTAAAATGACTGGACATTTCTAGGTAATATTACAAATAAGTTACAAATAAGATTACATTACATTTTAGGGATCTGTATTCTTGGTTGGTATTTTGAGGAGGAAGAGATTACCAGAGTGGAGGCTTTGGGAGGGGAATTTACCAGGGAAGAGGGGGAAGATTAAGGTATCTGGATAAATTTTTTTGAATAGCAGGGTTCTGATTTCGTTTCGAAGTGCACAGCAGGGGATATTAATATCTAAGGGGAATTTTACAAAGCTGCTATGAACAGCTTGCATGGGTGCACTAATGACAACTGCATGCTAAAACCAGCTAACATGGTTAAAAAAAAAAAAAAATAAAAAAATCTCACATTAGAGATTTTTGCCAATCTGGTAGTATTAAATTTTGGTTCAAGTTCATGTTTTATCATACATATTCTATCCAAAGATTATGAATCAGTTTGTTCTCTTATGTTAACCGAATCGAGCTCCAATTTGGGGATGATGCGGTATACTAACCTAAGTTTTAGATTAGATTAGTACGGCTTGGGTGGAACCTGGCTGGTCATGGGCAGAGATGTAGTGTGCTGGCACCGACAGGGATGTTACCTCAAGAGATGATGTTACATAGAAACATAGAAGATGACGGCAGAAAAGGGCTACAGCCCATCAAGTATGCCCACTCTGCTTACCCACCCCCTGTCTATGCCCTAATGACCCAATTTCCTTATCTTGACCCTCGTAGGGATCCCACATGGGTATCCCATTTATTCTTAAAGTCTGGCACGCTGTCTGCCTCGATCACCTGCACTGGAAGCTTGTTCCAATGATCAACCACTCTCTCTGTGAAGAAATACTTTCTGGTGTCGCCATGAAATTTTCCACCCCTGAGTTTGAGCGGGTGCCCTCTTGTGGCCGAGGGTCCCTTGAGTAAGAAAATATCATCTTCCACTTCGACACGTCCCGTGAGGTACTTAAATGTCTCGATCATGTCTCCCCTCTCCCTACGTTCCTCGAGAGTGTAGAGCTGCAATTTGTTCAGTCTCTCTTCGTACGAGAGACCCTTGAGCCCCGAGATCATCCTGGTGGCCGTCCGCTGAACCGATTCAATCCTGCGCACATCTTTACTGTAATGTGGCCTCCAGAATTGCACTCTTGTAGAATAGCCATATCCTTTGCTAATAAGAATCCCAGACCTTTCTGGACAATAGCTGCCCCCCAAACAGAATCCTCCCCTCAAAAGAACCTCCAACTAAAAGCATGCAGGGCCTCTAAGTCTTGTTTTAACAGAGAACATTATAACAATAATTCTATAACTTGCCACCTAAAGTTAGGCACTAAGGCCCAGATTCTATAAAAGATGCTTAAAATTAGATGGCTAAAAGAGCATACCTGGCAAATTTAAGCACCTAACAATTTTTTTAACCATCGCTGATAACAAGCTCAGTTGACTCAATAATTGGCTGCTGGCATTTACATCAGGTTCTAGCAAGTGTAATTCCAGTATCCAAAGTAAGGCACAAGATCTGTGCTTAAGCATTATTCTCTAAAGGGAGCACACCCTTAATAGAATAGTACTTCATACTGTTTGTTTTTTTTGGGGTGCCCCAATTTGGGCACCATGTGGAGGGGCATTTTCAATATGATGTCTGAATCCAAGTTTAAGACATATTCAGAAGTGCATCCAAAAATCAGGTAGAGAAAAATGGCCATTTTTTTTGAAGCAGCAAAACGTCTCTTTTTTTGACCATTTAAAAAAAACAAACAAAAAAAAAAGCAACAAAAAACAATCCAAAAGAAAAACACACAAAACAAGTCATTGGTATGTAGGAGGGAGGCCAACATTTTAAGTAGATTGGCCACATGGCCATCCCTTCAGAACAGTGGGGCACGTTAGGGGACACTGGAGATGAATGCTTGGCTAAGTGGATGGTGTCATTAAGAGCGTTTTGGCTTCCTAGACCATGGGATGATCTTCCAAGGGCTGCTGAGCAGGGATGGTGTGCATTAATCAAAGAAGAGAAGAAGTGTCTTGCCAGCAGGCTTGCTAATCTACTAAAGAGGGCTTTAAACTAGAAGTGATGGGGCAGGGTGATCAAAGCTCCCGGGTGAGTATAAGCCCTCAGGTAAGAAAATCATTTAATACCTTTACATGGATGGGAAAAGGGGGCAATGTCTGGAAAGCAGTATATACTAATGCTCGAAGTATGGGAAACAAGATTCTGGATCTAGAAGCTGTGATGGAAGAAGAGGAGTTGGATACAGTGGTGATCACAGAGACATGGTTCGCAGAGAACCATGATTGGGATGTAGTTATACTGGGCTTTAATCTGTTCAGGAAAGATAGGGTAGGAAGAAAAGGAGGAGGAGTAGCGTTATATGTTAAAGAACATATTAAGCCACACAATTGCAGGATCTGCAGGGCAAGGAAGAGGCACTGTGGATCAATTTGGAAAGTGGAAATGGTGAATATATTTACATTGGTGTGATATACAGGCCTCCTTCATAGACGGAAGAAGTAGATAGAGATTTAATAGTAGACATTCAGGCCCTGATTCTGTATAGCAGTCTTCTTCAACTACCAGTCCATGGACCAGTGCCAGTCCACAGAAATTTCCTGCCGGTCCACAGGGCCAGCACGTGCATCAGGCCCAAAACAGTGTTCTTCAACCGCCGGTCCACGGTGCGATTGATGCGGCGTTATCTTCGAGCCAGTTCCCTTTTCCTAACTGATTCAGTGCACAAAGCCACGGGCAGTGGCTCCTAAGGGCATCCTGCGCCTGAACCAGAAGCCTTCTCTCTGACGTTGCAACGTCAGGGGGAAGGCTTCCAGATAAGGCACGGGACGTGCAAGGTGCAATTAGTATTATAGGTAGCGGGGTCTGGGGTGGACATTGGGTAGAGATGGGTGGGGTCTGGCCCACAACTTAGCCCAGTGTTCTTCAACCGCTGGTCCACGGACCGATGCTGGTCCACAAAATAATTCTTTTATTTCTGCCGGTCCATAGGTATAAAAAGGTTGAAAAACACTGCTGTATAAGACGTCCGGGAGAGGTGTCCTATACAGAATCAGGCCTACACTAACCCCGCTTCTGTAACCGGTGTCCATGTTACAGACACCTGTTAGAGAATCAGGTTAATGAGTAGACGCGGCCGCTACACTTATCGCGGCAAGGGATAAGTATAGCGGCCTCCTGTCCGATCGCTGGTAGGAGGGTGCCCAACTCCTCCTGCCGGAACCCCCCCAAACTCGTAATCGCCGGCAGGAGGGTTCCCAACTTCTCCAGCCGGAACCCCGAAACCCCCCCAAACTCGTAATCGCCGGCAGGAGGGTGCCTAACTCCTCCTGCCGGAAAGCCGGACCCCCTCCAGACCCCCCATGCTAACGACCTCCCCCCCCAACTAACCTTTAAATATTGGTCGGCTGGACAGGTCTTGCTGCCGTCCAGCCGACAGGCCTGCCTCGTCGAAATGAGACAGGCCCGTCCCTTCCCGACCCATCCCCGCTAAGTCTAAGGCCTGATTGGCCCAGGCTCTAGGAGCCTGGACCAATCAGGCCTTAGACATAGCGGGTCCACCCATGCTCACTAATCCTAAGGCCTGGTTGGCCCAGGCTAGGCACTTTTAAAGTTTCTGGAATCCTGTGGATTACAGGACCGGAGGCAACATGGATTCACTATAGGTAGGTCTTGTCAGGCAAATCTGATCAATTTCTTTGACTGGGTCACCGGAGAATTGGATAGAGGATGTGCGTTAGATGTGGTGTATTTAGATTTTAGCAAAGCCTTTGACATTGTTCCACACAGATGTCTAATAAATAATCTGAGTGACGGGCTGGGTCAAGAACTGATTGAGTGGAAGGCGACAGAGAGTAGTGATCAATGGAGATCACTCTGAGGAAAGGGATGTTACCAGTGGTAGGCCTCAAGGTTCTGTTCTTGGGCCTGTTCTTTTTAATATTTTTAAAAATGATATTGCTTAAGGGTTGTCGGGTAAGATTTGCCTCTTTGTGGATGATACAGAAATCTGCACTACAGTAGACATGCCGGATGGTGTGAATAACGAAGAAAGACCTGGAGAAGCTTGAAGAATGGTCTGAAATTTGGCAGCTAAAATTTAATGCTAAGAAATGCAAGGTCATGCATTTGGGCTGCAAAAACTCAAGGGAACGATACAGATTAGGGAGTGAAGAGCTTATGTGCATGACAGAAGAGCGGAGACTTGGGTGTGATGTATGTGATGATCTTAAGGTGGCCAAACAGGTTGAAAAGATGATGTCGAAAGCTAGAAGGATGATAGGTTGCTTTGGGAGACGTATGGCTAGTAGGAAAAAGGAGGTATTGATGACCCTGTATAAGACTTTGGTGAGACCTCATTTAGAATATTGTGTACAATTCTGAAGGCCATACCTTCAAAAAGATATAAAAAGGATGGAGTCAGTCCAGAGGAAGGCTACTAAAATGATATGTGGTCTTCATCATAAGACGTAAGGGGACAGACTTAAAGATCTCAATCTGCATACTTTGGTGGAAAGGCAGGAGAGGGGAGATATGATAGAGATGTTTAAATCCCAAAATTTAACTACTAAATATTACTCACCAGAGATGGGTTACACTCCCCTGATAACCATTTCATAAACCAGTGGAGAAAAAGCCTCAAAAATTTCAATGCAGCAGTAAACAACTTCAATACTGTTTAAAGTCCAAGCTGCTTATGTACTATCACTGGCAAAAAACTCCACCACCACTGAAATGTAATTATCAAAAGGGTAATATACCCATCACTGTGCACAGGAAAAGCAAAAAAAGTTTTACTCAGCTTGGGACCATGGTCTGAAACGCCGTGCTGTACTGGTAGAAAATGTCAGGCCAAACTGTAGATGAAAACACCACGGAGGCCCGGGTATTGTTTAAACTAGGCTCTTTCTGTTACAAGGCTGTTTATGGTACAGCTCCTTCTTACTTAGTCAATAGATTTTCTTTAGCAGAGTGTGGTGCAGTGGTTAAAGCTACAGCTTCAGCACCCTGGGGTTGTGGGTTCAAACCCACACTACACCTTGTGACCCTGGGCAAGTCACTTAATCCCCCCCTTGACCCAGGTACACTAGATAGATTGTGAGCCCACTGGGACAGACAGGGAAAAATGCTTGAGTACCTGAATAAATTCATGTAAAACCATTCTGACTTCTCCTGGGAGAACGTTATAGAAAATTGAATAAATACAGACATAGTAGAAGAACTCATCCTTTGTTTAATTTTCCATCTGTCCAGGGTTGCAGGAGTAAGAAATTTCTAAATCATATTTTGGCATCTCAGGCAGCTCTTCATGACAACGAATTCCAAATATTGATGCTTACTACCCATTCCTATGGCCATTTTAGAAAACAATTGAAGACCTATCTTTTTTTTCTAAATATTTGACTGTTTAATGAATCATCTTATTTCATGTAACATGTTTACTTTTATAACTTTTTGTAAACCGCGTTGAACTTCTGGTTACGCGGTCAATAAGCACTGTTATGTTATGTTATATGATGGGTTATAAAAAAAAATGAGGCTAGTAGGGCAACAGCCCTGAGCCCCAAACCACCCTTTTAAATCAATCTGTGAGAGCACTGTTCCCTAAGCTAAGTAGAAGTTCTCTACTCTGAGTCCTGCTAGTGGGAGCTACTGTTTCATTATCACATGTTCAATAATGAGGAGCAGGCAAGATCTGCAGGACTCCAGGCAGTGAGGTAGTAAGGGGTGGGGCGGTCCGCCCCATGCGCCATCTTGGTGGGGGCGCCCTATGCCTCCCGCTCCTTCCTGACCCCCCCCCCCCCCGCCATGTGCCCCTTCCCTCGTACCTCATTAATTTTCCCGGCACGAGAAGTATTATGAACTTGCTGCTCGTGTCGGTGTGGCTTTTTCTGATATCGCTTCCGGGTCCTGCGTCTAGGAAGTGATGGCAGAGGGAGGGCCAACATGATGTGGGCAGCAAGTTTGTTATGCTGCAAGCACTGGGAAAATGAAAGAGGTACTGGGAAGGGAAAGGTGGGGGGAGGGGGAGGGGTGGAGAAGAGGGCAGGGGAGGTGCACAACCACCCTGGGTGCCACTCACCTTCGTTGCATCACTGACTCTAGGTAACCTGTCTCTAGCAATTGAAAGCACAATAGTGAAGCAACACCTTTCACATATTTATATGTGGAACAAATATTTGCCCACCAAAATGTGTAATTCAGTCTGTCGTAACTCTTCCAGTTACATGTAATCATCTGGATGGCTATTCTGGTCATAATCAAGAAGAGCCGGCTTTTATATCTATCTAAAGAAGGCTTAATATGCAATATTGTACCACAAATTATGGCTTCGTAGGTTAACGGGATTGATGACTCAAGAATAATATTTATTTGTCCCCAAATTGACTTCCAGAAATATAAATATGAGAGAATGAATGCGGAGTGTTTGGGGTCTAGTATGATATTCAATAAGGTATGGAGCCCATTGACTGCATATGTTGAATTGCAATGAATATCAGGTATCTCCCTTTTTACAGATTCCTTACACATCCGGGGGGGGGGGGGGGGGAAGGTGGAAGGATTTTTGGGATTGTTATCTATAATATACTCAGGCAGAGTACGGTACAAGGATTCAAACAGGGATTGGACGGATTCCTGAGGGATAAAGGGATCGTGGGATACTGAGAGAGGTGCTGGGATGTAACACAGGTATAGAAAGCTAACCAGGTAATAAGTATAGAAACCCAACCAGGTCGTGCATGTGCAAGACTGGAGGGTTAGGACTTCGATGGGAAGATAGGACTCAATGGGAAACCAAGGTGGCAAGGGGGCCCCTTCTGGTGATTCAGACAGGTCGTGACCTGTTTGGGCCGCCGCGGGAGCGGACTGCTGGGCAGGATGGACCTATGGTCTGACCCGGCGGAGGCACTGCTTATGTTCTTATATTGCAATAATATATGCATATGCAGCGTAATAGTTATGTGAGGAAGGGAGGGAGATTGGTAATGTATTAATTTTGTGTAATTTAAATGCTTTATGTATAATGCTAATGTTTAATATAGTTGTATTGCACTGTCAAAATTTGAAAATCAATAAAGAATTAAACAAAAAAAGCAGCAACACCTTTCATTGACAGCAGCGCAATTGGAGCATGCCTGCTCAGCTTAGAGCAGTGGTCTTCAACTCAAACCCTTTGCAGGGCCACATTTTGGATTTGTAGTTACTTCGAGGGCCTTAGAAAAAATAGTTAATGTCTTATTAAAGAAATGACAATTTTGTATGAGGTAAAACTCTTTATAGTTTATAAATCTTTCCTTTTGGCTAAGTCTTAATAATAATATTGTCATTTATAGCTAAAGAGACATATGATCAAGAAACTTTTATTTTACTTTTGTGATTATGATAAACATACCGAGGGCCTCGAACTAGTACCTGGCGGGCCGCGAGTTTGAAACCACTGGCTTAGAGGGAACAGTGTCTGCGAGTCAGTGAGCACATGAACCTGAAAGGGAAGGGGAGAGTCAAAAGCAACTCTTTGCTAAGGAAGCCAGTTTGTTTAGTGACTGCCCTGCAGCATCACACTGAGATTTCTTTTTTTTTTTTTTTTAATTCTTTATTTAGAACAGTGTTTTTCAACCGCTGTTCCGCGGCACACTAGTGTGCCGCGAGATGTTGCCTGGTGTGCCGTACGGTCAGGGCCGCCATCAGGGCAGTACCACCAGTCTAGGGAGAGGGGCGGTCCGCCCCACGTGGACAGGAGAGAGCTGGACGGGGGACCCGCGGAGTTCAATACATCTCGAGCCGCGAGGCTCGTCTTCTGTTCCTGCCTGCCCTGCAGCTAACATATAGCCGATCGCAAGCGTTCCCCGATGTCAGCGCTGACGTCAGAGGGAGGGCTTAAGCAAAGCCTGCCCTCAGACGTCAGCGCTGATGTCAGAGAATACTTCCGTTCGGCTATTTGTGCGCGGCAGGGCAGGCAGGAAGCAGAAGACAAGCCTCGTGGCTTGAGCTTCGTTTTGCTGAGAAAGTTGCAAAGATGGGCTGGGAGGCAAACACGGAACACAAAAGGGGGGAGGGAGTGCGTTTTGGACACAAGGCATGAACTTGGGAGAGAGGAAGGGAGGGAAAGAGATGCTGAGGTGGGGGAGGGAATGCGTTTTTGGACACAGAAGAAATGGACTTGGGAGAGAGGAAGGGAGGGAAAGAGATGCTGAGGTGGGGGAGGGAATGGGTTTTTGGACACAGAAGGCATGGACTTGGGAGAGAGGAAGGGAGGGAAAGAGATCCTGAGGGGGGGGAGGGAATGCGTTTTTGGACACAGAAGAAATGGACTTGGGAGAGAGGAAGGGAGGGAAAGAGATGCTGAGGTGGGGGAGGGAATGCGTTTTTGGACACAGAAGAAATGGACTTGGGAGAGGGGAAGGGAGGGAAAGAGATGCTGAGGTGGGGGAGGGAATGAGTGTTTGGACACAGAAGGCATGGACTTTGGAGAGAGGAAGGGAGGGAAAGAGATGGTTGTGTACACGGGGAATAGAAGAAAGGAGAATTTTTGGTCATAGGGAGGGAGTGAGGTACAGATAGTGGCATACCAGGGTGGGGGGGGGCGGTCTGCCCCACCCCGGGTTTACGTCCCAAGGGGGTGCACAGCTGGCCACCCTCCAGTGTTGTCCCTAGGCCGGCAAACTGCGGCTCTTTAGCCACTTGAGTGCCACCGCCGCCATCGGGAACAGGCCGGCGCCAATTTCTCCCTGCTTTTCCCTGTGGGGCCGGCCAACTCTCGCCACTCGCGTCAATTCTGACGTCGGAGAGGACGTTCTGGGCCAGCCAATCGCTGCCTGGCTGGCCTAGAACGTCCTCTCCGACGTTAGAATTGACGATGGGTGGCGAGAGTTGGTCGGCCCTGCGGGGAAGAGAAGCAGGGAGAACTCGGTGCCGGCCTGTTCCCGATGGCGGCAGTGGCAGCCTATTCCCCAGTGGCGGTGGCAGCATTATAAAATACTTTCTTTGTGTTTATTTGATTCCTATATATTTATATATAGTCAATATAGGTACAGTTAAATTTTTTAACTTTTTCTAATGGTGGTGTGCCTCATGATTTTTTTCATGAAACAAGTGTGCCTTTGCCCAAAAAAGGTTGAAAAACACTGATTTAGAACACGTTCAAATACAAGAAAATATACACACACACATCAAGAGCACCTCCGGTACCTCAACAGTACCAGCATCTAAGAACAGTGTAAACATTTTCCAGAAACACCCCAGTAAACTCCCCTGCATGATCCCCTCCCTCCCCTGCTCCCCCCTCCCGAAGAGACGGCTAAGACGCCCAAGATCCGAGCAGATTGCCCTGAGAATCCACCATGTAGCGGTGGCGCCATAGTTGGTGGAAAATGCACTTAAGCTCTTGGTGCGCTGGTATATTATACCCGCATCACTTAGCAAAATATATATTTCATGTAAAGATAAATGTTGGAGAGGCTGTGGGCATAAATGTACTTTCTTTCATATGTGGTGGGGCGTGTCCTTGGCTTGAGGTTTATTGGGATCAGGTCTTTGTCTATGTGGGTCATCTTCTCCAATGTAGGTTGGGGGTTCGAACAGAAACTGCATTATTGGGGGTGTCATTGGGGGGTGGAGGACATGCAGGATAAGTTGGGGCTTCTGGCTTTTATGTTCGCCAGGTTGGTACTGGTTTTTCATTGGAAGAGCCCTACAGTGCCTACTTTGCAGATGATGAAAGAGAAACTAGGTTGGGTCTGCGAAGATACAGACTCTCTGCTTTACTCACTCGCCGCTGGCAACAATTTGTGGATATTTGGGGTAGATGTCTTAAGGTGGAGGGCGGGCATACGCTTGGTCCCATAGCAGACACTGGTAATGGGGGAATTGGGCTACGAAGGGGCATTTGCTTTCATCTATGTCTATGAGATTTCTGATGTACCCTTCCTTGATAAGAGAAACACAGAAATATGATGGCAGATAAAGACCGAATGGCCCGTTCAGTCTGCCCATCCGTAGTGTTGATATAAATTAATAATCTAGGACACGAACATTGTACATTTTCAAACACTGGAACTGTATGGATCAATTTACAAGGCAATGTTTTTTCCCCAAACCCCATTCCTGATAATGTACTGTGGTTTTTAAAGTACAGCTGACGCAGTCTCCGTTTTAGGTTATTCATAAAAACGAGAACAGTGTGACCCATTTAAAATTGGCTCCTCAGAGAATATTAGCAGCAGTTTCTCGGTACTTCTATTTAATTCTGATGATAAGAACTATTTGCTAAAAAAACATTTATTTGTTGCCAGGAGATAGTGTTGTTACATTTATTTGCTATTACTACACCTGCTGCTGGAAACAAAATATTAAATTGATTCATGTTAGCAGCTGCTATCATTTGGATGAATATAGAACAGGCAGGAAATTCACTTGTACCTAATAACTAAATTGTTTAAAAGAGTTATGTTATTTTGGATAGCACTGCTTTCTAAATGCCTGTTTGCCATTACAAATATCATCTTCATACAAATGACCAAAACCCATGCGGTGTAATATTGCTCTTATTAGACACTTGCCACATTCAGTGTGCAGCTACCAAAGAACAGGATACTAGCACCATTGATAAGTATTGCTTCAGTGCTGCTTCATTAAGGATAATCATAACTAAAATACATCGGGACCAAATACAAGCTGAGAATAGAAAAATAAGTCAAATCATAGTTGTAATTATAATTTCCCATTGTATGGCACCCCCATTCTAGGTGCAAGTCACATAAGGGAAAAGACAGAGGGAAAGCTATACCACAAAAAAAAACAACCAAGAAGAAACCTCGGAAATGTAGAGGGCCTCAGATGAAACAACCAAGCAACGTCACATGCTCTTGGAAAAACCTTTATTTGAAGACCCAACACAGTCCATGTTTCGGCTCGTGCCTGCATCAGGGGTCCAATTCATGGAAAAACAAATAGATATTTAAGTTCTTCCCATGACAGTTCATATCTTGGTTCCTTTCTCTCATAAAGGTATCTCTTTTCCAAACTGAAGAGCCCTAATCTCTTTAGCCTTTCCTCATTTGAGAGAAGTTCTATTCCCTTTATCATTTTGGTCACACTTCTATGAACCTTTTCTTGTTCCGCTATATCTTTTTTGAAATAAGGTGACCAGAATAGAATGCAATGCTCAAGGTGAGGTCACACCATGGAGCAATAAAGAGGCATTATAATATTCTTGGGTCTTATTTACCATTCCTTTCCTAGCATTCTGTTTGCTTTTTTGGCTGCCACCACACATTGGGTGGAAGGCTTCAGCATATTGTCTATGATGACACCTAGATCCTAGCATCGGGTAGCTATGATTTGGATTATCCTTCCCAACGTGCATCACTTTGTATTTGTCCACATCAAATTTCGCCTGCCATTTGGATTCCCAGTCTTCCAATTTCCTAAGATCTGCCTGCACTTTTTCACAGTTCATATGTGTTTTAACAACTTTGAACCGTTTAGGGTCTGCAAATTTAATCACCTCACTCGTCGTTCCAGTTTCCAGATCATTTATAAATATATTAATTTTAATTTAAGTCAATTATTGAGCCGATTGAGCTTGTTAGGTGCCTAAATCGGCCAGTTATGCCAATTTAGTCACCTAACTTTAAGTGTCTTTTATAGAATCTGGACCTTGGTGCCTAACCTTAGGTGGCAAGTTATAGAATTGCTGTTATAATGTTCTCTGTTAAAACATGATTCAGAGGTCCTGCGTGTTTCATGAAAACTAACCAACCAGACTAGCCCTCCATGCATATTTTGTGCAATAACTTACCAGTTTCACTATGATATGCCTGACTCTCATTGCCCTTTTCCTGATATGTTGAGCCATTGTTATCAAATCACTAATATCTGGAACTGGGTGAAAGATGCTAACCAAGTGTGCCGCTGCCATGTTCTCACTACAAATCATGGGCAAGGAGGTAAAACTACTTATCACACTTCAGCTACTTACATGACCTCTTAATTAAGTTTAGAAAAATTTCTGTGGCCCTCCTCTATAACCATATGTATGCTGCCTTCCATCCTTCAGAGGTGACAGGGGATACCCTTAAAAGAGATGTTTTATGACCTACGGGGGTGTAGCTACCGATGAGTGAACCTACCAAAAAGCTCAGTGCAACCCAGTGGTAGGGGCTTCCTGTTGCTGGGCTGAAGTTCCCTCCTCCCAACCTGGTTCCCGGTTCACCACCACCTTTTTTCCTCCTTTCTTTTCCCTTTCTCTTCCAGCCACAACCCCTACCCTCCCTGCACCCCTCTCTCCACGTAGCACTCCAAACTTATGTTGGGATGCTGATAGAAACAACAATAAAGACAGATCACCTCCGACCAGCCCCAGACACCTTCTACTGTATCTGCCACATCCATCCTCCAATGATGGAGATATGATAGAGACGTTCAAATATGTAACTGGCTGTATTGAGGTAGAAGAAGATATCTTTTTCCTTACAGGACCTATGGCAACAAGAGGGCATCCGTTCAAACTCAGGGGTGGGAGATTTCATAGCAACACTAGGAAGTATTTCTTCACTGAAAGGGTGGTTGATCGTTGGAATGATCTTCCACTTCAGGTAATTGAGGCAAGCAACGTGCTCGATTTTAAGAAAAAATGGGATAAGCATGTGGGTTCACTTCATGGAAGTGCTTAGGGGGGGAGACTTGGGTCAGTGGCCCTTTTCTGCCATCTTATTCTATGTTTCTATGTTTCTAATGTATGCCATTATAGAATTTGAACATCATCCCTGTGGCCTAAGTGTTGGCACTCTTTCTTGAATCTACTCCCTTGTGTGTATCTGCTGACAGTCCAACAGGAGATCTATGTTGTGTGGGACCAGAAACATGTCATTGGGACTTTGTGGACCTTGATGTGCATATCCTAAGCTGTACAACTGTACACGTGTATGTTCTGTGCCCATAGTGACATGGATAGCCATGACTGTAGACAGCAATTTTGCTGTATGGCCATTGTACATAAATGGGCATGCAGCCATCAGGATACACATCGGTTACCCTCTCTCCCATGTATGGGATTACATATGCATTTCCCTTTCATGGTAGCCAAACATGTGTATCTTACAAGGGACCTTTTCAACATTGGGAGTGTGTGGTGCAGTGGTTAGAGCTACAGCCTTGGCACCCTGAGATTGTGGGATCAAATCCTGCACTGCTCCTTGTGACACTGGGCAAGTCACTTAATCCCCATTGTTCCAGGTGCTTTAGATAGAATGGGAGCCTGCCAGGACAGTTACGGAATAATGCTTGAGTACCTGAATAATTTGTAATCCACATAGAATTGTAGGATATGCAAAATATAAATTATTATTTTTTTAAAAACCTAGATGGTTGCTCAGGTAGAAATGCACGTGTAGTTGCATTTTGCCACTAAACACATGTCTTTCCTGTCAGTGGGGACCAGCAACCATTTGCATGTTTATGCTAGCATATTTCAGAAGCATGGACATTTATTTGCAATTGGAGAAGATGTTGAGTGAATTGGGCATTCAGCACTCTATTTACATGAATGATATCACATTATTGTTTCCAATTGGAGGTTCATTGCAGAACATGCGTTATTCATAAATGAAGTTTTTAGGAGAGTGAAATGTTGGATGGATAAGAATGCATTAACCTTTTCCTATCGTAATAAATTTTACATTACGCTGGTTCCAATCGTAATTATTTTAGCAAAGTTTTGTATTATTCACCATTATCATTTATGGCTATTGTAAACACAATGGCCCAATAGATGGGACAAATGATAGGTAGATGGTGTTCTGTATGTCCCATGCCATGGGACATACGATGGTAACAACATTTTTTGGAATGTCCCATCGTCCAGGACACACGGTAGGAAAAGGTTAAAGATTAATCCAGATAACCCAATAGCATCCATATGGGTGAATAGAAGACATAAAGATTGGTTCTCCATCCAGAGGGGAATGAGGCAGGAAAGTCCTTTGTCATGCATCTTATTTGTTTTACAGTAGTTTTGGACCCCTTGATATGAGAGATCATTCCAAACCCTGATATTAAAGGGGTAAGGGGTGTAACAGCAAGAATTTAAAATCTCAGCATTCGCTGATGATCTGTTTGTACATCTGACATTTTTTCATCGTTCCATACTGACGTCATTGGGAAGCACTGCAGAATATGCAAACTTGTTCAGGTTTAATTTAAACAGACATACGAGTAAGTTGTAAATTTTGGCAACAGTTTATTCTATTCAGGCCAGCTGGGGGGATTATTTTCCATTTAAATGGGCTCAGGAAAGCTTTAGATATTGGGGGATATAGATTCCATCTGACCCAAGAAAGATTTATTTCTCATACGTCCCTCAGTTATTACAATACACTAAGGGCTCCTTTTACGAAGGTGCGTTAGGGCCCTAACATGCAGAACAGCGCGCGCTAAAATGCCGTGCGCACTAGCCACTACCACCTCCTCTTGAGCAGTCGGTAGTTTTTCAGCTAGCGCATACTAATCTGGTGCGTGCACTAAAAACGCTAGCGCACCTTCGTAAAACGAACCTTAAGCAAAGGCTGGAGACTTGCAGAGCCCTTTATGTTCAACTGGGGGAATAAATTTATATCTGATGACATTGTTTCCAAAGTGGTGGTTTGCTCTTCAAAACATCTCTATTTGGTTGTTATAGAAGGACTTGTTAAGTGTGCAGAGAATATTATTTATTTATTTAAATATTTATGACCCTCAACATCCTACAATTCTGAGTAGGGTACAGTAAAACATACACAATAAAATCATAACATAAAAATGAACACAATAAAATTCAGCATTAAAATAATGTTCAAGGAAATGCTTTCTTGAAAAGAATAGTCTTCACAAGTTTCCTAAACTGCAACACATTAGTAGCATTCTTTACCTCAATGGGTAAGGCATTCTACAAGGACGCACCCTTTACTGTCATCATTGAGCGATGAACGCTTGAAAGCTTCACTACTTTAACTGATAGAACTTCAAGAAACATTTGACTCACAGAACGTAATAAAGAGCTTAACACGACTGGAGCATTATCACTCAATATCTTAGAAATTAAATATAATGTTTTAAACTCAATGTGCAAAGAAATTGGCAACCAGTTTTGTGGAGATAAAGTTTTAATGTTTCCCGATGTAGCCAGGTCCACACAGCTTAGGAGAAAAGTTTTTTTGGCATTGAAACCTTGAGCTGTTGGGATAGGAGCTTTTTTTTTTTTTTCCAATTCCCACTCAAGTGTTTGATAAATTTTCAGAGTAAGGAATACAACTTTTGGGATGCAATACATTTGGAACAGTTTCTTAAAGCTCATGAGAAATAGGGTTTTGCTATTTTTCTGATTAGGTAAAGGAGATAAGCAAAAATTTATTGTACCCATATACCATAGTTAGGAAATTGATCCTATATTTTTTCCTAGTTGTTGTGAATAAGAGTAAGGCACTTTCCTCTCATTAATATGGCACGGAGGAGATCGTCCAATATTTCAATTTTATTCCTCACAGAACAGAGGATTTTGCAGTATCAACAGCCTCTATATAAACCAAGCTATTATACGAATAAGGGGGCTGTTTCCTCACATTAAGTGGCCCATACCTCCCATATATACTGGAATATAGCCCATAATCAAACCACTCAGATAACAAATATACAACCAAACCACACAAACCTAACACAGCTCAAACACCCCTCCTTCATCTTCCGAAGTCTGCACGAAGAACAACAATTAGCGGAACATGTTGGACACTAGGACCCATGACCACATGAAGCAATGTTTTTAAAGCTAAGTGCATACTATTTATAACCTTTCTTTAAAAAAAAAAAAAAAAAAAAAAAAAAAAAAAAAAAAAGAGTGATTAAATATTAAATAAATTATATTAAAAATATATGTTGAGAAACGGACCAGTGACAATTGGATATATAAAGCTCTAGGGCTGTGAAAGTATTTTGAGCCTTGAGTGGTATCGCTGAGGTCCTGGATGAACTACTTAAAACTTTGGGTTGTGCTTGTGGATCCGGTGAGAATATATGTACCTGCCTGCTTGTAGAGCGTACATATATAATTCTTAAGCATATTCACTTTGGTTTTGCTCCAGAGTACAACACGTCGACAAGGCTATTTACACCTCATTAACAAGTACCTCACTAGTCCCCTGAGGAAGGCTTGTGCTGAAACTGGGATCCTAATTGGGACCACAGCAGTTGAGTGTTTCTCTTTGTTGGACTAATAAACGTGACTCATTTGGTTGTTTTTAGACATCTCACTTGCCTCTTGTTTGTGTTTTGTTATGGCATTATATTGAAACATTTAGAAAATGGAACAATGAATCAATTTATGAAATAAGATTTAAAGAAAGTTTAAGGAAAGTTTAAACATCACATGGATGTTTGGGATCAATGAGGAGTGCTGCCACATTGAGTTATATTGGGTAGTGTTCTGATGATCCATAAAAACCAAGTGTGATGTATTAAGAGTGTAATAGTATAACTTCAGCACTAAAGTGGAATACTACGGTGAAGATTGGTGCCAGTGTGTATTTGTGACTTGTTTAAACAAAGCTTTTAAATTCTTTTGAAATGTCAACTGTGATGTAATTGCTCTTAAATCTCGGTGAAGTATGTGGCACAAATCTTTGCCTGCTACAGAAAAAATCATGGCATGCAAATGCTAGACTTGATGAAGTGATAGAATCTCAAAAAGTCCCATATTCACTAATTGAAGTTGACAGAGTGGTCTATAAATACGCAAAGAAGATACAATACACAAAGGGTACCTCATTTCACAGAGTCTTATGGATCAATGTCAATGTTTTAAATTAAATATGCCCTTTGATGGGAAGCCAGTGTAACTCTTCTCAACAGGTGTAATATAATGCATAGCCCTTGATAACACATGTGCCATTACATTTTGAGCTACTGTAATGCACCTAGAGAGGATTGAGGTAGCCCCCATTAAATGCCCCCTCCCTTTTTTCTTTACAAAACTGCAAAAGCGTTTTGTAGTGCAGGCTGTACGCTGAATGCTCTGCGCTGCTCCCAACACTCATAGGAATTCTGAGTGTTGGGAGCAGTACAGAGCATTTAGCACGCCAGCCTGCCCTAAAAAATGTTTTTGTTGTTTTATTAAAAAAAAAAAAAAAAAAAGGGGGGGAGGGTAAATAAAACATTGCAATAATCATAATAAGGCATGTTAATGGAAAATTTGTCCTCATTCAGCAGTCTTTCAACTTTATAAAATACTGTTTAATAGCTTGTTTTAATCGAGGCTTCAAAGAATGCACAGAATCTAAAATTACTCCCAAAGTCATGAATTTCAGAAATCCCATTAAAAGAAAGTAAAAGAAGTGAACAATTGGAATAAGTTTGAGCTATTTGTAAAACTTGGGAAAATCCACTGCTTGTTTCTAGAATAAGCCGCATAAAATCTGTTTTACTCTTTTGAGATCTTACCAGTTACTTGTGACCTGGATTGGCCACTGTTGGAAACAGGATACTGTCTTGATGGACCATCACTTTCTCCCAATATGACAACATTTCTCTTTGCTGCTAAATTCTTTGTTACTGTTCTCTATGATTTATTATCTTATTACTAATCATCTCTATAGCATGCGCTGAACATTAAACATGTAAGAGACAATCCCTGCTTGACAGAGCTTACAATCTAATCAAGACAGACAAACAGGACAAATAGCGGTTAGGGAATGGCTGACAGTGGGAATAATATCTCATTATCTATGGTATCTGCCCACACATGCTAAATAGCCACTGTCAGCCATTCCATCAGAGACTGGGACCTATCAGCCTGTAAGCCTTTTAATAAAGGATTTTCACTTTGATTTGATTTATTTGCTTTATACTGTATACTGCTTAGTATTAAAGTTTAAGAATGGTTTACATGAGAAAGAAAATAATACAATCAAACATAAATCATATAAAATATAGTAACCTTAATAAAAACACAATGTCAAAAAGGAAAAATCTGCATAATTACAAACTCGAATTATCAGGAAAATAGTAGTAGTCAACCAAATCTTCAAAAGTTTCCAAAAAACTGAAAAATCAGTCGATCCAGAAAAAAAAGGAGGCAGAGTGTTCCACAAAAAAGGACCAGCGTAAGAGAAAGCTCAGTTACTGGAAAAGGTCAGTTTAACTGACTGTACAAAGGAAAGCTTCAACAAACAATGCTGAGATAATTGCAATTCACGATCATGCTTCCGAACCATCAAGTTATCACTGAGGTAAGATGGTAAACATAAGTTTAAAAGAAAATTTCCCAGAAATGGGTAACCAGTGTAACTTCCTCAGAAGTGGTAAAACGTGTTCGTATTTCTTTTTATAAATGATCAGTCAAGCAGCAGTGTTGTGTACTAAAGGTGGCATCTTTTCAGCCCAACCTTAGGAAGGCTTACATACAAAACACTGCAATAATCTAATCTACTAACAACAAAAGCATTGACTGATTTTAGGAGATTGTCTTTTGACAAAAGAGGTCTTAACTGGTGAATTAACCCGAGTTGAAGATAGCACAATCTTATTACAACATTGAACTGTTTTATCAAATTTCAATGCTGCATCACAGTGAACTCCCAAAGTTACAATTTCAACCCTGAGAGTAACTGGCATACTCTTCAACAAAGGGAGAAAAAAAAATAATCAATGAATGGTTTATCTAGATAGCCAGAGTGCAGCACATTTGTCAACACTCAAAAATAAGTCATGTTGATTCCAGAACTTGGATGGCTGGCTAGCAGTTGAGCTCCCTCCTCTGAGCATCATCTATTAAGCTTTAAAGTAACAATTTTTCTTCTAATTGAATATAAAATTCTTTAAAATGAAATCAACCAAGCAGAAGATGCAAGAGACTCCTGCAAAATCTACAGGAAAGATTAAAAGATTAAAGTAAGATCCACAGACTCCGAGTGGGAGTCCTCTGCCAATGGATGCAATAGAGGTTATGGAAAAATTGAGGAACATCAATTTATCTTTAATAGAGATGAGGAAGGAAATGAATCTCATGAACAACAAGCTGGATATAGTAAATAACAGAATGGACAAGATGGAAAACAGAATAGAAAAGATAGAACAGATACAACAGGACAACAAAGAAGATCATAACATATTAAAGGAAATGAATAAAAAAATGACTGATCTTGAAAATAGATCTAGAAGACAGAACATAAGAATATTAGGATTAAAGGAAGGAGCTAAGGGTAAAAATGTGATATCCTTCTTAGAAGTAGCAATACCAAAGATTCTGCCTCTTAAATTAAAAATCCCAATGGAAATTGAGAGCACATAGGATTGGAATGAAAAAATCTCATACTCAAGGAAAACCAATACCTGTAATATTAAGATTATTGAGATTCCAGCATATACTTGAAATTTTAAAAGCTGCAAGAGAAATATAAAATCTGACATATAAAGACTCCAAATTGCTCTTTGTTCCAGATTTTGCCAAGGAGACTGTTCAAGTAAGAAAACAATTTCTACAACTTAGACAACCTTTAAAATAACTGGGAGCTAAATATGGATTATATTATCCAGCACAAATGAGAATCACATATAAAGAAAAGTTCCATTAATTTGAAGATCCAGGAAAACTTAGAGTTTCTGTCATCTCTAGAAACACCTATGAACTAAAGTTCAATATATTGGTGGGAATTAAGTCTCTGATTTGAGAAATATTGAAATAACTGATTTTTTAATTTTTTAAGTTAATAATATATTTTGACATTAAAGATGGCTGCTCTAACTGTGTTTTAACTGAAATGGAACTAATAGAATAGTTATAATTTTAAACAAGAAGATTCTGCATCTGAATAAGAAATCCTTCTGATGTTGTTAATATATTCAAAATTTACCTGATGCCAGAAGAATCCGAAGATGGTTCCTGTGATATATGCTTCGGTTGAGACTGGATGGGATGAAAATGCCAATGAGATTCGTTTATGAGAGGCTGTATTGGTAAGGAAAGGGGTGGAGCAGTTCTGTGTGTCTGATGAAGTACGGCTTTGGTCCATCCTAAATACTTCGCCCCTGCTTACTGCCTTTAGTCTTCCAGTTCCGAGATCCCCACTCAGTCCTGGTTGGTGGTTGGGCAGAAGGATGGTCTCCCGTTGCTGGATTGGTTTTACATTGGAGCTGCCTCTGATGCCAGAGGAAGAAGTAGTCGGGTGGAGTGGTTGCGGCCAGTGAGGAGAGCCCTACATACCGGTACCTCCCTCCAAATCAGCGTCAGGCTGGCAGTACTGTAAACAGGCTGCTTCAGCCTTGCCCTTGTCCGCCGGTGAATTCTCTCTGCTGCTTTACTAATAACATCATCAGTGACGCGGCAGAGGGAATTCACTGGCAGACAAGGCTGAAACAGCCTGTTTAGAGTGCTGGCGGCCTGACGCTGATTTGGAGGGAGGTGCCGGTATGTAGGGCTTGCTCACAGTTGGCGGTTCAGATAGGAAGGAAGCATGACTACACGGCGGCAGGGTGCGGCGGCGGTGGCATTCTGCTCAAGGGATGGGGGAGGGAAGGATAGAAGCTGGGCAAGGGTTCTGCTGCACATATGTGGGAGAGAAAGGAAAGAGGAAGAATTGGGGTGAAAGAGAGGAAGGGAGAGATGATCATGCACATACCCTGAAAATAAGACCTAGAGCTTCTTCTATCAAACTGCGCTAGCAGTTAGTAGCACGATGAGCCGCGCTGAATGGCCCATGCTTCTCCCGATACTAATAGAGTTCCTTTGAGTGTCGGGAGCAGCACAGGCCATTCAGCGTGGCTCTCTGCGCTAAAGACTGCTAGCGCAGTTTGAAAGACGAGGCCCTTAGTGTGTTTTTTGGGCCCAAAATTAATATAAGACACTGTCTTATTTTGGGGGAAACACGGTATGCAATCTTCACAGATTGATGTTAAAAATATATTCGCTATCCTTGAGGAATCCACTTCTGAGTTAACACCAAGAACAACATTACTGATAGTTGTTTTCCAACAGGATTTGGACTCATTTATGAAGTTATACTTTAAGGGCCTCTTCTATTAAACTGCGCTAGCATTTTTCTAACGTGGGGAGCCGCGCTGAAGTGCCCGCGCTGCTCCTGACGCTCATAGAGTTCCTATGAGCGACGGGAGCAGCGCGAGCCATTCAGCACGGCTCTCTGCGCTAAAAACTGCTAGCGCAGTTTAATAGAAGAGGGGGCAAGTTTTCTAAAAATTTGTTTTATGGCAAAAGAATATTAAAGGAAAGGCATAACAAAAATAATTCAGAAAAGAAGGAAACAGTTCCTGTCCTTAAGACAAGAGGTAATATACTTGGGAGCATCTTTCTTATTAGCTTACCCTTGTAAGTGTATTGTGAAGTATACCCAAGTTAAGTATGTATTTTTTCTTCCAGACCATTTTAAATCCTTTCTGGAGCTGAAAAAGATAGCCTGAAGTTGACACAGTGAATTATAAGAAAGCAAACTTGTGTTATAGCCTTTCCTTTAATCTTTTGCCTTGTTGATTAAGAAATTTACTTCTCACTTATTTTGGCCTTAACTCCCCCTATTATCATTGTGGTCTAAGGAAGGATATACAATTATTCCATTTTCATTTTGTTTAGAATGATAAATATGTTACTTTATTTTTTGCTGAATTTCTCTCACAAGAAGTTTTATTTTCTTGTATATGGTGTTGAAAATTATAAATAAATGATTAAAAAAAAGAAAAGAAAATTAATACTCTAAAGCCCTTAAAGAAAAAACTGAAGGGAAAAAAGAACACTCTTTAAAATATGTTAAAATATATAAAAATATACTGAACTAAGAAACTTTTTAGCGGGAGGGGGAAGTGTCATAAAATTGTAACTTTCCTTGCAAAATATCAACAGGAATATTTTTAAGACAGGAGAGAGATTTCAGGTTCGAATGAGGTCACTTGCCAGAAATCATTTCTGGAATTGGATTTTGATTGACATGTCTGCAATTTAAGTGATTCACTAACCTTTCAAAATGCCAAAAGTCAGCAAGATTGTCTTGTGACAGCAATGTTTCATGTTGCATAGTATATCGCCTTTTTAATTATGTTGTACACCTATGTATCCTCTTTTTATTTTGCAACCAGATTGAGTTTTTCAAAATTCCTACCTAAAAAGTAATCAGAGAAAATACACGTATCTTCTTTTTTACTTTACATGCAAATATATTAGTACGTATAAGAAGTTGTATGCATATTTTTATTTTATGGATAACTAATTCACTAGCTCATGGTTCTGTTACTTGAGTGATCCTTCTTTTTTTTTTTTTTGGGGGGGGGGGGGGGAAATCATTTTTATTAGGGAGTCAACAAGAAAAAACAAGCGAGTTACATGGATGAAATATTCAAACAGAGGCAGCAACAAAAAAGAATACAATGTCCAACAACAGTAGCACTTAGTACACCTTATGACCCCAAAACAATTTTGTGAAACTTTTCTACATTTTGATTTCACTAAAACAATGGTAAAAAGTGGCCTTAGCACACCCTTGTGCAGGTCATTTTTTCTACTGGGGTAAAATGGCCAATGTTCCCATTTTTCTTATTAATGACCGTGCACTAATTTTCCTATTAGCGTGTGAACCTTACCGCCACCTATTTTGAAGGCAATAGGAGCTAATGTGTTAAACCTGCACTAATCATTTAGTGCATGACAATGCTCGTGTGCTAATTGATTAGTACAGAACATGCCCATTCTCCATCCTGAAATAAATGTTATTTTATAGTGCATGTGTACCGTGCTCAATTTACTGCGGGATGCCTCATTATGCCCCTGGTACACCATTTCTTGGTGCAGTAAGCATATGTTAATGTTTAGCACAGCTTTGTGAAAGGTGCTATAAGATATTTTCCCCATCAGGCTTTAAAAAGGCAATTCTATTATATAATCTAGATAGTTACAATGATATATACCATCTGAATATATGACAAAAAAAAATACTAAAACAAGGAAGCACCAAAAAGAATGCCACCGCGTAGTCAGAACAGCAAAGAGAGAATATGAAGAGAAACTTGCAAAGGAGGCACGGAACTTTAAACCTTTCTTTCGATATGTGAAAGGGAAACAGCCGGCAAGGGAGGAAGTGGGACCTCTGGATGAGGGGGATAGGAAAGGAGTGGTAAAGGAGGAAAAGGAAGTGGCAGACAGATTAAACACGTTCTTCTCATCGGTCTTCACAAAAGAGGACACATCCAATGTTCCGGAACCGGAAAAATTCTTCAAGGGGAACCAAGAGGAAAAATTATCGTGCATGGAGGTAAGCCTCGAAGACGTACTCAAACAGATAGATAGGCTAAAAACTGACAAATCGCCAGGCCCGGACGGAATTCACCCAAGAATACTAAGAGAACTTAGAAACGAAATAGCGGAGTTACTGCAGCAGATTTGTAACCTATCCCTGAAAACAGGGGTAATACCGGAAGACTGGAGGATAGCAAATGTTACACCTATCTTCAAGAAAGGAACCAGAGGCGACCCATTATAGAGGGGAATTATAGACCGGTCAGCTTGACCTCAGTTCCGGGGAAGATGGCCGAATCATTGATCAAGAACAGTATCAGCGAGCACATAGAAAAAAATAAGCTGATGAGAACAAGCCAGCATGGTTTCTGTACTGGAAGATCCTGCCAAACAAACCTACTGCACTTCTTCGAGGGGATAAGCGGACATTTGGACAAAGGTGACCCCATAGATATAGTATACCTAGACTTCCAGAAAGCCTTCGACAAGGTACCTCATGAGCGCCTTCTAAGGAAACTGTGGAACCACGGGGTGGAAGGGGACATACACATATGGATCAAAAACTGGTTGGCAAACAGGAAACAGAGGGTAGGAGTAAAGGGACACTATTCTGACTGGAAAGGGGTCACAAGTGGTGTCCCACAAGGGTCAGTGCTGGGACCGCTGCTATTCAATATATTTATTAATGACTTGGAAACAGGGACAAAGTATGAAGTTATAAAATTTGCGGATGACACAAAACTCTCTGGTAAGGTTAGATCTGTAGAGGAATGTAAAAAACTCCAAAGGGACCTGGACAAACTGAGTGAGTGGGCAGATAAATGGCAGATGAGTTTTAATGTGGAGAAATGTAAAGTTATGCACATAGGGAAAGGGAACCTGATGTACAACTACACGATGGGGGGGATGACATTGGGAAAAGGCAACCTAGAAAAGGACTTGGGGGTTTTGGTGGATAAAACAATGAAACCGGCAGCACAATGCGCAGCGGCCTCAAAAAAGGCGAACAGAATGTTGGGCATTATCAAAAAAGGTATCACTACCAGAACCAAGGAAGTTATCCTCCCGCTGTACAGGGCAATGGTGCGACCGCATCTGGAGTACTGCGTCCAGTACTGGTCGCCATACCTAAAGAAAGATATGGCGATACTCGAGAGGGTCCAGAGAAGAGCGACAAAAATGATAAAAGGCATGGAAAACCTCTCGTATGCTGAGAGGCTGGAGAAGTTGGGGCTCTTTTCCCAGGAAAAGAGGAGACTTAGAGGGGATATGATAGAAACTTATAAGATCATGAAGGGTATAGTGAAGGTAGAGAGAGACACATTCTTCAGACTGGCGGGGGCAACAAAAACTAGAGGACACTCAAAAAAATTGAAGGGAGATAGGTTTAGAACAAATGCTAGGAAGTTCTTCTTCACCCAGAGGGTGGTGGACACCTGGAATGCGCTTCCAGAGGGGGTAGTTGAGCAGAGTACAGTTTTGGGTTTCAAAAAGGGATTGGACGAGTTCCTAAAGGGTACGGGAATCCAGGGGTACAATTAGAGGGTTACTATACAAGACAAAATGCTCTTGAGTAATAGATCACTGCAGGTCATTGACCTGGGGGGCCGCCGTGGGAGCGGACTGCTGGGCATGATGGACCTATGGTCTGACTCGGCAGAGGCAATGCTTATGTGCTTAAGCTTAAAAGACATTTGGAGTATAGAAACAAAGCAGCAAATTTCTGCTACACAATAGTCACGGATTTGGACTTCGAGAATGAGATGTACAGTAGAGAATGACACGGTGACAAAATTCATCACCATTCCCGTCCCCGTGGATAACCGCGGGAAACCATCTTCATGTCATTCTTTAAGGAGAGAGGGAAGAATCAGAGTATGAATGGCCACAACCACTGACCCGCAAGCTTTCCTTTGAAGAATGCTGGTGTAGAAGGATTGAAGTTGAGATAGACACTACAGAATGACAGTCTCTGGTATCCAGAGCAGATATTGTGATGTCATAATGCCTCATTCCACCAGTGCCAAAGAGCCAATCACATCAGTGATGTCACAATGGCTTCATTATCCTTGGCTCACATAAGAATCAGAGTATGAATAGCCACAACCACTGACCCGCAAGCTTTGCTTTGAAGAATGCTGGTGTAGAAGGACTGAGGTTGAAATAGACACTAGAAAATGACATGGGATTATTTCCCGCGGTTATCCGCGGGGACGGGAACGGTGATGAATTTTGTCACCGTGTCATTCTCTAATGTACAGCATCAGCATCTATGGGACAAACTTGGTTCTTTTTGTTATGTATAATTTTTTGGACCCTTTGTTCGTTTACAAAAGTTGGATAGTTCAAAGTCTAATAGAGGCTGGCACTGTCATCTTGAAGTAGGGACACTGATCACTTGTTATTTTATTGTTCCTTGATATTCAATTTCTGGAAATCGATATGGGGAAAAATTAATATGATACTCGGTGTCTCTATGCAATTGACTTACGATGTGGTTTTATTTGGAACATTATTGAGACCTAAGAATCCAATTGACACATAAAAGTAGACTTCTGATTATGACGGGGGTCACTATGCAAATGATAACTAGGAAATGGAAAAACTGATAGGTTAAACCTTTCTTTTTGGTGGGAAACATTATGTTTGTATTACAGGTATGAAAGAATGAATGCAGAACAATTGGGAAACAATAAAAAGTTTAAAGAAATATGGGGTCCATTGGAAACATATGTTAAATAGTAAATTGATTAAATTGGTGAAATCCTTAATTCCTGGAATTTCTTAATTTTCCACACGCATCCAGTTAGGGAGGGAGGGAAAGGGAGGGTGTAGGGTAATTTGTTTTACTATTTGTTCAAGTACAAGTACTGTTAATTGTATCTGTATCATATTTGTTTGCACTTTTTGTAAGTCTTGAAAATTAATAAAGAATTTTTTTTTTTTAAAAGACAATTCTATTGTATAATCTAGATCAGGGGTGTCCAACCCGTGGCCCAGAGCCACATGTGGCCCAGCGAGGCATTTCGTGCAACCAAGCTCGAAGGCAATGTGGCGTTTTCCTCTGCCGCCCCTGGGTGTTTACTTTCTGGCTGGATTCCTCCTCCATCTTGCTGCAGTGTTTTTCTGCTCAAAGCCACAGGCAGCGGCTCCTACGCACCTCCCGCAGCTAACCTGGAAGCATTCCCTCTGACGTCGTGACTGGCCATCCAGACATGGCAACAGAGTAGCGGGGCACCTTACAAGGCACTGCTGCGAACTTCACAAAAAGGGTGCCACATAAATATCTCATCACAACTCCCTTATAGGTCATGGTGAGCCCTCCCAAAACACCTCTAAACCTATTAGACCCACCTGTCTACCACCCCAATAGCCCTTAGGGGTGCAAGTAGCACCTATATGGCAGTATAATAGTGTTTTGGGAGTGCACATGTTAGAGTGGCTTATGGACTTATGGGACAGGATCCTCCTCTCTATGGTTCACTAGCCCACCCCTCAGACCACTTAAGCCACGTCTGAGCAGCTCTACTAGGCTTTCCTATACCAGGTGCTGATGTTCTGGAGGCAGGAGAGCGAAGAGAGAGGCAGGAGAACCAGAGGGAGACGCTGGGAAGCAGGAGAGGAGAGCCGGAGGAGAGTTTTCAGCGGCGGGTAGCGGCGAGAGGAGGCTCCGCCCACCCACCGCGTCAGCGCAGCGTCATCGCCCGGGCAGAGGCAGGAGAGCGAAGAGAGAGGCAGGAGAACCAGAGGGAGACGCTGGGAAGCAGGAGAGGAGAGCCGGAGGAGAGTTTTCAGCGGCGGGTAGCGGCGAGAGGAGACTCTGCCCACCCACTGCGTCAGCGCAGCGTCATCGCCCGGGCTCCCCCTTAAGAGGAAGGGAGCCAACGGCGCCAAAGGCGAGAGCGCCTTTGCAAAGGGCCTCAAGGAAGGGATATAAACCTTAGCCGGTCTCTTAAATTCTACAACTAACTAATTAACCAATTGACTTCTATCTTTCTTCAACTTTATTCCAAATCTTTCTACCTTCTACCTAATCACCTCACTAGCACACTAACAAGCAGGTATCCTTAACTGACAATTAACTAACTACTCTTTCTCCCAGACCAAGAACAACTAAATACTTTTATCCCTAACCTCAAACACCAAACTGCCCCTATCCTATCCTAAACAAATATCTCAAATTATTTAAAAAAAAAAAAAAATAAATTAAACAAAAAAAAACAAAAATAATGATAAATAACTCTTTTGTATATGGCAGGTAGAACTAGAAGCAGCAAGACTTCTATCAAGACAGGCAGTTCAGTCACCGAAGGCTGGGGATGGCTACGGTCTTCGCACAGATGGAAGGGAAGTCAGGACTGAGGGCAGAGGTCTCTGTTCAGACCGAGGCCATACCCTCAAAGACGACTACAGTCTCCACTCAGACGGATGCAATAGATCAGCCAGATGTAAGCCTTTTGATAGAGCTGAGGAGCCTGAGACAGGAGGTTCAGCGCTTAAGATGCATCCGAGACGACAAGACCTTCATCGACGGTGTTATCCAGGAGCTGTCTCAGATCGCCGAACAGGAGCCTGACGGAGCCATCCTAGAGACACCCAAAGCATCTAAACCTGCAAACTTGAGACCAACCGTCGGAATACAGGAAGTGGCTGGAGATGCTGATTCTTGGCAGCTGGTTACTTCCTCCACTGGAAAACGCAGAAAACCTCATTCTGTTTCTCTCTCTCACATACAGGGCAGCTCTACATCGACACCACATATCCCCCTTAAGAACAGATACCAGCTGCTACAGGAGGGTCCTGACAATGAGGTACAAGAAGTGGTTGAGCAGACAGTTCCAGTTCCAGAGTCAACAGGTCGGCCCACCCCTAGGAAGCGAAGAGTTGTGGTCATCGGGAATTCACTGCTAAGGGGCACCGAGGGACCAATTTGTAGACCAGATCTGCAATCAAGAGAGGTCTGCTGTTTGCCAGGGGCCAGGATCCGGGATGTAACTGCTTGCCTGGGCAGACTCATCAAGCCCCAGGATCACTTCCCTATGATTCTCATCCACGTCGGAACCAACGACACTGCCAGGTGCACCCCGGAGAGCATACTCGAAGACTTCAGAGCCCTGGGAGAGAAGCTGAGGATGGATGCGCAGGTGGTCTTCTCGATCCTCCCAGTGAGGGGCAAGGGTAGTGCCAGGGAGGATCGAGTCCGGAGGGCGAACGACTGGCTGCAGGAATGGTGCAAGGAGATGAACTTTGGGTTCCTGTACCACGGAGAGGCACTGCAAGGACTGCTGGGACCAGATGGGTTACATCTGACCAGGAGGGGGAAGAACGTCCTTGGACACTGTCTAGCCCGCCTACAACACAGGGCTTTAAACTAGGTAAGTTGGGGGAGGGTACGGGCACAAACAACCCGCCTGACGAGCTAAGCTACCAATACTCTTTAAAGACTGAGCTAAGTAAACACTATATTTCTGGGGCACACTACATTTATGGGTCTAGGGGAAGTAAACATAGCAATTCTGGGTCTAGAGAGAGTACACACTGTAATTCTGGGCCCAGCGAGAGTGCACACGTTGCAAATTGCACTAAAGGAGCTCAAGTAGCCCAAACGGGAATACCCCCACAGGGTACACACATTACCGAGCCTGGGATAGGAGCACACTGTAGTCATGGGGAGTCAGGGACAGGTACACGCTGTAGCGCTCGGTCTAGGGAGTGTAGGAGACACGTGAATAATGTCCTAGCTGATAAAGAGGGATTGTCCCCACTGATATACAACAAACACACAACATGGAGGGCAATGTACGTCAACGCCCACAGTCTGGGAAACAAGATCCTGGACTTGGAAACAGAAATGAGGAATGCCGACCTGGATGTGGTGGCGATATCTGAGACCTGGCTAACTGACTCCCACGGGTGGGACATGGTCATTCCAGGTTACAACTTGCTTCGTCGGGACAGGGAGGGTAAAATGGGGGGTGGTGTAGCATTATATACTAAAGATAACATTAAGGTCACCAGAATCACAGATGTACAGTACACTGGGGAATCCCTTTGGGTAAATTTGGCCAGAGGGAAGGACAAATGCCTGTATCTTGGCGTAGTGTACAGACCCCCAAAACATCAAGATGACCTAGATATGGAACTAATTGGAGATATAGAGAATATCACCTTGCGGGGGGACACAGTATTGGTAGGTGACTTCAACATGCCTGATGTGGATTGGGTCACACTTTCCTCTGCTTCCGGCAGCAGCAAGAAGCTATTAAACTCTTTGAATGGAGCAAGACTTAGTCAACTGGTAATTGAACCAACAAGGGATCAGGCAATTCTGGACCTGGTACTTACCAATGGAGAAAGTATCACAGAGGTCTCGGTGGGTGAAACTTTGGCCTCCAGTGACCACAATATGATATGGTTCAATCTCAGGAAAGGATTCACGAAATCTACGACACTGACCAAGGTTCTCAAATTCAAGGACACAAACTTCCAAGACATGGGAGACTTCGTTCACCAGGCACTACAAAGCCAAGCAGACACTGACTGCGTGGAAGAAATGTGGTCAGCTTTGAAAGCCACCATACCACTATGTTAAATCAGTGAGCAAACGGAGTAGGAACAACAAGCCACAGTGGTTCTCTATGGAGATCTCGGACCTCAAAGAGAAGAAAAAAGCATTCATCTCTTACAAACAATCAGGGACACAGGACTCTAGAGTAGAATATCTGGCCAAGTCAAGAGCCGTCAAAGCAGCAGTTAGGGAGGCCAAATTTCACATGGAGGAGTCTCTAGCAAAGAACATCCAGAAAGGGGATAAATCTTTCTTCAGGAATATCAGTGACAGAAATAAGAACTCGGGCGGGATAGTACGTCTCAGAAAACCAGACGGAGACTATGTGGAGACGGACTCGGATAAAGCCCAACTGTTAAATAAATACTTCTGCTCAGTCTTCACCCGCGAGGTGCCGGGAATCGGCCCTCAGCCACAAACAAGGGTTAAACCAGTTGACCCGTTTAGTAATTTCAAGTTTACACCCAGCAGCGTCTACTGCGAGCTGTCAAAAATCAAGGTCAACAAGGCAATGGGGCCTGACAACTTACACCCTAGGGTGCTCAGGGAGTTGAGTGATGTCTTGGCGGAACCGCTATCCGCACTCTTCAATCTCTCCCTTAGTACAGGTAACATCCCGATGGACTGGAAGACGGCTAACGTCATTCCACTCCACAAAAAAGGCTCCAGGATGGAGATGGCAAATTACAGACCAGTGAGCCTCACATCAATAGTGAGCAAACTAATCAAACGCCAATTGGACAGGATCATGGACGAGGAGAATCTACAGGATCCTTGCCAACATGGATTTACTAAAGGAAGATCCTGCCAATCCAACCTGATCAGCTTCTTTGACTGGGTGACGAAGAAGCTGGATGCTGGTGAGTCCCTGGACATCGTCTACCTGGATTTCAGCAAAGCATTTGACAGCGTACCACACCGTAGGTTGCTGAGCAAGATGAGTTCTTTAGGATTGGGCGACACATTGACCAAATGGGTTGGGAACTGGCTTGGAGATAGGCTTCAGAGGGTAGTGGTGAATGGCACCCCCTCCGAAATGTCAGAGGTGATAAGTGGAGTGCCACAGGGCTCCGTCCTGGGCCCGATCTTATTCAACATCTATATAAGAGATTTGACAGAAGGGCTCCCAGGTAGAATAACATTATTTGCCGATGATGCCAAACTAAGCAATGTAGTGAGCAAAAGCACAACAGACAAAAATTCAATGGCAGACAATATGATGCATGACCTACTTCTACTAGAGCGCTGGTCTAGGTCCTGGCAACTCAGTTTCAATGCCAAAAAATGCAAAGTCATGCACCTGGGGAGCCGAAATCCATGCAAGGTTTACACCCTAAATGGCGAGATCCTGACAAAAACTGAAGCGGAAAGAGACTTAGGGGTGATTGTCAGGGAAGACATGAAATCTGCAAACCAAGTGGAGCAAGCTTCATCCAAAGCAAGGCAAATCATAGGTTGCATACGCAGGAGTTTCGTCAGCCGCAAACCGGAAGTCATTATGCCACTGTATAGATCCATGGTGAGACCGCACCTGGAGTACTGTGTGCAATTCTGGAGGCCGCATTACCGGAAGGATGTGCTGAGACTGGAATCGGTTCAGAGAATGGCCATCAGGATGGTCTCGGGACTCAAGGAGCTCCCATACGAGGAGCGGTTAAGGAAGTTGCAGCTCTACTCACTCGAGGAACGTGGAGAGAGGGGAGATATGATCGAGACATTCAAGTATCTCACGGGCCGCATCGAGGTGGAGGAAGATATCTTCTTTTTCAAGGGTCCCGCGACAAAAAGGGGGCATCCGTGGAAAATCAGGGGCGGGAAACTGCACGGTGACACTAGGAAGTTCTTCTTCACTGAAAGGGTAGTTGATTGCTGGAATAGTCTTCCACTCCAGGTTATTGAGGCCAGCAGCGTGCCAGATTTTAAGGCCAGATGGGATAGACATGTGAGATCTATCCACAAAGATAAATAGGGAGGGTCATTAGAGTGGGCAGACTTGATGGGCCGTGGCCCTTATCTGCCGTCTATTTCTATGTTTCTATGGTATGCATGTTTTTATTCCCATTTTTATGGTGTTGTGGGGAGGGGGGGGGGTCAGTGATCATTGGGGGAGTGTGTGGAGGTCTGTACTTTGTGTCTGTAGTGGTTATCTGGTCAGTTTGGATACCTTCTGGGCACTTAGACCTGTTTTTACATCGCCTAAGTCACAACGTATAAGTTCCGTCTATGAAGTCTCGTTAAACTTTCGGTTATACTTGCAGTACGACTAAGTGTAGGTCTGCCCATGTCTCGCCCAAATCCCGCCCTAACCACTCCTCCTAAAACGCCCCTTTTAGCTCTGGGTATACAGCAGCACTGAAAAGTCCTAAGCTGTTTTTAGATACGTCTAAAACCTGTTTCAATTATCGCCAATTTATGCGGGATTTTAGACGTATTTCTATTTCAATTATGAGCCCCATAGTGAAGAGACTGAATGAAATATTTGCTTTGGCCTTTATGGAAGAAGATGTAATAAATCTACCTGAACTAGAAATAGTTTTCAAAGGTGTTAAGATGGAGGAATTGAAAGAAATCTTGGTGAACCTGGAAGACATACTAAGCCAAATTGACAAGTTAAAGCGTGATAAATCACCTGGATTAGATGGTAAACATCCCAGAGTACTGAAATAACCCAAACATGAAACTGCTGATCTGTTGTTAGTGATCTGTAACTTGTCATTAAAATCGTCTGTAGTACCTGAAGATTGGAGAGCGGCCAATGTTATGCCAATTTTTTAAAAGGGTTCCAGGGGAGGTTCCAGGAAATTACAGACCGGTAAGCCTGAACTCAGTGCCGGGCAAAATAGTGGAAAAAATTATAAAAAATAAAATTGTGGAACATGTGGACAAACATGATTTAATGAGACAGAGTCAGCATGGGTTCAGCTGAGGGTGGTCTTGTCTCACCAATTTGCTTGACTTCTTTGAAGATATGAATAAACATTTGGATAAAGGTGAGCCAGTTGATGTAGTTTATTTAGATTTCCAGAAGGCTTTTGACAAAGTTCCTCATGAGAGGCTCATGAGAAAATTAAAGAATCATGGGATAGGATGCAATGTTCAACTGTGGATTAAGAACTTGTTATTGGACAGAAAACAGTGGAGGAGGGTAAATAGTGGTGTGCTGCAGGGTCTTTGCCTGGGACCAATGGGATCTTTGTTTTCAGTTTTTGTTTTATTATATTCAGGAGTTTATTATATTTATTATATCAAGAACAAAAATTGGTAACATCAGTGAAAAAACTGCTCATCAATTTTCCATGTAAGTTAGAGAGTTTAATTTGGGGGTCTACAAAATCCTGAGGGTATAGAATGGGTAAAAGGGAATCAATTTTATACTCTATCAAAAAGTACAAAGGCTAGGGGGACACTCAATGAAGTTATATGATAATACTTTTAAAATGAATATTTAAATTCTAGAATTCATTGCCAAAGGATGTGGTTACAGTGGTTAGCATATCTGTGTACCCACTGCTAACCGTCTTGGTTCGGTATTTTTCTTAATTATCACTAACTGTTCATTGTCTATTGTTTCATTTAATGCTGTATATGTCTGTTGTAATCCACCTAGAACTTTGGCTAGGGTAGAATAAAAATGTAGAAAAAAAAATCTGGGTTTAAAAAAGGTTCAGACAAGTTCTTGGAGGAAAAGTCCATAGTCTGCTATTGAGATGTACATGGAGAAAGCCACTGCTTGCCCTGGGATTAGTAAAATTGAATACTTGTACTATTTGAGATTCTACCAGGTACTTGTGACCTGAACTGGCCATTGCTGGAACAGATGGACCATCGGTCTAACCCAGGATGGTTATTCTTATGTTCTTATGTATCGTAACAATTCCTGGGAGAAATAAATAAAATTATAAATTGAAAAAGAAGGCCCCCTCACTGAAGTGAGTTCAGCAATGCAAAATGTCCAGTGAGGATATACTTATAATCAGACTTTTATCTTGTTGCAGACTCCCGGCTGTAACTATATTGTTGAAGTATGCACAATAAAATATTTCCTTTTATTATTTTAGATCCTTTATTTTCTGTCAAATCCTTGAGAATTATTCTGGTCAAAACTTTATTTAAAAAAAAAAAAATAATAAATAAATAAACAGAACATGTATGGTAGGAGTGTGGAGATCTTTTCTAGGATTTATGTATTTCCCAAGAGCTGACATCTAAATGTGAGCAGGCTCGGTGTGGTACCCTGCCCTTATTCAGCTGTGCATAAATTTATCTCCACATTTTAGTAAAGGGATAGTAAAGTTATGGCCTAATAACCTATGAAATGGGTGTTTGTGTGGTATTTTCTTTGTATATACTCCTGTCAGCAAATGTTTGAACAGATCCTAGTAGTGCATACACAATAGTTTAAAGGCAATGATAACAGCCTGGTTAGCAAGAGTTGTAAATCAAAAATTTATAATCAAAGACAGAGCAATTGATATTGAAGCGCTCATAAAAAGGTGACATGTCAAATGTACGCAGGACATTGGCGCGCCGACAATTCCGCCCTAACATTTGCACACAGGACTAATGCGTGCCTTACCGTTTGTGCTCTGAGGGGTGTGGCTTACCGTTTGCACTCTGAGGGGTGTGGGGGGAACCCCACCTCACTACACTTACAACTCGCGCTCTGAAGGGGGGTGTTTTACAACTCATGCTCTGAGGGTATGTGTGTGGGGAACCCCCCACTACACTTACAACTCACGCTCTGACCACTTACAACTCACTTCTTCTACCTCAACAATTCCCCTCCCTTCATTCATGCACTTGTCACTGCGTGTATTTGATGCAGTGGAATTGTCAGCGTGCCAATATCCTGCATGCTATTGATGATTTACCCATAAAAAAGAGTAATACTGTAAATACTATGGTATCAGTTGTCAACTAAGATTGTTAAAAAGCAGATACACATTTTTATGACTGAATCTAGATAGACAGAACCCCCCCCAAAAAAAAAAACCCACAAAAAAAACAAAAACAAAAAACCTGACTCTGGGACCAGGAAACATATAAGTAACAGAGAACTGAAAACAAAAATTCTACTTATTCTGATAGGTCTAAGTCAGAAATTGTCCAATATCTACTGATATTGTGTCAGGAGATTGCAGTTGTGGTGCAGGAGGCACTGCAGAATAACATTATCACCAAATCTGAGGCCAAATATTTATCCCAGGCCCCCAGCTGCAACCCCCACTTTTACACTGTACCCAAAATTCATAAAACTCTCAACGACCCCCCGGGTAGACCCATTGTGTTGCTCCGGGGTACTATCCTTGAACCCTTGTCTAAAATGGTTGACCATTTTTTGAAACCCCAGGTTGCTCAAGCTCGGTCTTTTGTATTGGACACCACCAACTTTCTCAATAGAATTGATATTATCCAGGTGCAGCAGTCCGATCTTCTGGTAACCATGGATTTGGAAGCTTTATATAGCAATATACCTCAGACTGAAGCCTTAAAGATTGTTGAACATCATCTATCTACGGGGCCTCACCATCGTATAACCAAAGCTTTCCTCATGCAATTGGCCACCTTGGTGTTACAAAAGAACTTTTTTGAAGTGCGTGGGGAGTTTTATCTCCAAACGCACGGGGTAGCCATGGGTACAGCCATGGCCCCCAGTGTGGCTAATCTTTATGTCACAAATTTTGAGGAACGTCTGTTATATCCATCTGCATGGATGATCCATATCGCCATATGGCTCCGCTTTATTGATGATGTGTTCCTTATTTGGACTGACACCAAGGCCAGGTTTTATGAGTTTCTGACTTGGCTCAACACTCTTGATAGGCATTTAAAGTTTACTGCCACGGTCAATACAAGCAGTGTCACCTATCTGGATACCAGGGTTAGCAAAGAGCAGGGTAAACTGGTTACTACTGTGTTTCGCAAACCTACGGATCGGACTTCATATTTACATTATACTAGCTGCCATCCTGTCCGGTTGCGCCAGTCGGTGCCCGTGGGGCAATTCCTCAGGATTCGTCGGATTTGCTCATCATTGAGAGAATATAAGGCTCAGGCAAAGGCTCTGTCTCTGCGTTTTAAGGCTCGTGGCTATCCTGAATGGATTATTAGAAGAGCGTACCATAGAGCCCGCTATGCTAACCCTGAATTGCTAAGGGCTCCTGTCATTCGCCCACCTTTAGAGCAACAGGTGTGTGTCATATCATTTTCCAATCAAGCCCACCAGATAGCTAATATTGTGAGGAAACATTGGCATGTTTTGGGACACCATACTATTTTTAAGGAGACCCCGTGTATCGCTTTTGCTCGTTCTAAGAACTTGAAGGACCTTCTGGCTACCAGGAGTCGGGCCCACAGTGGGGGCAGACATCAACCATGTGGACATTGTGACATGTGTCATTCATCTTTGTCAATTTCTACCTGGCAACATCCCCGGACCCAACGCACTTACCACCTCAGAGCGCAAACTTCGTGTGATTCTAAATGGGTAGTTTATGTCCTTATCTGCCCGTGTGGTTTGTGCTATGTGGGACGGACCAGCAGAAGTGTCAGGGTCAGACTGCAAGAACATAGAAGCCGGATCCGTACTGGATCTCAGTCTGCCCCTCTGGTACCCCACTGTGCTGATTTTGGTCACTGTTTTACTGACCTATCCTGGTTCGTGCTTGAGCAAGTCCCTTGGGACTTTAGGGGGGATTGACAGGCTCACCTGAATCTCAGGGAACAATATTGGATTTTTCAATTACAATCTGTTCAGCCGAATGGCCTTAACGAAAGTGTGGAATGGAATACCATTGTTTAATAGGGTTTTTGGCTCCTTCTGGATAGTGGATTTTGGATGCAGTGTGTGGTGTGCTTGCGTGTGTGTGTGGGGGGGACTCTTTTTGATTGCGGTGTTCCTATTGGTGGGTGTTTCTTTTTCCCTCCCCTTTTCCCTCCCCCTTCTCCTTCTTTTTTCTGTGGTGCTGATTGTGTTGAGTGCTGGCACTGTATGATTGGTTGGTTCGTGCATGATGTCACCTGTGGATCTGTTTTAGCCGGTGTGCTCTCCCTCCTGGGCACCCCGCCCTCCAGCCTTCCTCTCTGCTTGTGTTCTGTTGGGGGCCAGGTTCCTGAAGAAGGGCTCCTCCCGAAACCAGCGCGGTTGAATCTTTCCTCCTGGCGCGGTTTTTCCGTTAGGTGACAGTTTTGGATAAGTATTGTTTCTTTTGGATACGATTTTCACTTTTTGGTATGGTTTTTGACTTTGTTTTTGATTTTGTGTGAGTTTTTTGAGGGGGTTTGGCTGGCAGGGTTTGTGTGGGGGTCGCTCAGGTTGTTTGTGTTGAGTTTCATTTACTCACTTTGATTGTTGATTGGTTTGATTTCTGCACACACAGGGCGCTCGATGATGGTGTGCGGGTGGAGGCTTATGGCCTTAACCCAGAAGTGAAGTGTCGGAGCTGAGCTCCTATCACTGAGGGTTCACACTGAGAGCGCCCTATAACATCATATAATGTGACATGTTCTTTGACATATTACATTATATTTGGTTTGTAAGTTGTAAGCCAAGTTAGACACTTTGAGCTTCCCCCTCACAGACTTTGATGTGACTTGGTTGCCTTCCTTGTTTTTTCCAATATCTACTGAAAGCACAATCTATTTCTGGGACAAGGAAATAGTAGATAAAAGGACAAAAGTCTTGTTTCCTATTTCAACAATTAAAGTGAATCATTTTTGAAGCCACCCATTCCAGTTGGAAAGCTTATGACTATCCTGTAGTAACCTCGTTTCTGAGAACTGCTACATTTTCTGAATATATAATATACTACTACTGTTAATTACTGCTACTACTAT